>NC_089873.1:77777500-78096500 GCF_040182565.1 Anser cygnoides | reverse complement strand
CAGTGGGTAAGACAAGAACAGATTTGTATTTCACCATCCAGCATTCAGTTTGAAAATTAGAAACATTTTTATGTATTTATTTATTTTTTTAAACTGGATAATAAGAAGCAGTGAAGTGAATTTTCTGGGAAGATATGAGAGGTCTTTGAATCAGCAGTGCCGCAAGGTTAACCAGAACCTGTCTGGAAGAGTTTATTGCCTTAGAGTTCTCTTGAATGCTTCCCTTACACAGCATGCAATGGGCACAATAAAAGGTTGAATTGTCTAAGGATTGTCCCAAACTTTAGCTATTTTATTTAACAAGGCAGTACATTTAGTCAGGTATTCACTATTAACCCTGGCCATTAGTCAGATCAAACTGTCCAACCTCTGGTGAGCAAGTAACGAATTCCAGAGTTTTTTTGTTAGTGTGTTCAGGGTAGAAAGACAGATTTAGGAGCACCCTGACTTCACCAGCAAATTTCACAGAGCCACATACCAATCTCTAAAGGGATACAACTAAACTAAATTTGTGTTCTTTACCTTATAACGTACAAGACAGTTTCAATCTTTATTGTTAGGTTAGGGTTAGGAATTTCTTCTTCCAAAGCAAGAAGTTTCAAGTATTCACACATCTCCAAAAGCTCAAAAAACCCACTCTACATATCATAAGATGTAGTAAAGTCACAGTAACTGCATAATGTTTCCTAAAAATCGTTGCATCGTAATTTATCTGGCAAAGGAAGCAAACAAGAGTGTGTCTTGTCAGAAATAAATAAATAAATAAAAATTTACATATGACAAGAAAGTTTGTCTTTACTTCGTTCCTACTTATGTACAGTGGGAACTTAGTTTATGCTCTGAATCTTGGGCTATAGAGCCCAAGAAGTGTCAGAAAGCCAAACAATGTCATATCTAACAAGGGCAACAGAGAATGTTGTGTTTCTTTTTGTCATCACACCCTCTGCTGGTAATTTTTTTCTACTCTATTAGGGAAGTTACGTTACAGGAATGGCTGTTTACAAGTAACATAGTGGATTAATGACCTGTATTTAGGGCTAAACAATGCTGAGGATCCAACATCCCACACCATGTGCAATTCAGGGGGATTTCATTTCATATTATCTTTTAATTTGCTGCCATGACCTGCATGGTCTTAAACAACCAAAATACATTTGGTGAGTTGCTCGTGTATGCTTTCTGGTTTGGCCTAATTGGAATGAAATCTCCAGTACCTGCGTTCTGTGACTGCTCCAATTTGCAAGCCAGAACGTTTGAGCAACCAAGATCTAGGTATTTTATTAAAAATTGCCGGTTTCTGGTCTAAAACTGTAACATTAGCAACAAGTTTTCTGCTTTTGACTCCCGTCCTGGATCTTTGCTCTTTTCTATATTGCCTTGGGATAACTGAGTTCCAGTACTCTGCTCAAACAAGGGTGGATAAAGAAGAAACATGGATTTAGCCTGGACATAACTTCCCCAGGTTTGACAGACAACTTAAGAGTGGTTCCTAAGATGCCTTCAGAGCACACACTAACGAGAGGAGGCGCCATCTGCACTAACAAGGCAAGAAAGCAGTAAACTGGAGGGCAGGAAAGCCGAGAACCCCTACGTATCGCTCTGCTCTAGCCACCCGCTGCTGAATTTTGTTCATTGTGCTTTTATCGCCACGGCCTGACCCACAGCATTACTTAATGCTTGTAGGCTTATAACGACCGATGCTCCAGCACCCTCGGGCCGCCATTTTGGCTGCGGGGCGGAGCGTTGCCGCGAGGGGGCGCGATCTGGATGGGAGGCGTGGCCGAAACGAGGGGCGGTCCGCCGCTGGGTCCTACAGCCTCCCCCCATCACCGCGCTCCTCCGCCGCGTAGCGCATGCGCCCCGCGGCTTGCGTCAGGGCGCGCGCCCCGCGGCGGCGGCGGCGGCGGCGGCGGCGGCGGGTGCGGGTACGAGGCGGCCGCGCGGGGCATGTGGGCGGGCGCCGGCAGCGGCGGCTGCGGGCCGTTGGGCGGTGCGGCGCATGCGCATCCGGCCCCTCACCCCCCTCCCGGCGGGCCGCGGCGTGCCTGCGGGCGGTGGCGGCGGGAGGCGGCGGCGGAAGATGCCAGCGGGCAAGCTGAAGGTCAAGATCGTGGCCGGGCGCCACTTGCCGGTGATGGACCGCGCCAGCGACCTCACCGACGCCTTTGTGGAGGTGGGGGGATCGAGAGCGGGGAGCGCCGCCGCTCAGGCACCTGCCGGAGCCCCGCCGCGACAGGCCCGCGGGGACGGACGCGGGCGGCGGGGGAGGGCGGGTAGAAGCGGAGGTGGTCCTGGTCCGTGATCCGGGTCTGTGATTCAGTACTTCCACCATACCGCGCGTAACCCCGAGCGATTTCGGCAGCATTTCAAGCGCTCAGAAACCGCGCTCGAGAATGAAACGTGTTTAAAAAGGGAACGGATGCTGCATAAACACTGATGATGCTTGTGCCATAGGTAGTAACTGGGGCTGGCACAGTGCTGCCCTGAGAGGTAGGGAGACGAAAATGTCCTTTTTCGCTGTCCTTGAACAGGAAGAAAATGTCCTAGAACTCTATAAATAGAAAAAGTGCGTATATTAATCTCAAAATAGATTTGATTTGGTGCGTGTAAATTTGACTGTCACTACGTTTGCTTAGTGAGACAATTCATTGAAAATAAAGTGAAAATGTGTTTCTGATGTGCTTTTCAATGGAGCTGAAATGCTACATAGCTGTGCTGTCTTAAATATAGGAAAACATGATACTACAGTGTTTGTTTTCAGAAATTGCATCACTAAGTTAAATTTATTAATAAATCGCCGTGTGATTTAAATATGATTGATAGGTAAGCTATAATATCTCTGATGTGTATTAGTAGGAGACAGGGAAAACAGGAGTAAGAAGTGTGGCTCTGAGTTTCATGTAGCCTGTTTTTGAGCTGCCTTGAGAAGCAACACTCTCCCTTTGGTCACTTGTTCCCAAACCTGCACTTTCTGCACCAACCCTAGAGCGTGAGTAGCTGTGTGGCAGCATAGCTGTAGAAATTAATCTGCAGTTAAACGCTAACTTAACAACAACAAAAAGAGGACAATATACTCAGCAAGATCAATTTTCTTAGCTAGGTCTAACATGCAGCTTCATGAATGTATTGGCACAAATAAGGCTGAAGAAATTCATAGATGGAGCCTTGCTTTTAGGACCACTGTTTAGGAAAAAAAAAAAAGTCGACGTGGGAATTACCCTTTGCTATGTGGAGTGAGTATGGCTGCAGGTGGAAAGGGTGTCAAAATAAATTGAGCTTAAAACTGTCGTTTTGTTTTTCTGTGTGAGGTTGCTGAAAGCCTTTACAAAACTTTTAACTTAAGTAAAAATGACAAGTGGAAGTAATGTTAAAGTACTAGTTGGTTACTAGCCTTTAGAATTTCCCTTTTAAAGATTCTAACATAAATCTAGAATTAGAAAAGAAATGAAAGACTTTAGAGCTGTTACTTCAGGTTATGCATAACTTGCCAGAATGTGTGGTCTGGAGCAAATTAGCACAATTTCTTCACTGCATCTGTGCTTCTATAAATTTGTTACAGCGGACAGCACTGCAGTGCTTGATTACCTCTGCTAAGCTTTAATGAACTAACTTTGACTACTGGCAAAGTTTAGTTATAGTTGCCTGAGGCTCTGAGGGAGCTAATTTACTCCCTAGATAACGTGTAAAATTAGACTGGGTGGAGCTCTGGGCTATTGCATGTTAGCAGCTTGTGTATAAAATAGCTCTGTTAAAACTAGCATCATTATTGCTTTATTATACAGCCTATTTGTGCAATGAATACACGTTCTAAGAGTAGTTATGCTGCTAGTTTTTTTCTATGCTCCTAAGCTGAATCTACATTTACATAGCTAAGATCTGTGTTTTCATACTCTGTGTTTTCATACCCTCTGACTTTTAATTCGAAAGCTTACTCTGAAAACAGTATCTTTTCCCAAAAAAATCATTACTGTTTATTGAATCAAGTGGGGGCCTCAATAGAGTTCTGTAGGGTTCTGTTGATCGAGGTGTGGTAATATACAGAGTTCAATGGGAATTTGTAGTCCAGTTTTGCAGCGCTTTCAGCTCTCAGAACTAACTAGATGTATGTATGTAAGTACAGAATCTCATTAGAGATTGAGGAGCTACGCACATATGTAAAAATAACAACCATACGCTGACATATATATATATATATAAAATGACATACGCTCATACTGATGTTTCATGTGGAAACATCTAAGTATCAATACTTCCTTAATTAATGTTTTAAAAAATGCTATGTAGTGTTCCAAATCTAAGACTGAGATTTAATCTCCAAGATCTATTTTGCACTTTTAAAAAGATAATTGTATTCAGAATCCACAGCTGCCTTTGACTGTAGAGTGTCTTTTAAATCAGCACACATTATTTTTCTTTAAGAATCTTGAATAACGTTCAAAAACTTTACGTATTTGTAAGTAACATCAGATATTTGTTACAAGTTGAAGTACTAATTCTTTTGAGAGGTACCATTCACGGAATTACGAGTGTGCATAATGGCTTGGAATAGAAGAAAGGTACAATGAGATAAAACCTTTTAGATTACGTAGCATGGTTTCTTGGTAGCTATGGATTGTCACAGAAATTCTGTTAGATCATTGTTTTTTCAAGCAATTAGGGGTGGTCCTTAAATAGACTGCTGTGAAGACCAAATGGAGATTCCCAAAATACGTACTTTTAACTGCTTAATAGCCTTAATCAATAGAAGTATGTGGGAATATTTAATCTGTGTTAATTGAAGATTAGAAGGATATATATAGATATGTAGTCCCTCTGTCCTTTTTGCTGATATGCTTTCTGGAATTTTCTATAAGAAGGGAGAATAGAGCTGGTTAAGGTTCTTCCCCCTGCTGCTGTGAATTTACTGATATGTGTTAAGCACTGTCAAGACTACAGTTTATGGAAATGGTTTCAGTTATTTTCTGGAGTGCGTATCTATCAAGACAACATGTTTTAAGAAATAAGATGACTGATGTTATCATTTTAGTTCTGTGTTTCTTTTATAACTTGACAATAAATCTGGTTAGAAAACCTAGAGAGAAGAGTAATGGCACATAAACTATCAGTATTTATATAGAATACTTTTGCTTAATAAAATATTTCTAAACAAAAGACAAGCAACTGCTAAAGGGTGATCTACCAAGTGACTTTGAATAGCCAGTGTAACTGCTATTTTTTTTTAACTAAAGATGATTTGAGGAGAAAAAGAAATAATTTTGAAGACTAGTGGGAGAGAGAGGTTTATTGGGAGTTCTGGTGATACGTGGAAAGTTACTTAAACATGTAACATAGATTCAAAAAAGAAACTCACTGAAAAGAACTTGTAGATGTTATTAAAACATGTATTTGAAATTATTTGCATGTGTAGATTTAATTAGTAACTCAGTTTCTAAATCTACTAATTAATGTTTGTTTTTTAATAATTGCGTATATTTTTAGGTAAAATTTGGAAATACAACATTTAAGACCGATGTGTATCCAAAATCACTTAAATCCTCAGTGGAATTCTGAATGGTTTAAATTTGAAGTAAGTGGTTTTTTTTTTTTTTTTTAAGAGCTTTGCCTTTATCTATCTACATGGATGTTCTGTTTTTAGAATTGCCCTTTGTAAATATTTTCCATTTCAGGCAGAAAAATGGAGTTTTGAGGAGTGATGGTATTCATGTTTAAAATACACATGAAATCTTTCTAGCAAATCCTATCCTATGTGTAGATCTTCTTTGCCAAGGTGCCTTATTTTATCTTTACAAACGGTTTAAAAAAGAGGCAAACATGACAGAATGGATCTGACTTACAAATGTTTTGGGGGAGGTGAAAAGGGAGGGAAAGCATTTTCCGTTAAGCTTTCAGATACCAGTGTCCGGTATACTACCTGCCTTTTTTTTTCCTGAAGGGGTAGTTTTTGAGGAAGGAAAAGTTACTTGGCATTATTTGGAATGTTACTTTGGCTTGCAAGACTAAACCTGTACTTGAAGAAGAAAATGGAGAATTTGTAAAAGAAAATTATAAAAATAAAGAGCTTGGACAACAACTATCAGACACTTTTTTTCTCATTTCCTTATGTAATAATGAGGGCAGTCAAGCATTTTCCCCATAACTTGCCCATTGTTTGTTTCTAAGGATCTGATCAGTTGACCTTAATGAACTGAGGTACAGTAGTACCATAGGTGTCCTTTGACATTCTACCGTGAAGAACTGTTTGCATAGTTATTTATTTGTTACTTTTGCATTTTTTGTTTGCATTAAAAATAATAATTGTGTAGTGGTATTCAGAACAAATTAGTTGTTAAAACATTTGAATGTATAGTACTGATTTGTTACTATGTTAATTGTTCAAAGATAGTATCACAATACAGTCATGTTTGTAAATACTAGCTACTATGTCACTTACGTATGTGCATATAATGTTAGAAATGCAACAAATATAAAAAAGGTAAGTTTAGGAACCTTATTAATCAACATGGAATTTGCTTGATTAAGAACATCTCTCAATCAGTAATCCATGTTGCAATTTAAGAAAGTAGTACTAGCTTTATAGTGGTAGAGGTTTTCACTCTGTTCTTTTTTTCTTTTTTATTTTAATTCCTTAGGTCTTTTTGTGGAGTGGAAGGAGCTGGATGATGTGGAGGATTAACTCTCTTAGTACAGAGTTGACTCTGTCAATAACAGAAGTCTTAAAAATTCTATCTTTTCTTTCCAAATCCATTTTCCATGCAAAAAGAGCCAAACAACAACACTAAAAAAAATACATCAGAATTCCACATTTCAAGAGTAAGGAAAAGCACTACCTGGCTTAAGAAATCTTAAGTGCACGTGCATTTGTCTTGTAGTTTGATCTTTTTACCCAACATTGCGTTATAATTCTAAAAAAAGCTTACGTGAGTCCTCACAGTATATTTAGCAAAACTTATTTTGGTTCATGATGTTTAACTGCACAAAGTTTTAGAATGCTTGTCTTTTATCTCCTAAAAAAATAGCTGAGGTATCTTGAAGATGGATTATTGCATCTATTTAGGGAAATACATGTCTGAAATTACTGAATTTTTGCAAAAGTGGAGATTACATAAAATGTATTGCCTTACTTTTAAGCCACCAGCCAGCTTGGAAGTGTAGAGAGCAAAACTTAAGAGTTAAGACTTCCAGAGTGAGATGTTTTTGTCTTAAATTTTCATGTTTTTACACCTTTTTTTTTCCCTCAGGAGAATATGGATTGTGGGGATTATGGTAGACAAACTAAAAAGAGAATGCATTTTGACTTAAAAGCGGGATTTTAAAATAATGTAGTCGCCATAACCTTCTTTTTCTGTACTGCTTCTCGAAGTGAGTAAAGTCTAATTGCAGGATGTTAGCATTTCTGTGAAGGGTAATATCAAAATAACACTGTTTTAGATCCAGGGAAATAGAAATCAGATTTCTGTGTGTAATGTCACTGTACATGACGAACTTGCCTCTTACTGCATTTGTTTTTCCAGGAGTGTTTCCTTGTGCTTTTTAATATTTCAAATTTAACATGTCAATATTACAACTGTTTCTAGGTAGATGATGAAGAGCTACAGGAGACGCAGGCCTCTCCAGATCACAGTTCTTGAAGTCCACTTGATACCTACAGTGCTAATGATGCCATTGGCAACGAGGTGTACATAGATATTGATCCTTTTCACTGTACAGTGAAGCAGCTACAGTTATTTTCAGGATGGTTTCCAATTTATGATACCATCCATGGTAAGATTTGCTAAAGTTAAAAGTAAATGGACAGTGTTGTTTGAGATGTAATCTGTATCCCTTTACTTGCAATATTCATTTGCTGTAAGCTGGCTTTGGAGAACGATGCTCCAATAGTTTTAGCCTTGGGAGCTGGAAAGCTATGGTTTTGGTACTTTTTTTATTAGGTCTTCGGAGAGAAGGGATTAAGAGTGCCATCTAAAATCATTGGCAGAAGTCACTTCTCACGATAAATGTCTTCACTTTTGATAATACTAATGATTGTACATGAAAAGATGTCTAAAACTTCTGGAATGAAGAATTTCTGGCATAGTAGTTGACTAGTGTTTGGCAGAATGCACTTTCATAGAATTTGCAACAAGTGGAAAAACATCTTCACATAGTATTTAGTAAATAAAGTAACTGGAAAATTCAGATTAAAAAAAAAAAAAAAAACTAGAAACATGCTTACTCAATCACTATATGTTTACTAAAAAGAACGTACTCTTGCTTTGAAGTCACTTGGGGGTACGCCTTCCTGGGATGTTGCATAAACTTTGTTTGAGATGTGGCAAACACAAAATGCAGGGTGAAACTCCCTTTTCCTTGCAGAAAGGTACTCTCAAGTCCTATGTATATTTCTTCAGAATATTTTTGAAGGTATGATAGGAAATCAGAAGTTAATGATGCTTTTGCCTTTGATTTTAAGGAAGCAGAGACTTTCATCCCAGAGAAAGTTAAGGTCAGTTCATAGAAAGCTAGTTAGCTTCTTGATACCTTATTGCAGGAACATCTATGTGGTTATTATTGCTGCTCTAGTTTATTATCCAGTGGGAGTTAAGTGACTTAGCTATTTTAAGAAGGCTGATTATATAAGGCATACGATGGGGGAAGCATTAGTTGTATTTATTGTCCATTACTGATGATAATTTTTGTTTTTATTTGTAACAGTTATATTGAAGAAGGTTCTTTGAGAAATATTGGCATGCATTTTCTTCTGCTTTTAGTCTATTCTTTCATATATACTTTTCTTTTGAAGTTAATTTAGGTGGCTTACGCTTGTCTCAGGATGTGTGCAACTTGTTTTGTCAGAGAGAATTAGATTGCTCTGTTTTTTCTAGAGTCTGTTTGAGTACTTCACAGCTTTTTTTCTATTTTAAATAGAAATTCTTATTTTTTTCATGATTGTAGCAGTAGGTTCTAATTATTGTGATGCTTGGCAAATGGCAATTAAGTGCTTCCTTAAAAATGTTGACATAATATTTATAAATACTTACTAGATTGTATTTGCACCCTAACATGATTATTTGTGGAAAATAAGAGCCTGATGCACTTCACTGTTTATTCTAAAGTAAATGGGGGCTTCTTCTTTTGACGTTTTGGAGGATAGTTCTAGGTCGACTATTGCAATAATGTCAGAGTCAGTCTGTGAATCTATGATGCATTTTGAGCGTCAGATATTTCTGTGATAAAATCACAAGAGACCAGACTTATCCAAGTAGTTCGAGTCCTCAATATGTCCAGAATCTATAATGATGTGAAAAGGATTTTATTGGGGGGGGGGGGGGGGTAAGCTGAGAAAATAGAAAAATCAAAAAGGAATGGCTGTGTTTTGAAGAAATGCTGTATTAATGAGATGTAAATGTATATGCCAAAATACTAAGATTTATCTAAAAAAGTTTGTAATACCTTATTTAAAATATTTCTTCTCAACATATTTTACATTTGCCTGCTTTCTGGTTCTCAGAAGAACCATCACTTTTCTTATTGGATTGAACTTCAGCGAGTAGCTTTTGCACTGTGATGTTAGAAATTATGTGAGGAGAAAATTTAAAATGCTCTGGAACAACAACATAAAAACTTTTTATGTGGACAGGACTCTAGTAGTTTCCAAGGCATCCAAGGTAAAGCTTCTACCCTTTTATACTGAGGATGTCTTGGGACAGCATTTGCAGTGCTTGGCTCTTGATTTCATTTCCCTGCCTGCACTGATGATATAGGACACAAGAGCAGAGAAAGCGCTTGCTGCAGCTGGAACCACTGCAACAGCAGGAGGCTGATGGCTTCTCTTTTCCCAGTCACATCCTTCTATAAATTTCCTGCTTGCTGCAGCAGGTATTTGAGGGACTGTTCCATGCATGGCTTCCAAGCCCTGAAAGGCTGGGGACAGAACTAAAGCTTCCCCTGTGAGAGGGTGTCTCTGCAACATGCCCGAGAGGCAAGGGAAGTGTCTTACCTGCACCCTCTGGCCCTAGTTGGAATTATTTGACACATTAGCTTGTCAGTTTAAGCAAGCCCTTTTAGCATGGTTATATTAAATTCTTCCTTGTATGCCAAGAAAAGCCTTAACTCATTTTGTAATAAAAGGTACTTCAATTACTACTAATAAGGATTAATTAATAGGGCTTCTAGTTTGTATTGCTTTTGATACAGTTTCACATTTTTTTTTTCTTTTTTGTTGATAGGCATACTCCCAGTGAGGAGATCAATGTGGTGGTGAAAGTAGAATCTCTTCAATGATTTAAACAGATTTAGGCAGTCATCTCATGTGGAGTCAAAGTTTTTTTGCAGTAAGTAGAGGGGGTGGAAAAAAAGAGGGAAAGCAAAGCTTTTTTTTTTTTCCTTTCCCTTTTCTTTGCCAATTCTGTCCTTTACCATCCAGTCAACCAGCTCATTCTATAAGCCCAATGCGTGTTACATTGACACCAGTAGCAAATATATGAATTTGTTTAGTTTAGCTTCTCTCTTCTTTAAATTTTTTTATATTTCAAGTCCAAGTGCTAGGTAACTTTTTTTTTTTCCTGATCTTGCTGGTGCATGTGAACGTTATGTTACTTTGAGGTGCAGGATTCTGTTAAAAAGGTACACAGTGAGAAAGCTTTCGCTCATGGTACATGTTTCCACAGCATCTTCCAGAAAAAAAAACTTGCTTGGATATGTCTACATTTTTAACAGTTGAAGCTGTCGAAGATGTAGAAAATCCAAATTTTTATTTTTTCTTTGAATTCCTGTTCTTGGAATTCATGTTACCTTACGTCTTTTTGTACATTTCTTTTTCAACAGCCACATCTATTCCGAAGTGTTACAGAGCAGTAATAATTCATGTAGGTTTGTGAGAAGAACTTGTAGTTAATGAAGACCCAGAATACCAGTGGATAGACCGAATTCGCACACCGAGGGAACATCAAATGAGGCTAGACAGAAGACTCATTTCGCTTTAATGTCAGGTATTAATACATGCCCACTGTAATAGTTATTGCTGCTTTTTAAAAAATGTCACCATTTAAAGAAGTGACTTTACTTTTGAGACAATGTTGTAACATATGATTTTTGAGTATTAACTGTGTTCATTTTTTCAATTCACTCTGTCTTGTGTTTCTGAAGATTCTGTTTTCCCTAACTGAGGACAAGTGTAATGACGTGAGACTTCACTCTTCTCAACATTATGAAGTTTTTAAATACGGTTTCTCTGCTATGCCACTTTACCAGGATTAACATTTGCGTATTCACTTGTTTGCATAAATGGTAGAAGTGGATGAAAGCGCACGTGGAAGTAATCTGCTATGTTTTATTAGTATTTGTGGCTTTTGGTGATTAAGAAAGGAAAAGAACATAGAAAGACTTCATAGTAATACTGCTTCATGTCATGTAATACAGTGCTTAATACTGCAGATCATTGGTGGCCATTGACTGAAGAATCCCTGAAGAACTCTCTCGTAACTCTTCTGAGAATCGGCGTGTTTTTGCTTTTGCAATCAGTCTTCCATTGCTATGAAGTCTGAGAAGCATCATCATTCCATGATTTGTAATGAGTTACGTGATTGATTTAAGAACATGTTCCCAGGACATTTCGTAGGTCTCTGTCTATAATTATGTGTTTGAATACTGGAAAAAGAATTCTGTTACAACCTCGGGTTGAATGGAGTCCATAGCAATTGCAGTTCCCTTCCACTTGGCTAGAAACTTTCATATTCTACTACCACTCTTAGAGGTGTTTTTCAAGACCAAGTGCATTCATAATTTCAAGTCTGCAGTTAGAAGTACAGGTTGCAATAGGAACTTCTGTTCCAATAAGGGTAGAAAAAACTTTATAGAGGCAAAAGTGATCATTTTGTTCCCTTTGGTTTCTTAAGCAAAAAATTCCTCATGTCAATAATGTCATCTTCTGTGGCAGATGAAGCTTTTCTCAGTTTGTTTAAAAGAAGATTTTTGTCAGTCCTTCCCAAATTAAAAGACAGATGATGTTTTGTACTTAGCATTATCAACGCTGTATCTAGCTATGTTGATCAATGTCTCTGATTTTGTTGCTTAAATAAGTTTTAAGAGTTCGGAGACTTAATAAAAAAAAAAAAAGCCTTTTCTCATGGATTTCAAAGATGTTGCTTTGGGGTCTGAGACTGTATAATGAAGGAGTATCTAGAAACTTTTGTGTTCCAGCACACATCTTGACCATCTTTTTCTCTCTACTAAATAGAGAAAAGGAAATAACTAAAAGAAAATTTGGAAAAAAAAAAAAAAGAAACATCTGTGAAATAATATATACTGTGGTTGCAGTTGGAATAGATTTGGATAGAAAGAGAAAAGCTATGCAACTTAATGGAAACTTCATGCTATGTTCCAGGAAGAGCGGGAGGTTATCACCAGCTACTTGGCATATATAAATTTGAATCTATTGCCTGTTTTGTTCATCTTTACCAATTCCAAAAGCAGAAGAGGATAATGCCCACTAAAGAAAATAGGAAAAGGTCACTGTGATCAGCTCTTTTACCTTTTGTTTTGTGAGGTGAACTGCAAAGGAAGATTGGCTTGAAAGTGCTTGAAATGAGAGGAAATGCCTGTTGTTGGGTTATTTGCAGTGTTTTGATTTGGAGGGGGAATCTGGACTGGTAGTACGAAATACCATAGGAACAGCCTGCACGTTGGATAAATTAAGTAACACATCAAGCATTTTTACCTGCATGTAACTCCCCATCCAAAGAAATGAAGGAGTAAGTATGAATTAATAGTTTTTAGGGGAACAAGTTTCTTCTCTCTTTTCGTACTCGTTCAGTTTTACAGTGTGATTTCCTACCTGTCTCCCTTCCCCCCCCCCCTTTTTCCCAGGAGAATTTGTTTCTTTTGTAGTTTTTGTCTGCAACTCAGTTTGTATTCCACAATTTCAAAATGTTTTACGTTGGATTACTTGCATTCTTTCTTTAGAAGCTGGGAGTGGCAAACCTTAATGACTTTTTTGTATTTACTGTTGCTAGCAAAAGTATTTCATATGCCTATTGGGCTCACAGGATCCACCAATTTCCTAACATACTCAATTATGCATTGACTCTGTGTTTGTACAACAAACGCTTTTGTGAGAACTTCTTATGATACGCATGTGTATACAAGATATTCTGATATGAGTACAGTCTCAGGGTTTGAAGTGGCTGTGCTGAGCATATAAGAAAAGGTAGATTTACCTTTGAGTCCATACAGTTCAGTAAATGGTTTTAGAAAGTGACCCTGAAGTAGATGTCATCTTTTTTTTGTGTCGCTTTTGCTTTTTTTACTGTTGACGTTTGGCCTGTTATACAAGCTTCTGAGGGCTAAAGTGTACTTGCAGAGAATACCGTTTTATGATGAGAAATAGCCATATTTCTTGATCTCTTTTACCTACTGCAGCACCAAACACAGTTGCATGCAGATTTTTCAAGTGTGCATAGAAATTAATAGATAAAATACTTGCAGTCTCTAAATTGTTTGTTTGGATAAATTACCTATTTTTCTGTTTGATAGAGCCATCCAATTTCTGGAAGGAAAAATAAGAGCATCAAAAAGCATATTATTTCTGCTCTAATGTTCCCCACCGTCTTTGTGCTTGCTGTTGTGTTGTTATAATAGTAATCAGGCATTTTTGTAGCGTAGGCAGCAATGTGCTCTGACTTCTCAAAATTATGGTTTTCTATTTTTTTCAAATCATAGCTTGTTTTAACTTGACTTAATTTTTAAAACTTTGCTATCAATAAAGGCTTCAGGGATATGCTGGAGCATAAAATAACAGTAGTGATTAAAAAAAAACCAACCAAACAAACAGAAAACTGGACCTGGTAACCATTATTACAACTTAAAAGGCATTCATAAGTCACTCTGAAGTGCAAACTTTGTAGAAAATTCCATCCCACTAAATAATCTATGTTTAGCAGCTTACAGTAGTGGATGTAGACAGAATGATTGTCCCTCAGTCCAAAAAACTTGATAAATGCTTCTCCAAAGGCAGCAAAGTTACGACTAATGCTTCTTAATATTGGCTTTTACTACTGGCACTTGATGAACACTTTGTTGCCAAAGAATCTTTTTACATTCACAAAGGTAGTGCTTAAGCTATTCCTTTCTCCTCTGGCCTATTTCATCTGGACTCTTGCATGCCTAGGAATTAAAATTCTTGGTCTGCTTAAAGTAAAAGATCTCCTCCTAGCTAAACCTCCCTTTAAATCATTTATAACATAACTTTTGCAACCTGTTTGTATGTATTGTTTTCTTTTCTTCCACCCTGGCTTACCAAATTCTCTCAGGTCTCCGCTGGTTCATCCTTGCCAAAGCCATGGATGCCGCTCGACTCACAACAGTCCAATTCACACTGCTACTGGCTCACGACTTACTCTCAGAACTTCTCTGTGTCTGTTCCCACTCTCATCTACACACTGGTACAGAGACTGCTCAGACTCAAGAGTACTATGAGGGAGAGACAGAGCCACAACTGCACAGTGGTGATGCAAAGTGCAGAACTGCAGGCAGGCAGTGTAGGCAGAGTGATCTCACTCATCTTTTCTCCCTCATTTTCCTCATGGAGACGCACTACTGTTGTCATGATGAAGATCTATTCTGTGCAGCTTCACTGAAACAAAGGAAGTAGTTTCTTGAAGAGTGCATCAGTCTCTTCCCACCAAAGCCACACTCTTCATTTCTCTTTTAATGAGCTTACTTCATAAGTAAATTAAAATAAAAACTAATTTAAAATGCATCCGATTAACATTCGCTGTATATTTACAGTTGTCGGGGGAAATATATTTCAATTGAAGTTAATAATTGCTTTCTGCAAGCATAATTCGCATACAATGTATGTGTGGTTTTAAAATATAGGATTTATAAGAAGGGTATGTGCCATTTTGTGCCATGGAAGACACAGTTTTGGAGAGCAGGTAAGTCAAATATCTGTAAATCAGTGAACTGTTAATGTAGCTGTTCCCATAAAGATTCTCCTCTTTTGCTCTGTTTTTAGCTGTATTACAGCATGCTGATGATGCTATAGGATATAAGGAAACATTTTATTTTTTTCTTAAAAAGTGTATGTGTGTATATACATAAATGTATGACTATGTATGTAGACACCAAATATAATTTTGAAATCACTTTTTTACTTTATTAAACTAACTCAAAGCATTGTGCATTTGACCAGATTTTTAAGCCACTAAACTTCATTTTCAGTTTTTTTCTTTTGTGTATATATAATCTTTTTTTCTTTGGTCCCCATCTCACAACTTGCCTTTCATTTGACTTAATTGTTTCATTGTAGATTATCAGCACTCTATCTGTAGAATGCTGAATGGAGTAAACAGCGTTTGCCTTTGGCCTCATCCCCAAGGTTTCGCACCTAAGGAATAGCTGCTGGCCCTGCCCCAACCCTATCCTGGTGTTTGGATCTCATGCTGCTGTCAGCCAGGGTCCTTTGGCACAGGATTACTGAATGTGTTTCCCACCTTCTTCTTTGGCAGGATTCCCTTCAATGAAGATCCCAATCCCCAATACTCATTCATCAGGGACCACTCCACCCCTCTGAAAAACCAAACCTAATTCCTTTTCACCTTCCAAGTCCTACAGTCGACAGTCCTCTTCTTCTGACACAGATTTGAGTTTGACACCCTTAAAACTGGTAAGGCGCTTCCACCACACTTTTTAATTTGTGTTTCTCTTTTTATATTTTCATTCAACCCCTTTTTTGCTTTTTGGCATTTAAAGTTATCAAAATGATGTAGAAATTGAAAACTTTAGGTTGCTTACATCTCATGCTTGAAAAGAGTTTCGGTAGGGTGAAAATTTAAATCCCACCTTAGGTTTCCCACTAATATGGAAATGTCAGATTCAAAATATCATTAAAGTGACACTTCTAACACAACTGTATTTCAAAGCCAAAATAAAATACCACAGACCAAGGGAGTCCTAAGCAACTGCACTTTTTCTGATTTCCTCCGTTTCATATCAGATCATGGGAGTACATTTCTCACCATAATACAATAAGAGGCAGAGTGTTCTTACTAAAGCCACTGTTTAATTTTCAAAGCACAATCGTATTGTGCACTTCAAGAATTAATATTGTCTGTACTTGTGCTGATCTGTGACAGCTTTTACTTCTTGCAAATGATATATCATCTAGAAATGGTGCAGCTACTGTCTGTTTAATCTCCTTGGTATATGGAAATAGCTTTACATACACAGTATAATTTTTAGAAAGTATACCTAGAATTACTACTCTACCCATCTTACTAAAAGCATTTTTTTCTCCATTGGTATACTCAGAATTTTCTTTGATATTTCCTTCTTCCCTTCTTAATTTTTTTTTTTTTAGTCTGTGGTTTAGAATCATGTCAGTAAATAATGTCCAAAGCATAGTTTTCTCAAAGAACTGCGTTCTGCTTATTCTCTATTATGTGACCTGAGTTTTTGCCACTGTAAAGGGGCTAAATAGTTTCCAGATTTGTTTATAAAAGTTTGGTTGTCTTTGAAGTAGTGTTTTAAATTGTGGGTATTCGAAGCTCAAAGCATTCTTGTCTCCATCTAATCATGAAAGCTTTTTAAGCATATTCAAAGTTGGTTCAGCTTTACTTGATAGCACTCCTTCCAAGAACCTTGTGAGAGTTTTTCCAAGCAGATAAATTCTTAACGGCATTTGAATGTAGCATTTATATTAAATATTTTTACCTAGTTTATTCTCCAGATTTCTGTTAGAAAAATGTTCCCTGTTCAGGAAAGCATGTCTTTCCTTGTTCTGTTACTTCTGTCCTGTTTAAGAGAATAAAACAACCCGGAAACCAAACAAATAAAGAAATAAGAACAACAAAAAGGAAAAAAAAACAAAACAGAACAAACCAACCAAACATAAAAACAACACCACACCACCAACGCACTTTCTTTTTTTTTTTTTTGGTCCTTTAGTGTAAATAACTTTTGTGGAGAAAACCTATGATGGTCACTTGACATGTAAAAGATATTTATATAGGAGAACTACAAATTCTTGTTTGTTTTTATGGAGTATTTGAAAGTGTGTGACTTTTGAACAGATTTTCCATGGTAAGGACTGTGTGTCATATAAAGGGATTTAAATGCAGATGTTGATACTCATCCCTGGCAAGGTGTAAAAGCATTCTGAATTTACTGGAGGAGGCAGCAATTCACTGTGTGTGAATTTGTCAAATTTTGAAGCTGCAACTGTACATTGTTACTGAGTAATAGTTATGTGAGTGGATGGTCTCACCTTCAGTCAGTTTCATTCAGAGACTAAAACAGACTGTGTAATTGATACCTCTTATTTGTAGGGATATTGAAGTATGTAGAAAAGGCAGACCTATTTTCTACCAATCACTTTTAGTCATTAAAGCTATGACAGTAGGTGTGCTTTTGCTTTCTATGCACTGTTTTTTTAGCAGCAAAGAATTCTTGAATTCTGCTGCTGAAACTTAAGAGGATTTGCTCATTACACTTAAAAATGAAATCTATCTTGGTGCTATGTACTAAATTTTGTTGGAATCTTATTTAACTTGAAAGAACAATATTTTTGTAACTTGTTTTGCCTAAAATATGATGATGTTGCAAAAGGTGTTTCCATAACATATGCACCTAAATTCAAGTATGATGCTTTTAACAACAATTCATTGTGTGTGTTTCAGCTTTATCCATTGTCATGTTTCTGAAGACTGCTAACTGCTTTTCAGTGTGAAAGTTAGTAATGTTAAGTATTAAAATAAATAGCCATGTTTTATTAACGTGACACGTAAAACATCAAATTTGAGATAGCAGTTACTGAGATTGGCTGATGTGAAAAACATAGAGAACACTTCCTGATTATTTTTTTTCTGCAGTACACTACAGTCTCTTTATTTCTCAGTCAGGTAGCCCACAAAGTACAGTTCCATGCTTGAGATGGAGACTAACCCTGAAAAGAGTGCAGATACCACAATTTCACAATATGAATAACTAAACAGAAGAGATCAAACCTTGGATATGCAGCCAAAGCATGTAGTTTTCATTAGCTCCAAGTCAGGGAGAATATTACTTCCCTAATGTCTTTTAGGAAAACTTTATTGCATTATTCATTCCTGGCTTATGTTTTGCCTCTAAATAGAGAAGGGAAACTTTTTCTGTTCTGAGAAGGCTTGTTTTTTGGTGTGAAGCTTGATTTCTTCAGTGAGCAGTGGCCTATTTTTATGCCGCCACAAGCTAACAGAAATATCAGGCAGACAAACAACATTGAATTTTTTAGTAAGGTAATACATTTGATGTAGCATATGTTAGGAGGAAATCAAGAAGGTAGGAACTCCTTTTTCTTTGTGAGACTACTATTCTATGAGATTTAAAGACTCCCAAGAACTTTTTACACCTAAATAACAAAAGTAATCAGATTGTGTGAGAAGACTGTGTTATTTAGCCTTGAATTCCATACCACTTAAATTCTGTATAAAATCTAAAACAAATTTTAGATTATCATGGCCTTTTTTATAAAACTTACATCTCATTTTCAAAGTGAAATTAATTGGTTCATGATTTTTGCAATAACTTATGCTTTACTCTCATTCACATTTGTATGTAGCTGTACTGCATCATTCCATTTCTTTGTATGTTGAGAAATAATTTAGGTGTGGGTTCATTTTGGAGAACAAAAAAATTAGCTTCGTTTTGATTTTTTTCTGTTTCTTTAGTGCATCTTCTGAATCTACATCTTTTTGTCTCTATTACTTTCCTCCACAGCACCTTCCCCACAGGGACCTAGGATTATTCCTGTTTCCCAGCACTCCCCTACACTTCCTCATGTGATTTCCCCACATCTTAAAAAGTCCTGTCTTCTCACTCTTTGGGGTCTAGCCTTAACCCTCTACACTCTCAGCCATGTCAGCCCAGTGGGCGTTCTGAGGAAAAGGTGTTTCTTTCCACCTGAAAGAGCTGCTTCTGGCTGCTTCTGGTAGGATCAATCTATTATGGCCTTTTAAACAAACTTTTAAGAATTTGTTGTTGCTATTTCGATGTAGGGACACTTAACACACAGCCTTCTATAACCCTGTGTTTTTGTTTAGCCTCCCTGAAAACTGCTGGCTACGTGACTATTCATACCATCTCTCACCCTCTGCTTTAGAAGCTTTGCAACAGCTTCCAGAACTTCTTAAATTACAGGAATTGAAACACACACATAGTTCATGCTAAGAGAACTTTCTACTCGTCTCCCCCTCTCAATTTCCTTTGGTAATTGAACTAAAAATAAGTTCTGCCTTCTCCCCCCCTGTTCCCTTCAGTTTGCTTGTTACCTCTGTTTTGCATGGCTACACTTTGCACATATCATTGATTCATTCATATTTTTTTTTGGAAGTCTGGCTATCAGAGTGGCTAGCTTTAACTCTGCTCTCTAGTAATGTGTTTTAAGCAAAAGTCCATACAGATTTTTTATTTGCACTGCCCTTTTTTTCCATTCCCACTGGCATGTATTATTTTTCATAGATTTAAATTAAATAGTTGATATTATTGCCTTTTTCTGTAGAAGCCTATTTTGATTAGTTTGTATTTTTGTTTGTTTCATGTCCCAGTATTTGTACTGTTTGTAAATGTATTTTAATATTGTATAGTCCCTGACAATGAATACTTAAAAATCTAATGACTAAATAAATAAATAAAAAAAGAAAAAGGAACAAAAAAAACAACAATAAAAATCTCGTTTGTAACGGGACTATACAGATACTAATCCTTTTTGTTTCCTTATCCAAGAACAGCTAAAAAATACTTATTCTTCAGAAATTATGGTGTGTGTGTGGGTGTGTATATACACACACAATTACATGAGCAATGATAGTCTAGTCATTTTTCGAAAATGTTAGGAATAAAGTTAACATGTATGTAAGTCCAGTATTATTTCCAGATCTCCCTGTGTTTGATTAAAACAAGTGACATACACTTTGGTGTATTTTGTACAATCTCATTCATGTTTTATTAGTTGCTTAATGAAGAAAAGAAAAAAGAAACTAGCAAGGAATTGTGTTTTTACAATTATTTAGAATTATTGTGACAGAATATCACTTAGCTGTTTGCACTGTAGTTAATGTTTTTATTTCATCTTGCTCCTGATAGTTCTTTTTTTTTCTTTATCCTTAGTGATTTCGTCAAACTTAGGTGCTTATTTTTGCAGGGTCTAGATTAAGCTCTGATAGTTTTAGAGGCAGTAAGAAAATAACAACTGTAATAGTACATTTTTAGGCATGAAGCAAATTGTTACCAAGAAAATCTGATTTCACCAGTATTGATTTTAATTTAGGAAGAAACACAATCTGGTAGGGGCTTAATTTTACTTAACTGTGATTGCTTCGTAGAGCAAATAACATAGTGCCCCATACATATAACCTGCATCTTACCATGCTCAATTAAGAGTACAGTTCCTTGATTACAGAATCCTTTGGTAGCAAAGATGTTTGCATATCTCATTGTTAAAGCTTAATAGCTCTTCAGACAAACTCCTGGAGTGAAATATGATGAAAAAAAAGAAATAGAGTATTATTAACTTTTATGCAAAACTAGAGATTTACTTGTTGCTGTTTCATTTTACAAATAATCTGCAGGTTGTGTTAATGTGCAGGAAGCCGTAGTAGTCAAATAAGTGTGGCAGTTTTTAGAGTGGTGAACGCACATTATTCCTTAGCTTATCTGAGTGGAATCAGATAGAGTGAATATTCCATAAGTATAATTGTTAAAATAATTACTGTGTTTTTCAGAAAGTTTTATCCATTTCAGGATTCAAAGGATTTGCACATTTGCCTTTTTACCAAATTTTTCTTTTTAGTTCACACTCATGTACAATATCATAGCTACTGCCTGATATTAAGTGTATGCCGTCTCCCTCCCAAGTGGATTAGGAAAGGTGATTTGAGTTATTCCCTTGAAACTATTGGAAAGGCAGATTTTTTTTTTTTTAAACTTACAGATGCAAAGCCCCACACATCTCTTACCTATAGAGGAATCTAGCAGAGAGGAATTGTTTGACAGTGTGGAATTCATGGTGACTTTGCAGCCCTTTTATATAAGGATTGAAACTGAGTTACCATGTAGAAACTTCCTGTGAAAGCACAGAAGGTAGGTAGGTATTTTATTGAAATTACCAGTACATAACTGCCAGTAGTGACAGTTGAGGAAAGGGAAAAAAAAAAAAAAAAAAGCTTTTTTCCAAATGGAAAAGACACTGCAAGCCCAGGTCTAAGATCTACTTTCTATTTTAGAAGGCACTTTTAGAATTTCAGGACATGAGGAAAAGATATCTTCTGAGATCACAGGAGGTTTTTTTATCCAAATCTGTAATGCTTAAAAGGTGCTGCTAGTCACTTAAGCAAACAACGAAAGAAATTCCCCAACTTCACTCCCTTACCCTACTGCTTTCACCCAAAACACGTTAACTGTGATACTCAGTGTTTTTTTCCACCCTGAAAATTTAAGGGGATAATTTCGTCTATTTTTCAATGACTTTTATATAATTTTAAATCAAAGTTTTCATAGCTACTATAAATGATAATATTATGTTTTCTTGAATGTTTCTATTGAATGCTCAATTTGTACTGGTACTCTTCAGGAATGGGCAAGTGTGGAGTGCTGGAAAGAAGGGGGGCCATTTAAAACTCTTGTTTAAGACAGCAAAGACTCAGTCAGCTTTCTGGAACAAAAGGGTAAGGCATTTTATACTTACCATTTCTGATCTACTAACCTGAAAATTTAGCTTGTAAGAGGTTAAATGTTTCCTCTTTCTGTTTAAAAGTATGCATATTTAATTTTTATGTTTGAGAAAACTTAGTGTAGATGTTGAGATGTTTAATAGCCTTTTTAGTCCAAACAAAACAACACACTGAATTCCTAATACTATTACTAAAGCATTAAGAGTAGGACAAATAAACATAATGTGTGTGTATATGTAGCAATTACACTCAACTGAGATTATTGTTTAAGGTATTACAGAAAGGTTCACCATGCAAATGTTACTGATATTTACTAAATTACTGATGCATGTGTCATTTTAATACTTTACTGTCATGTATTTAGTTAAATTTTTATAGAAGCCATAACTTTCAAACATTGAAATAGTTTCAAACAAGGTGAGAAAATCCCATTTATAACTAAGAATAACTTTTTTGGTTTTTGAGGGAAAAAAAGAAAAGTTGTGTTTCACATGAGTTTTAGCATTGTTTCTACTGCCCCATGAAATGGTATGCATGTAGCCTTTATAAGATGGTAACCTAAATTTCATTTCCCAAACAATAAAAGGTCTTCGTATGTTTACAGGCTTTGAGAAGGAATCTCTGTAGGGAAGCTAAAAATACCACGTGTTACTATGCTGTCAGTATATTGTGAATATACAGCAGTATAAAAATAGTAGGTTTTAATTTTTTAATTAAAAAAAAACCGCTTGCTACTTTTATTTTTTTATACTGCTCTTATCAAACTGTTGTGTTATTAACAGTGCAAGGTGTCTTCCAGAGGGAATAAATGCGAATCTTCTCCTGTCAAGAGAGAAAAATTCTGTATTTAACTTTTTTGATTATCTGAGCTTACTTTATGTAGAACTTATGTACCTTTGTTGAAAACAATATCAGCTACATCTGTAAAACAGAAGTGAATAGTTATTATTTTGAAGTTAAAGTGGATGATTTTCTTCTGCTCTTATTTTATTGTGTTTGTTCATTGCTAAGGAGGATACATGCCTCATAGGTTCTGTAGAAGGCTGGGTATGTTCCAAACATTGTGTGACTCTTACTGTAGGCTTTTTCCCTTTTTTTTTTTTCTTATTTTTATTTTTTTTGGTATTGAAGATCTCTGAATAATAATTTGGAATCTTTTGATTTTCTTCTTTGTGAGGTTTCTGCAGATTTCTTTTGGAATCTTGTTTATGCAGGATTTTTCTTTTGTTTTTTGTTTAAGTATTTATCAGGTTGGTATATTTTGGTTTAATTTTATATTTTGCATGCTGATACATTTTCAGTTATAATTTCTCCTTAAATACAAATCCATGGCTCTGCTTTTAATGTTTTAGAGGAGAAAAAAACCTTAAAAAAGATCTTTTTATTTTACCTTTTTCAGCTAGCATTATAGATATTTCATGGCTTATCTGTTATTTCTTTAGGAAACTTTTTAAAAGTAATTAAAAATACAAAATAAGGACAGATAACATGTCTTTAGAATTTGAATGATTTGTGAATTGTTTTGATAAGACCTGTACATTGACTAGTGGAAAAAATACCGTAAAATCGAATAGAAATATGTTGAATCTCTTCTTAATGATAAGATGATCGTGATGTAGCAAAGCATACAGACTCTTAATTGATATAAAAAAAAAATTGTGTTCCTGTTGTCTTTCTGAAAATTTCGGGTTGGAATTGGTTTTGCTGCAGTTAACTCTCTTTCAGATATTCAACTAGAAGTTAATAACAGGGATGGGGAAAGACATTTAGCTCCATGTCTTTGGCATTCATAAGAGTTTTTTTTTGTCTGTTTCAATATTACAAATAGAGTGCATTCTAGTTACCTGTCTGGATTAGTTAAGGTAGCATGTAAGGTAAAGTCTAAAATCGATGTGTGTTACCTTTCCACATGTATTAGATATCTAGTTAAATTCTTTTGAATCTTAGCTATAATTATTTAGGTATATGGCAATGCTAAACATTAGAAACAATTCATTTAACTGGGTATCTTCTCAGTTTTTTTAATCAGTGTGTTTTTAGTCTGTCACTTAAATAACCTAACTGCAAACCAGAACAGATTTTGCTAGAAGAGTAATCTTATTGTTACTGTTTCTTCTGGGAAAATCCACCTGCCATGGAAAACTCATATACATGTTATATTTTATATTAATGTATTTTTAACAATTCACAGGGTGCCTGTTGATAGCAGTTGTAACTATAGCACAGTTATCTGTGTACTTTTATATGTGTACTTTTATCTGGAAATGTATATGCTGTATTTCTGTCAGCAGGCAAAAATTTACCTGTGTTTTCACGGAAACAATCAAGTGCTGCTCTTGATTGTAATTTGTATCTGTGTTGACTCCAACTTGGACAAATGCTGTTACTCCTCCATATTGCATTCTGCAAGTGCTTGAGAGATCTTTACTGCCGCCTTTACAAAACAGAGATCCACCGATCTTCATTTGCCAAGAGCACTGCTAGATAACTGTTGCTAGAATGCAGTTCTCTGTGTGATTCTGCTGGCTGCAATGCTGACTTGAGCAACTTTTCTTTCCAGCGACTTGTTACTACTATCTAGGCCATCCCCTCAGTTCAGTTGAAATACAAAGTATAAGATCGTTTGGGGACTTCATGAGAAGGCACATTTATTTACATAGAATAAGAATAATTGAAGCAGGAAATTAACAGTATTTGAATATGGATCAGATCCGTATACTGTGGCTCAGCTGACAAAGCTCTATGAAAATACCAGCATTACTAGCATTATCTGAGGGAGTGGTACAGTGTTGGGAATGAGTGAAAGGCTGGAAGGAAATCTGATATCTGCTTCTGTGGCACTAACACCGAAAGATGTGTCTATGTAGCCTTGTTCCATGTGCTTTTTCATCATTTTGTGTGTAATGTATGTAAAATGCAGCTAAAATACTAGCAATACATGTATGCATACACACAAGCATTTTAAAACACTGTATTAAACATTACATTAACTTTATTGTAGCCTTAACAAACTTTCTCCAAACTTTCTCTGGCTATAAAATCTCTGTGTAGTTGCAAGGATGAGATCAGTGACATCTTTCAGAGACTATGCAATCAGTAACTGAAGTGACATAGCAAATTAGAATCATGTCCTGATTTGGAAGGGACCTACAAGGATCATAGCGTCCAACTTCTAATTTACCAATTAGTATTGATAACATGATTGACTGTGTTCAGTTGTAGATTGGAAAATCAAAGTCAGGGTGTCTTCTCTCACACAAGAAGATGCTGTGTTTGTGCCACCATGTTTTAAAGGTAGTCCCTTGCAAAGTGTAGGAATAGAGGAAATCTCTAATACGCAAGTACTGCAACTGTTTCTTAGGGAGTCTGTTTTCCATGCAATGAGTATAGCTTTAAAGTGTTGAAATATTACAGACTACCACATGAAGTTGAGGCTGAATCTTGTATTTGAGTAATACGATAATAATAAAACCAAAACCCTTAAGCTTGGGGAGAAAAAAAAAAAGGCTGTCATACTAAGTGACAGCATTCTGTGTCAGAAAGGTTTGAGACACGTTAATGGAGTAAGAATATGTTGGAATAGTTCAGTGATTCAGTTGTGTAGATTTGTTTGTGGCTGAAATTAACCGATCAGATACAGGTCTAATTTTAGCATATATCATAACATAGACTTCCAGTTATTGATATACCTGACTGTATTGATTGAGACAAAGCCATGTTATTATTTTAAAGTTTTATTCCTAGTTTGTGAAGTGGAAAATCAGGCAAACTGGAAATCTCAATGTGTTAAAATTACTTGCACTATAAAGCCTTATGAAACTAAATCACAAATTTAAAGTAACTTCTGAATCTCTACAAAAGCATTGGTTTGTATTTTAGAGTGTGGAGTAAAAACGTTCACTTTAAGTGTGCTGTAAGTATGAATATATGTATGTATAAAACATAAATGTAGTATAGAATGGAACTTCATATAAATGGCATGCATTAAAATTTTAAAAATTATTTCTGTAGTTCTGGGAAAGCTAGCTATTAATTCTTAATGTTACAAATGCAGGATAACTATATTCAGGGGACAAAACAAATCTAGGATATATTTAAGTTATGCAGAATAGGTGCCATAGAATTAAATGGAAAAAAATATTATCGCTGTACTTGTGAATCACTGAACAGTTGATGTAGCAAGCAAAAATGAAACAGTTCTGACAAAGTCTTGCTGTACTGGAATTTTTCCTTTTCTTGGCATGAAAACAGTACAGAAAAGGAGTCTAGATTGTGTTGTAGTCAGGGTTTTCTGGCTGCTCTGGTGACCTGCAAAGCACTTTGTGCTTTGGTGCAACCATCTGGTGGAATCTTTTCTCTAGCCCTCTTTAGAGATCCACTGATGCTCCTGAAGAAAATTAGCCAAGCAGCTTTGCAGAGTCCTGTGGTGAAATATTCCTACTTTTAATTGCTTCATAAAATGCGCATGCAGTATTTTTTTTATTTGCTTATGATTGTTGATACTATTGTTATTACTGATTACAAAGTTTGTCTCAGTTTTGAAATTCTCTAAAATAATTGAAAATCCAGAAAAATAGGAGTTTGTAGGATCTTTTAAGAGTTGTAAGAGTTTAAATAACCTTTGTATGGGTGGTAATAATCCTGAAGTGTTCATTTTTAATCTACATTGGGCTTTTGCTTAAGAGGATTTTTCATGCCGTGTATTGCTGGAAGAACCATGATCTTCATTTAATCTGCAGCATGTACACTATTTAGGTAGAGGCTCAGTTGCACTGTACTGTTGCAAGTGCTTCAAGTCTGTGAGAAGGGAATCTATCCTGTACTTTTTCTCATATAGAATGACGGTGTTTATTTTTTCCATTTAACCATTCATCGTGACTACACAAACCATGATTGCACGATTTTTCTTTTTTTTTTTTTTGCATCTGCATTTAGAATTGCTGAATATTAATCTGTCACCTTTCCCCCATACATACGCTATAATATATATAATAGATATTGCATAGAGTATCTCTTTAGAAAATATTCCGATTTGGGGATTCACCTCCCCTGAGTATGAAAGATTTATTTTCTGTCATGTATGTCATGAAAAACTGTTACTTCTTACCTGGCCTCGTGTATAACTGTTCTCAAACAATTGCCGAAACTTAATGCCTCATTTTATTTATGAATTGGTAAAACCCACCTATGTAAATGAAAGTGGAATTGAATTTCTTTTTTTTTTTAAGAACTTAGTTGTACTTCAAAGACTTACGCTTTATTCTATGCTATATTTATGAGACATTCATCATTCTTGCAAAATTACAATTAGCTTTACACTGTGCTTCAGGATCAAACTGCATTCAGATGTAACAATAAACCCTAGAATTTGGAGGAAAGTATTCCTTTATTTTTTATCAGCTAATAAGAGTAAAATTATGGTGTTCTGCTGCCTCCCAAAAGTTAACCAATAACACAAATATATGAAGTTTTGATCATTAATTAATGCTATTTTGGGATGCAGATCTATGGGGGAAAAGTATTTTTACATTTTTAGAATCTCTCTACTTTTACTATACTATTGGTATATGAAGATGAATGGTTACACAGTGCTTAGTAAGCCTGAAGGTATGTTTGGCCCAATGTAACTGCTTTGCTTGTATTCCAGAGGAATTACCAGTTCACTGCATGTTTATTGTGCAACCAGTATTGGTTGATAAGCAGTCATTTGATATGTTTTATTTTATTTTTACTCATAACAGGAATTTCCGTTTTTTACCTTGACGGCCTTTCCACCAGGCTTCCTTGTCCATGTTGGTGGTGTTGTCAGTGCACGTTCTGTGAAGCTCTTGGATCGCATTCACAATCCTGGTATGTTGACACAAATCTTGCCCAAGTCCAATTGCAATACTTATAATCTTTGAAACTTTATAGAATACCAATATTATAATAGATGCAGATCTCTTCTAACAGTGTATAATAAAAGCAATAATTTAAGCGTGAACAATAATAGTCGTTCAGAGGGTATGTCTTCAGTGAGAAATCTCTTAGCAAGTTAATGAAATTATAAAGTACTTGAATCCAGTAACTTCACCAAGAACTGTCTCTGAATTATTGAGGGTTTAATTATTTTTTGTCTACTTCCAAATATTAAAACAGTTGTCCATTCAAACAGAAATCAGATTAAATGCTTGAAGTGTTTTCTAACTTTCAGCTCCTTGCACTTCTTAAGAACTAATTGCAACAGTTTAGCTCATTATGTGTTTTTTTAACCTCAGTTGATAAAACGTTTACAGTGTAGTTTCTGTTCTTACTTAAAAACATATACATAACAGTCGTTTAATATTTTTATTTAATATTTACAAGGGAACTCCAATAACAGAAAGTGTATTTTGCATGTCCTAGTTCTGAAATCAGAATTAAGTGGCTGCTGACTCTGTTATATTCACTGAGACAAGCAGAGACACTATTTAAAAAGCTGGAGTTAACAAGTGCATTTAAAATCCGGACAGATGAGAGACAAAAATAGCACCTATAGTGGTTTTGCATGCACTGGCCAGGAGTAATAAAACAAAGTTTGTGCAAATGCATCTTTAAAAAAAATAAATCTTTTTCCTGTTCTTTCCTCTAAGGCAAGTAATTCTTGAAGCAGGTAGATTGTTACTGCAGTAAACTGACAATATGAAATAAAATCACAGACTTAATTTGTATTCAAGAAAACTACGTTAGGGTTTTTTAAAGCATCTGAGTACATACTACTGTTCTTTTTTCTTCTTTTTAAGGTGCTATTTATAAAAATGGAGAGGAGATTAAGATAAATATCAACATATAATTTACGTGCCCTTTTTGCCACAAAGTTGTCATAGACTTCTGTATTTTTGACACATGTAATACAGATCACTTATGAAATTTACTATGTGATAAATTTAAGACAAAATGGAAAAAAATTGTTTACGGTCAGGAGTTTTCCAAAATGATATCTTCCGTTATGTACTCTTATTTTTTGCCTACTGAGTGAAAGCAGGATGAGAAATAATAGAAGTAGAGATGCATATCTGCACAACTAAGTAACATTTTGCAGTTTTTTGTGGGATTTATAGATTGCTCCTGACAAGTGAATGTAAGATGCATGATACTTCAAACTCATTGTATTTCAAAACAATGAAAACTGAAAAAGGAGAATGAAGGGACATGGCAACGGAGGGGAAGGTGAAGAAGTAAGGAAAAAAAATCTTATGCAGTGATGGTCATACTAAGCATTTGAATCAAGTATGTAAAGTATTAAAGGAGTTGCATAAGCTGTCAAGTAAATATGCAGGAAAATATAGAAGAGGAAAGAACAATAAGAGAGGTTGTTTGAGAACATAATGATTACACAATAATTGCTATATGCTGTACACTTTGATCACGCCTAGTGCTAGATTGCTATAGCATGCTCCTTTTCCCTTTCTATTTCAGCCTCTTATTAACTCTGCTGTCTGTGTCTTTCCAGTTCCTGTGGAGTGGTGTTGTCAATTGTGTTCTTGTTGGTAGTTTTTTTTTCACTATTCTGCTCCTATAACTGATCTACTAATTTGCTGTTTTGAACTCAGCCTTTGTCGGAATTATGGGTAACACAAGATCATACAAACTGCTAGACTGGAATAGTTTCAATTCAGGTATTTTACTAGTCATTTGGTACTACATACGCTGACAGAAATTATGGCAGCTCAGTGAAGTTCTTAGAAATGCTGTAGGATATTCATTAGGTTAATGCTTCAAATTTAAATCTGTTTAACCATCAAATGCCTCAATGTATTACTTGTTAATGTTGTTAAAGGCTTTCTTTAAAATTGCAAAACATTGTTTTAGTATAAAATAGCATTACTAAGATTATAATAATATCTGAAAAGCTGAATACTCATGTTCTCAGTAGCTTTCAGCAAAGTGTTTGGAAAACAAGTAAGTTAGGGAAAGAGAACAGGTTCAGGTTCTGATTTATATAGTGGGAATCATGTCAGGTGTGACTTCTTTTTGCATGGGCTTGTGCTTTCTTCAACAATGGCTGTACTTCTGTTTGTTTCAGGAAATCAATGAATATGTTTATTGTAAATTTTAGAGATAAATAGACTGAGTGAATGAGAAATAGACAAAATTTACTAAGAGGACAAGCTGCTTAAAGAGAATTGTATGTAGTCCAGAATTTGTTGGTTCATAATTCCTGTATTGTAAAATGCATTTAGCTTGCAGGTCTTACAACGTAATTATTTGAATTTCTAAAATCACTTCAAAACTTAATGTGGAAAAAGCCCCAATGTTCTATTTTTTTTTTTTTTTACCTGCAGTTTTAGGGATCAAAATGTGTACAGCTGCAGAGAAAATGGAAGAGCTGATGGTACAGTTTGCATAAAAGCTGTATAGAGTACTGGCCTCTTCTGGCAAGAAATGAAGATGATTCCCCCACTGTTTCTCTGGAAACAAAATACTTTGGAAGAAGCAGAGGCATAACTTCTCTATATGTAGTATCAAGTCAGCAGAGCTTGCCAAATAGTAAAGTTTTTAAAGCTGACACAGTAAAAGGGTAGAAAGCTGACCTCTGTTCCCTGTCCCCCCCGCCCTCCCCCACCCCGAATCAAACCTGCCTTGCTGTTACTGCGCTGTTGCAGTATGTATATCACATGCCTTTGAAAATTATCTACAGTCATACTTTAAACTTTGGTTTAAACTATCTGTATACATTTTTCATCTTACAAACAGTGCAATTACAGTTAGTATGTGAAACAGCTTTTTTTTTGTGTCCTTGTTCCTTGCCACATAACGCGTCCTGGAAAATTAGAATTGAGAGTTCATTTTTTAAATTTGTCTGTTCTCAAACGGTCTTTTAAATTGAATTTTAATTTCCATATGCAAATAATGTTATGGAATTTCCAGATTTATAATTGGTGTATCATGGCCTAATCTAAGGTGTTTAAAGGTGTAGAAATTTCACATCTTTTATGCTACCTTGAAAAGTTTGAATTAATTGTTGCTTCTTTGATATAGTGTTTAGGAGGATGTTACGATGGAAAAACTTATGAGAATAATGGAGTAACTGAGTTGTGTACAGACGCTAATATATATATTAAGCTAGGCTAGAAAGTGATCCAGAAATGTAAGCCTTTGAAGCTAAGGAAAAGCTAGTCTCGAATTCATTTCTTGATGAATTATCCAAAACAGTAGTCTAAATTGTTTAGAGATAACAGGAAAGAGAAGGCATATGGCTGTTACGTGCATTTTATACCTTGAGGTGGTGGTTATACAAAAATTTTGGATTAGAGAGGCCTAAATTAAAGTCTAATTTTAGAGTTAATACCTCTCTTAAGAACTGTCTGCATTTCTGTTACCTTGAACATGGATCAGCAGTGCTCTGCTAGCAGTCTTGATTTATCTTACTGGTCAGGGACTGAGCCGGTCATGCCTCATATTCCTGGAAGTACGTTTTCTTTTCATCCGTTGGTGTGTTGCTGAGCAAGAAGAGAGGAAAAAGGCAGTAGATCAAGTGTTATATATCAAGGTTGGACATGGTGGTTAGGGACATGGTTTAGTGGGTCGTATCGGTGCTAGGAGGATGGTTGGAAGTCTTTTCCAGCTGTTATGAATCTATATGTACAATGGATAATGAGTTTTGTAGTAGAGTTTAGATTACATGCATTAATCCTGTCTTAGATTGAAATAAAGAATGTGCTGTGTAAATCTGCTACTATTGAGAAATCACTGCAGGAGATTTCTGTTCATCTCCCCCTTCTAGAGCTACGCTTGCCGGCTCTGTTGTTGCTTGCTAATACTTGGCCTGAAGGAGAGCAAAGAGTTGTGTTGTTTTTTTTAATACAGATTAAGGAAAACATTACTACATGTTTACATTGCATTCCTGTCAGCAAGAATGCAACCAACAACCATAAGTAGGCTAAAATTATTTTCCTTTTTGAAAGTGTTCAGACTTCATTTAAGCTTGTCATGTAACTTGTGTACAGACACTAAAGAATATGGAAGGATATTCCTTTTTTATTTTTATTCTTTTTACTTTTTAAATGGGGCTTTTTTGTGTAAGGTACAACAGTATCTGATGGTGGTAAAAAGTTGCAGAGATTTGAGAATGCTTGAAAATCAAACGTGGAAGTAAAGGCTGATTGTTGGATGATACTTAAACATCTGGGAATTGTATATAGTTCAATGACATAATTGTTTAAATGTTTGTAAAGAGATGAAAAGATGATGATCAAGATGAACCTGCAAAGTAAAAGTAGAGAGGTAAGGGCACAAATTCTTAGAAAAGAGGGCACATAATGCAAAGGAAAAAATCCTGTGAATTGCTGTCACTGGAAAAGGGTGCTGATGATACACTGTAAATATAAAAATGTGGAAGGAAACCTGGGTCCACAAGACTTTGTTACTTTCTCATTAAAGTTAAATGTAGAGAAGGAAAGTTTCTTAGCAAGTAAGAGGAACTAGTTGAATAGAGACCCTTCTTGCATACAACTGTTTCATAGACTAACGTATACGGTGTGCTTAAATAATTCCATTTTTAACCTCCTCATTCAGGGAGCTGCTCCAATAGTGCTTCTTTGGCTCCAGTAGTCAGAAACATGGAAGGAGAAAAGATGTTTAATAAAATTCCCAAGGATCTCTTGAGTGCTTTGTGTGTTATTCCAGACTTGTTGTTGGAGTGTGAAATTCTCCAGAATGCTAGTTTTGTGTGTGGGGAAATGTAAGAGGAAAGCTTTGAAAACATTTTTGGTTCTGAAATGGAATGCTTTTCTTTACAGAAATACAAACATATGGTGAATGTGCAAATTACATTTCATACTGTTGCTTTCTGGGATGTAAATGTGGCATACTTGAAAGAATGCAGTAGAAAATGTCAGAATGTTTCTGTTAGTGTGTAATATGGCTATTGTTCAGAACCAGCAGGCAAGGCAGAATTTTCAGCTTGACCTCTAGCTGTTTCCAGAAGAATCTCCAGATTGACTTACGTGTGTTGATATAATAATGGGTAAGGCAGATGTCGGAAGGTTTTCTGAACAGGGGGAGGAAGTAGTAAAAACTACATGGTACCTGAATGGATCTTTAGCTTTTCACAGTTTATTAGTATGTCTATTAGTATATGATGTTTTTTAGTATTACTTTCCTCTACTTTTTTGCAAACATTTCAAAGGAGTGAGTAATTCCAAATATTTTTATAGTTAACGTGGATGGTTTTTGAATACTCTTTTGACGTAGGTATACCCTTAATTACCCTTAAATTAATGAAATAATTTTCTTTGGGATTGTGTGTTATTTTTCATTTAGAGAGTTTTGAGTAGATTCAACATAACTGAACAAAGGCTGATCATTGTCAGAATGTAGAATTTGTCTTTGATCTTTTAGTGTGCACTTGCAGCCTAGAAGGCCAACTGTATCCTGGGCTGCATCAACAGAAGTTTGCCTGCAGGCGAGGGAGTGGGTCCCCTCTGGGTCCCCTCTACTCTGCCCTTGTGAGGCCGCACTTGGAGTGCTGCATCCAGCTCTGGGGCCCCAGCACCATAAAGATGTGGACATGTTAGAGTGGGTCCACAGGAGGGCTGTGAAGATCAGGGAGCTGAAGCACCTCTCCCGTGAAAAACGTCTGAGAGGGCTGGGGATGTTCAGCTTGGAGAAGAGAAGCCTACGGGGAGACCTCATTGCAGCCTTCCGGTACTTTAAGAGGACTTACAAGTATGATGGAGATTGACTTTTTACACAGGCAGATAGTGATATAGGACAAGGAGGAATGGTTTTAAACTAAAAGAGAGGAGATTTAGACTAGATGTTAGGAGGAAATGTTCCACTCAGAGGGTGGTGAGGCACTGGAAACAGGTTGCCCCGAGAAGCTTTGGATACCGCCTCCCTAGAGGTGTTCAAGGCCAAGTTGGATGGGGCTTTGGACAGCCTTATCAAGTGGGTGGCGTCCTTACCCGTGGTGGTGGTGGTGGGGTTGTAACAAGATGGTCTTTAAGGTCTATTCCAACCCAAGCCATTTTACTGATTTTATTTGCAGAAATATTTTTAGTGGTTTTTGTAAGTTCTGAGTTTTTGCCTCTGTTAGTGTGGTCTCGAGGTCCTGAACTTGCTCCAAAAGTGACTGTAGGAAAGACTCATTGGATGTAGAAATTTAGAGATGGTTCTTCTGCTAGCTTGTCTTTAAAATCAAAACAAAAATAAATGGTTGTGAGTGTATAGAAATAATGTATGCAGAGGTTCTGTGTATGTAATGCATAAAAGCGTGAGGAATGTAAACAAGGAGTAGGAAATGCAGAGACAGTATTCCTGCCAAATAATGCCATCTTATTTCTGCAATTGTACAGTGAGGTAGATTGTCTGCATGGCAGTCAGCAAGAAAGCGGCAATCCTGTCTGTGAACAGCTGTTTTGTTGAGAGATTAATGTTTTTGTTTGAAACTCCATATTTTTTCTTTCAATGACTGTTAGATACAATAATATTCTTGCTTTTTTTAAGGTTCCAAATAGTTGAGGCTTGTTTAAAACTTTAGAACATACCTGTAGGTCAGTTAGCGATACTAGTTATAAAATACACACCCTTGTTTTAAAAAACCTTGACTTGTTACAGCTGAGTAATGAGCTCAGGTAATCTCCAGCTTTGGGTAGTAGTCTCTTCACTGCTATCATTTGAAAATGTCCTCTGTATTTATTGTGCCTAAATGACAGAGCAGCAGATAAGAGATGAAATAAGTAGTTTCTTTATTACCTATCAGCTTGTCAAAATGGCAGACTTTTGCAATTGTTACTATAATAGGAACAATTAAAACACTCCTATATCATACTGAATATCCCATTCATTTTGTTATCAGAAGAACCTTATGCACAGTTATAAGGACTTCACCATTATAGGAAAAATGACTGATTGAGATAATAACTAAAAACTAGAGTGACAGACGTAGGCCTGGCACACTAATTTTCAAGAGACAAAAATAATTCTGGTATTTAACATTTCATTATGTCTGGGCAACTAAGGAAGTATACAATAGTGCTAAGGAAATACGGTGAAGATGAATCTTTTTTTTTGTTGTCTTAATAATAGTTTAATTTTAGGTTTAATTTTTAATATGTATATATAACAACATTTTTTAAATCTTCAAATGCAGCATGTTTTGTAAGTTCATTTTAGTTGTCACATGATGATTTTCTTTCACTGTAAACCAAATTATTACTGCCATGTTGGTGGTATTACAGATTTTTTTTTTTAAATGGTGCTATTTTGTAGCTTGTGTTACTGCTATCAAACCTCCACATGCAATTTAAAGGAGGAGTTAAAAGGTTGTGTTACCATCATGGATGTGTAGTTAATGCTGGCAGTATTTTTCAGCAGATTTGGTTGAACCAGGTTATGGAAAACTGTTTCCTCAAAGACTATGTGCAATGTCTAGGAAAGTTTAAATTATGCTGTGGTCTGTCCAAGTGGTTCTTGCTTGCTTATTTCTGATACCAATCATAGATAATTTGCAGTGCGTGACTGATAGACAGTGTAGAACAGTGGGGGCTTGGCTTTTTTCACTGTGAAAATCCAAGTAGTTACTCTTTTCTCTATGTGGGATGTTGTTTAGATTTACAAGGTTGAATTAGCATAGGTTACGCACTGGTTTATATAAAATATTTGTATTTTGTGATGTCATTCGTGAGACTAGAAGATGCTAATCTTCAGGTATCTGAGTGTTTAACCCATTCAAGGATTATTTGTTTGAGATTAGGAACGTGTTAGGAATGTCTCAAGGCTTGGTGTTGGGGATGTCAGGAATGTGAGGTTGCTTATGATCATAAGGCTGAGAGAGTTAGCTCTTTTGAGGTTAAGGCAGGATTCTAAGTGCCAAACTTCTGAAGTATGATTTGTATCATTGCTTTTTAGGGTATGACAATTAAAACATCTTGATCCATTTAGAATTCCTGGATGGAAGCATAATGCTATACATTCCTTTCTAAATTACAAATACATTCACCCATATCAGAGAAACAGGAATTACAGAGATGCTTAATTCTGTTTTCTAGTTAAAGCAACTTCTCTTTTTTTCTTACAAAAGAAAGAAAAAGAAAAGTGTTCTCGAGTGTTCTAGCAAGGATGTAGGGGGATTTCATGGAATTTGGAGTATAAGAAAATTTAAGGAGTTGTGGGAATGTAAGTAAGTGAAACACTGTTTTTTCCTCATCTAGAGGTGTATCTTGGTATTAAACACTCCAACAGTGAGTTGTCGCTAAAAGCAGTGATCCTACTTTTCTGCACAATTTCTGCCATGTGGTCCTGCAGTCTTCTGGTGATCATGTGCTTGCAGAGTGAGTCACTTGGCCTGACTAACCTGATAGAAGACTAGCCATGCAAATGAATGGTTGTGTTCAATCAGCCAGCTGATATACTAGCTGTAAATGCATCCTGTAAATGCATGAAGGGTGGATGCGGTTCTAATCCTTGATGCTGCATCTTCAATAATTGAAGAACTTCCTCAACATCAACGTTTATACCTGCTTTTCTTCTCGTTCAGCAGGTTGGGCTTGAAAATGAGATAGGTGCTTTCTGACCTCATTTCATAGGTTGGCAGGAAAGCACTCACAGTGCTATTCTCTAGCCTGAATGTTTTGTCTGTAGGAGTAAGTGTACCATTTCTCTTTGGCATTTATGCACTGATTTTTGCTGTTCTAGTCTATCTTAGTTTCTATTTGATAAATCACAGTAATCGATTTCCTTCGGTTTCTATATCATAATAACAGTTTTTCATTTTCACATCTTTTGGTCTTAAACATGAGGAGCAATTTAAAGAGGGTGAAAAAGTATTGTAGTGCCATTGAGAATCTTTAAGTTGTAGATTAGTCTTGGTGTGTTGTAGGATTACTTATTTGCTACCCAAGTTGTATGTTTAAAATTTACTGACAAGAGGCTTTTTGTGCACCTACCGTTAAATATTTTAAAGAGGTGATAAATACTATTATCTATGGGATAACCAGAGAGGTTCAAATTAGATTTGTAGGTCAGGGAGCTTCTACACAAAGGAGTCTCTTTAAAAAAAAAAAAAGGGGGGGAACTCTTTCAACAACAAAACCAACCCACACTCAGAAAACAAAACAAGCAAATAAAAAACCCACTCCCTCCTGTATAAGCAGACTAATAGGTTTTAATAGAAAAGGATTTAGAATAAAGGGATAAGGAAGCTCAGTTTGCAGTATAAAAGCACAGTAACTATGCCTGTTCCTGCAACTTTTGAGGTTATTAAGAATGAGGCGCTGCTCACGGACGTGTGGATTATGGCTCTGCCTACTGAAAGACTCTAAGATTAAATTTGTTGTCTCCATTGCTATTTTTTGAGGTGCCAGAACAATGACTCATTTGTAGATTGTTAAAACTTCCATAGTATGATTGTCCTCCTCATTTCAGAATGCCTGCATGGTAGATTTAAATGTTGACTAGATTTCAATACTAATCATAATAATAGGTTGAAATGAACCATAACAATTCCTACTTCAGAGTGATTTTCTCAGGATGTCTAGGGATTCAGCTTTAATACAGTAACTCTTGAGTACAATCTGTGTAATTCAGAAATCATTCTTCTTAGGTTTTCTTCAAGTTTTAAAAAATCTGTAGGGACCTTGCCTAGTGCAGATTCTGGCTAAATCTTGACAGGCCTTGAAGAGAACCTCTAGGAAATAACTCTTTGGAAAGATGCAGGTGTTTTCCGATTCGCAGGAAACAAGTATGTCAGGTGAAAGATGTTGGCTGTATTGTTAACAGGACAACATCCTGTCTAATGGAAGTCCACCTTGTATTTTGATGGCAAGAAATAGGTGGCTTCTGGAACTGCCCAAATGAACACCTGGGGCACGAAATAAACGCAATGTTTGTAACTACTGGAGCTGTTTAATAAAGTAAGTTTGGAAGGTTTCAACTGAAGGAGGTTGGAGTTGGCACAATTTTTATAGAGTACTGTACTGTTCACAGCATTGTTTCTCAAGTCTTCAACTCCAGAAAGAGTAGGGTTTGCTTCCACTTTGTTATAAATATGCCAATTTTTAAACATTAATGAAAGTAGGTTTAATATTCAGTCTTTGGTTTCCAATAAAAGGGGTATATTAGCAGTGTAATTTTTGCAGACTCTTTTGCTTGGAGTTAAGATAAACCTTGCTATAAACCTCTTGATAGATTTGCTAGAAAAGCTTGTGATTGAGTGCTATGTATGCTTGCCTTTTTGCTTCCACCTAGAATCCAGGGCCATTACTTTCTGTAACCATTTCAGTGAGCTGCCATAGTTTTCAGTCTGTACTGTCACCTGATCCAAGCATGCGCCAAAATACCCACCGTTTCTGGCTACTGTCTGCGGAATCTGCTTTGCAAACCCTTAGTTCTTAAGCTTTGCCATAGCAAAAAACAGCAACAGACACTCTTATGGAGTGTACTGGACACATGCCATCCTGCTTCCCTAATTCCTCTAATTGTTTATATAAATCCTTAGCTTTGCTAAACTTGTAAATGCTACAGTGGCATCCCCATGTGAAATTGTGTGGCTCGTGTCAAAAAAAGGCTGCTTGTGAAAATATTTGTCAGAAGAATATGAATGCTACACATTGCACTGCATTCAGTGTTTTGTATCAATTTATTACTGCAATGTCATGGTGTTTGATCTTAATTGTAGACAATCATTTTGTATTTTAATATTCAAAGGTAAGTTCATGTAAACTGTGTGTGAATGTACAGTATTAATATATAAACATACTGATTCACATTTGACCTCTGGAAGTGAAAAAAATAGTGACTCAGTTAAATGTCTTAAAGGAGACTGGGTTCTCTGCTTACAAGCATTTATGCATGACTATAATATAAATTTTGAACTTGCACAATTTGTTGGATTTTATTTGAAAGATATTGGGCCTGATCTTGTGAACATTTGAAGACAATGGCTGGAAAATTATCTTTAATAAGAATGAAAATGATAGGATTATATTACTGTAGTTATATAATTTTGTTAATTCTGATGTTGAACAGATTCTCAGTAAAGGTTAAATGTTACCTGAGCAAGGCATAGTGTTGAGCAACCTCACAATAATATGTGTTTTCCATTATGATAAGTCATTCTTGTAGATAGACTAGGTGAGAAAATTGTGTTAACTCTTAGGAACTTGTTTCTAAACTTTGATTTAAATGATAAATTTGTTGTGGAGGAAAGTTTACATGTTTGCAATAGAATTTGGGACCCGTCACTTCTATCTCTGCCATTTCTGTTCCTGTTAAGCATATCTGTTGTTTCAACACTTCATTCTGTTTCAGTTCTTCCTGTCAGACCACGTTCTTTTTTGGTGTCATCTTGCTTGTAATCTCATTCTTTATTCCACAGCACTTTCCCCGTTCATCCGTAGTTGCTTCACCTGTTGCTCACTTTCAACTCCTTCGTCATAACATCATTTCCTTTGCACTTTTTGTCATAGGAAGGTCATTAGCAGTGTTTGCCAAATGGTAACTAATGGTGTGAAGAGAAAACAGATGATATAATAAAAACAGTTTTCCTTTGCTTAAGTCTCTATGTCTGGAAAAAGATTGCAAGAGTCCTGTTACATCTCCATTTTAGGTTTTTCTGTGAAGTGCAAACATTTGTGTGGCTGTTCCATCCATGATTGTAGCCACCAGCCTGTGGTCAAGTCTAACTGAGCAAGAATTGTTTTGCATAGTCAGTATACCACTTTTCCTACTACTTACACCTTTCACTTGTAGAGAGAAACACACATTAATAAGCAAACTTCTTGTCTGTGATTGGATGGGGAAGGAAGAATTTCTCCTGAGATCCATGTGTCTTCCACCATGAAGAGTTAGTGACAACGTTTACAGAATCTGCTTGTGGTCTCACATCTTCCATGCAGCTCCCTGTTTTATCGGACCTTGTAGATTTTGCCTTAAAATGGGTTTCCAAAGTTCCTCTGTTCACTAGCACTACTACCATCAGCTGGTGGCAACAAGGACAGTCTCTGTTCTGACTCAGAGATGCACGTGCAAAAGACAACATTTTTATCTCCTGCTTTCCTTTGTGTACCACAAATTGTTCACCTAGCTGAGCTTGGGAACTCCAGCGCTCTGATGTGATGGGCTACTTCTGCATGATTCTCAGCTCTTAAAAGCTGAAAAGTTTGAGACCTTGATAGCAAGTACCCCAGCCATCTGAGTCAGGATTACTGTATATATAACCTTTATATAACATTTGATTTTTCCCAGTCGGCAAAAGTCCTTTCAACAGTGGTTCGCTTTGAGGAACAGCAAAGTATAGTGCCTAGAGATTCTGCTAGGAATATATTGAAACCTGGTGAAGGTGAACTCACCTATAATGGAACATGATACAGTTCATGAAAATCCTTAGTCTGTTTTGTGTTGTGGTGTGTATGTTTCTGTCTCAGTTCTTAGGAGGGTTTTCTACAATCATCAATGTAGTTATTTGTTCTTAAAGCTAAGTTTGGATAAACCTGATTCCGCACACCAAAGCCTGCTCTTAGTACAATGCTATGAGTACACAAGCATTAACATCTGAAGTTAGATATGGTTGAATATACAAACCTCTGTGCTTTTTTAATTATTAGAAAATGTTCATTAGTTTATTTTAGCTGAAAGCCCAGTTCCATATCAAAAGCTGAGGTAAATTCATGGATGAATACGTATTGCTGTACAACACTTCTGCTTCAGTAAATTTCAAAATATCTGTATATCTACATCTTCCATTTTTGTTTGCATGTTGTCAGAGAACTTAGTGTATGATACGTGATTATCATACACTATACTTAGAAACATTCCTAATAGTAACAAAGTGCAAAAGTGGTTCCCAATGAATCTCAGACTTTGGCATTAATATTTTAAATCATGATTTAGCAAGGAGATCTCAAGGGCTGGATGTATCCATGCAAAATTGAGTTGATTTCAGAAAATGTACCTGAATCCATCTGTTCAGATCCCTTTGCAGCATCTGAGTGCCTACTGTTTATTACTGTTTTTCCTCTTATTTTATGTATGAACGATTACCATAGTTTTTAACTAAGTTCATTTTGTACACATAAGCCATTTTGAAAGAAGAAACACTTCACAAACTCCAGTTTTAAGCTATTGTACCTGTTGACTTATACGTAAAAAGTTCACAGGAGGAGAACTTTAGTTCTCGGAAACTTAGTGCTGAACGACTTACTCTAGTAGCACTCTTCTTTGCGTTTTTAATACAGTTTTCAGGAAAAGCAGGTAGGATGTATTTTAAGATATACTTCAAAGACAATAAGGTAATTAGATAAAGAATCCATTTTGGAAAAAAAAAAAGTACAGTCACCAGGATACTGAAGCAAAAAATGAATAAATTGATGAACGTCAGCATACATCTTGGACTTCTTAATGTTGTTAATTTAGAAGTAGTTGCAAATAAGTATGGTTTCTGTAAGTTAAGAAGTACTGAAATGAGCCACAGAACACTGTGTGTTTGACTGGTGATATAACCTTGAACAAATATTTAAAAAAATCTGATGAACAGGACTTCTGATTGCAGTAGGAAAAACTGTTCAGGTTATTTTAAAGATGTCAGATGTACACTGATGTAAAATATTATCACTATAAATACTGTTTCATTACTGCTACTGGTAGTTTTTCCATATTACAGAAGATCTTTGATGCTTTATTGCAAATTACATTCTCCTCATATGTTGTTGGAAACTGACAGTATGATCTTAGAGTAGGTAGAGATTGGAACAACGTCTACAATATGTCGATGTCGGTTGTCATAAGGACACCAACAAGAACACAGTAACTTGTCAGAACCAGTTCCATGGATGATTTAAAAAAATAAAAATAAAAAAAGAAATTAATGAAACTGTCCCGTTGGTGTTTGTTCAATACTTGAAGTGTGACAGCTAGGAAATAGAAAGTTGTCAGATAAAACACTTGAACATAAAAAATTCAAACTTACAGATTAATTGCATGAAACTTTATGTTGACAAAGTGCAGAATAGTGAACTGATTTATGCTTTGTCTTTCAGATGAACCAGAAACACGAGATGCATGGTGGGCAGAAATCAGACAAGAAATAAAATCCCATGCCAAGGCATTGGGTTGTCATGCTGTAGTGGGCTACAGTGAATCAACTAGCATTTGGTAAATCATGATGATGATTTGATTTTCAAAATGCCACAGAAAATTATTTCTTCTACAGTGGATTACAAATGATAAACTATTTCAACATAGTTGTTTTTACTCTCTAGCATGCCTACTTTGGAGAGCTTGTGGAATTAACTTAGATATTGGTATTGTGCTTAAGAAGTTAAACAAGTTGTCAGATTTTCTTTTTGTTAACAGGTGTTTTTTTGGGTTTTTACTGGATTTTCATTTGTTCTCTAATGAGCATTTTATTGTTCTTATTTCTTTTTTTATTTTGAAACCTGCATGTTTGTTTTCGTTTTGTTTTTTGTTTTTGTAGTAACAATCTATCTATGAAATTTTCTAAACTTAATCTACCTAAATACTTAAGATTGTTCCTAAAAGTATATGTATTGCAGTTTCAGTATTGGATTAAAACTGGCAGACTGGTACTTAAATGGTAAACTTCAAACTTAAGACACAAGCTCTTTACTAAGAATTAATTAATTGTACATTAAAGGCAAATGTGCTGCCTGATAGATCAAGATAGATTGGTACTTCAGGTGTCAATGTTTGTCTTACTAGAAAATGCATGTCATTATTTTTTCTCAGAATGCTACAGTACTGTTCAACATGTTAAGCTGCAGCTCTGCAGTAGTCTTTCTGAAGCACAGGGTTAGGAAACGATTAAGTTCCCCAGATCTGTATCCAACTCAAGCCAAAATTCCAGTGTCTTGCTGTATTCCCCTTGACAAAGACCATTCCAATCTTGGGTGTTTTGTGGCGTAATAATAAAATGTGAGAAGCTTGGAGATGAGGAGAAATAACTGGGGGTTTATTTAATTACTCCTCTTTCTCTCTGGCCCAAGAACATTTTTTGTCTAGTTATACCTTGGGAAAGTAATCTGTGAAGAATTCCTCCTGGGGCTGAGTGAATCTGAAAAACACTTTGGTTCACTAGTTGTTTGAGTTGCTCTAGGAATGTAACTGAAGCAGACTTGGATTACTAAATTTATTTTCTGTCTAGTTGATTATGTCTAAATACTTCAAAGAAAAAGTAATAGTAATTTGCATTTTTAAAGAGATAAGGAGGAAAAAGTTTTGTTTTATTTCGCAGCTGGTAAGTTGAAGAAAGTAAGAGTTACACAGTGCTTTCATGAGTCTATCCATAAAGCAGTAAGATAATCAGAAATGATCAGTCTGAAAGCCATGACATGGGTTGCTTCACGTGTTGCTCCTTCACATTTATTGCTTCACTGCATTAAAAAATGTATTTAACAAAACTTGAGGACAGTTTTTGGAAGTCAAGTACTTGTTCTCCTGTGTAACTATTCCACTAGCACTTAGTATACAGACAAGGCAGGGTTTCTTTTCCTTACGCTGTTTTATCTGGTTGTGTTTTTTGGTGTATTAAAGACTTTATTTACCTCATATATGTAGTTTTCAAGTTTCATCCCTTGTGGATGGATTTACAGTAAAAATGGAAAAAACGATGCCTTTGGTCATCAGTCTCCTATAAAAAAAGTATGAATATTTGGGGGATTTTTTTAACTATGGGGAAAGAGTGTACAGAGGTAACCTAATAACAGACTGCCTATTTCACGCTTTCCTTTTCTTTAGAAATTTAATGTAGTTAAAACTTAAAAATGTAGTAAGCATAAAACTTAAAATTAGAGTTTCTGTGCTTACTTGTGAATTCACTTTAATTCCATGCTTAAAGAGCAAAGGTCTTTTCTGTAAGTACTGGTCTGCTAGATATTGTATAAGAAAAAATTATTCTGAAAATAAATGACAACTAAGAAGGAAAATATATCATTTGAGAAAATGTGGAAAAGCTTTTCTCCATATTTTTCCAACATAGTATTTTATGTACTTAGTGTTATAGATTTGTTTCTTATTTAACAATTTCAAAAATACTAAAAGCTTTGTGATCATGCTTTGCACTTCTGCAAGCTTTAACTCTGCTAAATCGGGAATATGGTCGGTTACATTACATGCTACATGTACCATTATTGTAGTTTGTAGTTAAATTTTACTGTTCTGCTACTTTTTATACTCCAAGAAGCATCCTTGTCAGTGTTGTATTGTAGCTGCATTTTGAGAGTGAATGTCTGTAAGATGATGAGGCTCTCAACTTCCAACTTAATTCTTTAAAGCCCTTTTTTTTTTTTTTTTTTACTAATGTTGCTTTACTTTGGTTGACTGGATTTCTATGCTTTATTAACTGTACTATTGAAAACAATTCTTAAACCTGGTTAACCTTTGTGATACTATAGCATATTCTTTATAATCTTGTGCAAAGCTCTTTAGTCTTTCTGTTCAGTCCTTCTGCATCTTACTGATACAATGGTTTAAACAACACAAGAGGATTGTGTGTAAGGTTTAATGGATAAAATTGCACAAATGCATAAAATTAATAGCCATATTTAATTCACTGAGACTTAAGTACAACAAGCCTTTTAATCTAATAGTTTTATTTTAAAGTGGCACTAACTAGTAGGAATTCACTTTTTTGTAATTCTTTTCTCTTATAGTGAAGAGGTCTGTATTTTGTCCGCGTCTGGCACATCAGCTGTACTGAACCTAGGTTTCTTCAGGATGGCACCATGGAAGGCTGTTTGGAACAAAGGTTGTCATGGCAGCCTGGCTTCTTTCCATAGGGTCAGAGAAGGGAGAGGTTGATTTTTTTCCTCAGAGCCAAGATAGTTCTTCTCTATTAGGGTAGGTTACAGTGTTACAGTGCAGGATGCGGGACCAACCACTTTACTGCTTTTCACTAACAACAACAACAACAGAAGTAATGGAACTCTGCAGCAAATTATATATTCTGTTTTTATTTCTAACAGTCTGAATAAGGTAACACATTTGATACTAACCACAGATAACTCAGTGTTTTTTTTGGCACTCCTCAGGTATCTTTCTCAACTTTATATCTTACTAAAAAAAAAGACAGATATATGATAAAGTACATACGCCAAATGCTGCTGTGGCTATAACATCTGTATATATGCTCTGTGTGTTATTTAAGAGCTGTATAGGAAATAAAGTAGCATAGTTGTAAAACAAAGGTGATCACAGACTTGCAAAGGATGTATGTTTTAGTTGAAGCTTGAAGAAAAATCATTAAACTGAAGGAAGAACATGAAGTTTTCTGCTATATCCCTTTGTTTCTGCCTTTGCAAATAAAATGTGAAGAGTGATGATTGATAAACACTTTCAGGAAAAAAACAATTAGATTAATGTATATTGGTAGTTTGTTTGTCAGAAAAGTCGTCATATATTTCAAGGGATTGCTGTAGTTGTAAGTAAGGCTATTTATTGTACCTGAACACTTTTTCCATATAAGCCTGCTAATGTTGTACTGTGTATTACTTTTTTACTTTGTTAGCAGGAGGCTGTTATTATGTAGATAAACTCTTGAAAACTGTAGCCAGAACAAAAATACTTCTTTCTGTATTCAGTATATCAGTGGACATTCTGTCAGGAAAGTAAGAGATGAAGAGAAAGAAATGTTATGTTTATATTGTGAAGGAAATTACATTTTTATCTCAATATATATTTCACTACTACTAAGAATCTTGGCAAGGATAACAAATGCCAAAGGAAGGTAAAAACAACCAGGTAGACAAAGCCTATGTTTGAGACAAAGTATGCTTGGCAAAGCGACACCTAGTCTCTCGGATTTGTTTTAAGCATCTCCTCAAAAATCACTGTGAAGAATTGCTCATGTGAAACAATATAAATTTGTTGGGATGCTGTTAGCCTATGCTTTCCTGGTTTATATTTTTATAGTGGTTGTTTCTAGATATTTCCTTTTGGGGAGGGGGACTAACTGTTCTTAGTGAATAACAAGTTTTACCTTACACCTTATCTTAGGAAATAAATTTGCTGTTCTTACAATGTTAATGCATATTGTGCTGCTTCTCAGTAGGATGGTTGTTGTGTTGTTCATGTTCTGCTCATTTGGTTTGTGGATACAATCCAGGTAAAAGAGGCTTTTGTCGTATTTGGAACAGCAAATTCTCAGCGGTTGTACCATGGACTACATTTAGAAAGTCATGGAGCCTAAAGCCAGCTCAGTAACATTTTAGATTTATATAAGTCATTTGGCCACTGTATGTATGTGATCTTTCTATAATAAGTTTGAACACAAATTTTATTACATCGTTTTATCTAGTAGTGTGCAGCCTAATTTTATCCTTTTTATTGATGAGGTGTAATACATGTCATGTTGGTATAATAGAACAAAAATACAGCTGCAGTGTATGATTTAAGTAGGTATTGCTGTAGGTGTTTATACACATATGCACATGTTGATGTTTGTCAATAAGATGCGGATGTTTTAAGTATGTTCTCCATAATGTATTTTTAGGATTGAAGAAGCTTCACCACCAGGTTGTGGATTTTGCCATATTCCATATGATGAATTGAACATGCCATTCCCTGCTCATCTCACTTATTGTTACAACTGCAGGAAGCAAAAAGTTCCTGATGTCCTTTTCACCACAATTGATCTTCCTGTAGAGGCAGCAGTTATTGGGAAGGGATGTCTTATTCAAGCCAGGTATCGATCAAAATGTTCTCCTAGTAAAGTTTTAGAGATCTTTGAAAGAATTCCTGTTGCTAAAATCCAGTATGTTATCAAATCTGAAATTTTGATGCTGAATTGCTAGGCATTAATGACAGTGTACTAGGGTATGGGAGGAGAAGGAGAGCCTTCTCCCATTGTATTGTGCGTCATGTTTGCTGATGGAACCCTTGGTAACTTTTGTGTGGACACTGCGGTGGTTTGTCTCTGCCTGGATTAGAGTTTTCATGCTTTAATTTGCTGTTTGCCACTGCTAACGTGAACATTTAAAGCTATTCCCTTGGAAACTCAACTGTTAAAGTCAGTTATATTAATTCTGTGATTGCATCTGTAACTGAACTTCATCTCTGTAGAATTGTCAGCTATGTCCAGCTGAGAGACTCTAGTCTTTGAATTTTGAAAAGAGAATAAGGAGATTTGGGGTGAAGAAGGAAGGGTTAGCTGTGTACAGTCTGTATAGGGTGGCCAGCTACATGAGTAGGTAACTACTACCTTGGGCTGAGAGGGTTGTCATTTATGGTTCGTAACCTGTCTGGATGACTGTGACAAGTGTAATAAGGTCTGCAGTGGGACCTGTCTTGTTGAACATGTGGAGGGTGATGGTCTGCGCTCCCTTCATGTTGGCTGGTTATACCTACACTGAGGGGACCAGTCAGTACAATACCCTTTGTTTTTTTTATTCTCTGAGAGTAAGAAACACATCAGTAAACTAGAGTGAGTTCAGTGGAGGGCCAACAAAAGAGTAAGGAGCACCTGAGCTGGACTAGTCGTCTCTGGAGAGAGGAAGGATACAGGGGATCTAACAGTATCCTGCCCACCAATGGGGAGGTAATGGAGAAGATGGAAAAAGGATTGTGCGCAGTGGAAGGACAAGAGGCATAAGCTGAAGGTAATAGAGGTTCATACTGGATATAATGAAAAGCTTCTACCCCATGGGGACAGTCAGGCAGTGGAGCAGATTGCATAGAGAGGCTGTGCACTCTCCATCCTTTGGGAGTTTTCAAGACCACGCTATATAAAGCTCAGAGCAGCATGCTATGATCTTGCAAACTGGCCCTGCTTTGTGAAGGAGGTTGTACTTCTCACGTGAGGGTTTTTTTAATCACCCTACAGTTATCATTCTTTGAGTTGTGTTAGAGAAGAATTATTGGAGCTACTGTAGAGGTGTATTATGCAGTTCTCCTTTGGTATTTTCCATATTATTAAACTGTGTGTTCAGCACCAGTTTGGAAGTCGACTTTGTGTCACAATGTTGTTCCTGCTATGCCTCTGGAGTGCTTGCAGATGTCCCATCTTCTTTAGGATAGTTTCTCAAAACATTCCCAACCTCTGATCAACCCTCCCCCTAAAAAAAAAAAAAAGAGACATGGAGCTATAATGACAAAGATTTTTGAGGTGAACTTCACAACTTGATAGGATTGGGTGAATTACCACATTTTTCATGGTCATGTAGTAATGGTGGTCCTTAGAAGAAAGTGTCTGACTATATCATTAAATTAAAAGTTGTTGTTTGCTTTTTGAATGACAGTTTGCCACTGAAAGTAGGCAGTCATTACACTGGTGTGGTGTTTGAATTTCAGCTTATGGGACTATAAACTCAAAGGGTGGATGGACTATGACTATCAGTGTAGTCAGAGATGGTATTTGTAGTTGTTTTTTTTCCCATGGAAATACAAGTATTTTTAATCTTGTTAGTGCTTAAATTGTGAGAGCATTTGATTTTTCTTCTCCTTTTTTTCCTTTATTCCCAAGTGTGCCTTGAATAACTGTATTAATACGAATTTTTAAAGTTCTACCAGTAGATGTAATTTCCTGTACTTGTACGTGGCGCGCTTAAGAGATTTGCAGCAACAGAAATATGAAACAGGTGTTTGTTATTTGGTGCTGTCAGACTATTTTGAAAAACAACCTGTGTGAGGCATGTTGTTTCTATTTGATAGCAACCCTTAAGCATATTTTAAGGAAGGAAATGATGTGACTTCGTTCAATAGTCTAGAAAAAGGCAGTATTTCTAATTTTTGTATACTGCTTTGATAGAGAAGATAGAGAATATTTTTAAATATTGCTGAAGGTTACATATTGTTCTACTTTGTTTCCGTTATTGTTACATGTTTTTATTGATAATTAAAACAGCTTCCTATTAAAAATGAAGATCAAATCTTAAGTTATCGAGCCTCAGTGCATTAGTCTGCCTTGATCTTACTGACAAGGATTTACTTTAATTTTTTTACAGGATTTTAAAATATATTAAAAAAAAAACTATTTTTATTAAGTTATACGTTGAGGGGGAAGATCAAAATATACTATTATCCCTTTTGGTTTTCAACAGTCCATTTGAAACTGTTTCTCTGCTGATGCCATATACCACTTCATCTTGTCAGGTTATGCCGTCTAAAGAAGAAAGCTCAAGCAGAAGCAAATGCAACATCTATCAGTAATCTCTTGCCATTTATGGAATATGAAGTGCACACTCAACTGATGAATAAACTTAAGCTGAGAGGAATGAATGCTCTGTTTGGGCTAAGAATTCAAATCACTGTGGGTGAAAATATGCTAATGGGGTTGGCAGTAAGTACAGTTTTAATCTTGGAATTCTTTTGCCTTCTTACAGTATTTTTTTGAAGACATGTAAGTGTTGTGGAATTCACGGTGACTAGAGATATTAAAATGTTATTTTAAGAAAAAATTGAAATGATGGAAAGCAGTAAGATGCCTAAATGTTGACAAATGAGGACAGGCTGTCTTTCAGTGCCAGAAAAGAAGATTGGAACATCTTGGTCCTCTGCTAGAGGAGAAGATTACTAGAAATGGGATGAGAGGAAAAGAAGCTTTAAATGGTTTAATGGCATAAATTACAGAAAAACGATTGTGTTCTTTAAAGGTCCTGTCAGAGATCCCTGTTCTTCAAGTTGCATTACAGTTCCATGACAAAGAAGGTCAATTAAGTCTCTCAAATACATCCTTTGGTTAGTTGCCAACAAGAGAAAGATCTGTTGCCTCTTCTTTAATGGCACTGAAGAAATAAATTATAGATTGAAAGCGTCCTAAAGTTAGTGAGGAAATGTTAACTCACAATATTTTCTAACCTTGTTCTGTCATGTAGGGTTAGAACAATGAATTATGCTTCTTCCTGCATCAGTGTAAGAGGATGCTTGGGTTAATATTGACTGGTTTGCATTTTCTTTTGTCTGAACTGGTGATCTGTTTCCTGTAAATACAAAATGGAACTGTCAGAACTTCAGTAATACTGTAAATGGTTTGGACAGGTTTTAAATCTTTGAAACTGGGAAACCATCACTTGCCTATGCAAGATATACTAATGCCAAGGCCTATATCAACATAATTCATTTTGAAGATATAAATTCACAACAGTTTAGAGGAACAAATAGGTTTTAATTCGTATTTTGTTTGGAACTTTTAGGTAAGTTATGAGCTCCATCATGCAAAAGATCTATGAGAAGGAAGGAGTTCATAAAATAATTGTTCTGCATATAGTAAACATGTTGTAGAAAGTGATTGTGCTGCAATGTACACATCATACTGCATTATAGGATAAGCATTATTTATTGAAAACTATTTCTATGAAAATATTAAAAGCACGTGCTTGTTTAAAGATTTGAAGATGCTGAAGAGTATCATTTTTCTTAATGACTTTTTAAAAAGTCTGCAACAGGTGTGTATCTAGCAGCTTTGCCAACACCTGGTGGTATTCAGATTGCCGGGAAGACTCCAAATGATGGCAACTATGAGCAGCATATATCTCACATGCAAAAGAAAATAAATGATACGATAGCAAAAAACAAGGAGCTTTATGAGATTAACCCTCCAGTAAGTAGAACTTTTGTATTCTTAAAAACCAAACCTTCTGAATCAAACACACATATGATATGTATATCCTTGAATTCTTAGTTTGTATCACGTTAAATGTAAATTGTTTTTTAATATATTATTTTCACTATTTTTTTTGTGAACCTACTGCAGTTTTCAGATCTCCTAATCTACATAATCAAATCAGTTTGATCTTGTTTAGATCTATTTCTGTTATTTTCAGAATGTTCTGATTCTTAGAACTGTAAACAAATTGCTTAGAACTGGAATTATTTTGAAGCTATGTAGAGCAACTGTTAATTTGATACCCTTTTTAGGAGCTACCTGAAGAAATCATTGGGTCTCCCATTCCAGAACCAAGACAACGTTCCAGGTTGTTAAGATCTCAGTCAGAAAGCTCTGATGAAGTTACGGAGCTAGATCTTTCACATGGGAAGAAGGATGCTTTTGTCTTGGAGGTGATGAATGTTTTCAGTACTTTAATATTTTTATTTTCCTGAAATATACGTTAAAAAAGAAAAAGGTAGAAAAAAATTCTTATTCATCCCCAAAGACAATTTTTAAATTGTATACAAATTTTTCTATTTAGTATCAGTGAAAGAAAAATCAAATTTTTAACATTTTCTCTTCTTCCAATTCTTTAAAGCATAGTTAATGTGTGCCTCTAGGGACAATGTCTGAAAAAAGATTTTGTGAACATATCACAGGATATAGAATTAAAACTAAGCTGGCAAGAATTGTTCTTCCGTTTGTTCGACCATTTTCATTAAGCACTTTTGCAGTTATCATTCTCTTTGTGCACCAACAGGAATGGAATTGTATCCTCAAAACAAAAATGGTGAGAGGTGCTCTTTGAGGCACTGCATTGAAATAGATGAGTTAATCAGAAGATATTTGATTAAATACAAAAGGGTTGAATGCCTCTCTCAAAAACAGAGGATTATGTTAAGGCATAAAAGCCCCCAAAGACCGTTTTGCTGCAAGAGACCCTTTGGAGAAATTACAAAAAATATCTGAAAAAACATATGCCCAGCCTCCATTTTGCTTTCACATTTCTCAAATGGTAGAGGGATAGTGGTAATAAAAAACTAGGTGTATTTCTGTTGGGTTACCTCATTGAGAAGGTAAAATACATTACAAGCAAAGATCAGCTAGTTAAGGACTGCATTATATGGTCCAAGCAGAGTTCAGCTCAGTTTTTACTGTTTCAGGGAATTCTTCCCTTCACCTTATATATAGACCATGGTACATGTGGTTGGAAGGATAAGAGGAGTTTTCTATGTGGAAAGGAAAATCATAAGTGCATAGGAGAGTATGTTATAAACGCTGCTCAGAGTAGGGAAAAAAACTGATACTTGGAGAACGGAGCCTGAATTTAGGGACCATGTTTAGTGCCTTACATTATGTGAATGTGTTTGTCCTAGAATATGCGCCCCTATGTTTTGTTAGCACAATCTTTATTTATAGAAAAAATAAAAGACTTTTCATGTGTGCGACCACTTACTACTGTATCCTTTGTTAAGAAATGGAGTATTAGACACAGTATTCGAGGGGCTTTAATGAGGCTGCCTACTCTGACCTCAGTTAAAATCATTGGTCACTGGAAATATGTAAGAGAGTGGTTTAAAAAAAAGTCATGTGATGAGGAAGTGCTGTGAGATGGTGGGAAGGCAATTATGAGTGCTAAGGTTGTCTGTATTTAACAACATCAAAGTATTCTTCTTTGCTTTTTTAAATGAGAAAGTTGTGTGTGTGTCAAAGAGAAGCAGTACACGACAGAAAACCGCTTAATACTGGAATTAAGATAAAAGCAATTTCCAAAAAACGTGGTAAGAAAATGTCAGAAGCTTAAAAGTAAACTTGGATCTCTTGCAGATCAATTAGGCAGAATGAATCTACATATAAAGAGCACAGAAATATTTACAGAATGCTGGAGTAGATGTGTTCTCAGTCTGATCTGAAATAAGAAAAGTCTTTAAAAATTGAATGTGGCAGAGTTTATTTCAACAGAAAAACTAATAACCCAAAATGTGCCTTTTCCGATTTGATTTTCCATTGCTCATACTGAACAAGGCTTTTAAAGGCTTGGAAAGATTTTTGTCTGGCACTGGAAGAGGCAGGGAATGATCACATCAGTATAATTATAGACTTTATGAGAGCTCTCATAGTCAAGGCTCTAGTTCTAAGTTGTGTAAAACCTTTAGTATTTTAAATTGTTTTAGAAATTATCTTTTTTGTTATTATTATCTAGTGCAGTTCCTGTGTGTTCTGGGTGTGTTATTTTATTTTTAATACCATTTAGTTAAGGTAACTGCTTTTCAAGTGTTAAGCACACCATAGACTGCTGGATTAGATTAAGAAGTCTGGTTGATGGAATCCTTTTTGAAAATCTCTCCTTAACTGTCAGATACAGATCTCTTGATAACATAATTTTTACATCTTTATGAGACTTAAAACTGGAAGAGCAACTTATGATTTTTATCTATAACTACTTTTTTTTTTTCCAGATTGATGATACAGATGCGATGGAAGATGTACATTCTTTACTGACAGATGCTCCACCACCTTCTGGTATAGTTAAAAACATATTTTTCTAATTTATGCTGTAGCCTGTATAACTTCATTTTTATGACATACTGGGCAAAATAGAACATTGTAAGTTAAAGTGAAAATTGTCTTGAAGAGTTCAGTTTGTCTGACATACCTGGGAAGAACAAGTCCCTAAGACTTCTGTGGGGATTGATCTGTACTGAAAACAGGTAAACACAGTATTTGTGTGGCATATTGTGTGTCACTGATTTGTACTGTTGTTGTAAATCTGTAGTTAATTCATATAGGCATGGAGCACGTGTATGTTGTTCAAGTATTTTTAGCCGTATAATGTGACATAGTGGTTTTGTATTCCAAGAACGTTTTAATTTGAGGTGAGCAATTTGCCCTTCTGTAGCAGTCTTGTTTATCTGGTACATATGTATTTTCCTTACTTTGTGATTGTGCTATACTGTCAATTCAAATGTAAGTGATTTTCTATAGGAAGCAATAAGGTCACATAATAGAAACAACAGTAGTTTCTAACTTCAGTGTTTATAGATGTATTTCTTTTTCTTTATTTTTCTTTATTTATTTTTCTCATTTAAGAATCCAACACGGGAAGAGGTGTACTGTATCACCTTGTGTAAGCTTGCTGACAGGGATTAGTCAAGAATGTGTGTTGTATTAAATTAAGAGCAAGTAAAATGAACAAAAAATAGTCTGCTAAGAGTTCATAGTTCAGCAGCATCCCAAGAGAAGGATATTTTATGTGTAATTCATAGCTTTTTGTCAAACTCTTCTGTGCATTTGGATGTTTGCATTTTAAATCCATGTGCTTTCAGTGTTTGTAGAATTTTGCACCAGAACATGCACCCTTATACCCATTTCCTTATGTTTGTTTTGAATCAGCCACCATCTTACTTCTTGTTTGTTTTTTTCTTCCTTACTGTATTGGGAAAATATGACTCATTGCTTTCTGTCAGTCTTCTTTATGCCATCTATGGCTTTATAGACATCTGTCATATGCCTCTCAGTGGAACTCTTTGATCTGGATAAGAGGCTAACATAGTTGTTGATTATACAGAAGTTGCACGGTATGTTTGGTTATACTTGTCATCCCTCTTTCTTTTCTGGAGTTTACCATGCATCTGAGAATATATCCGTTCCATTCCTAATAATTGCTATTAGTACATACCTTTTAAGTTCTGTTGAGTCCAGAACTATCTTTATCATAGTTCCCTATTATTAGAACCAATTTTTTTATTCCTCATAGTCTCTATTGGCTATAATCTATCATTGTATATATGATGTTAAAATTTTCTGCATGCATCAGTTGTTTTTTTATATTGATTTTCATCTATTATCAACTTATTATCTATTGTTAGGTCCCACTGCAGTTGATTTTACTACCCTAAAATAAGGCTGTCAGCAGTTGCCTCATTTTTCCTCTTTTGTAGATAAGTTATGTTGGGAGCATACAATCCTGGAGTTAAAAATGTCTCCATTGTGAAAATTGGCCATTTCTTCTGACCCTCTGTTTAGTCTTTTAATCAGTTGTATTTTCTTCATGGTATTCTATTCTGCCCTTGAGCATATTGGTTTATTGAAGAGTCCTTGGTGGAGGATCTTACAAAATGTCTTTTGATGTCCGAAGTAGGTTGTGTCAGCCTTTTATTTACATGTTTGTCGATTCCTGCAGAGAACTCTGTTGGATGTGTAAGACATCAGTTTATTTACAAAAGTAATATTGGCTTCTCTTCAGCGTTCTGTTTTTCTGTGTGCCCATGAACTTCATTTTCTAGAATGTCTTTGACAGACCAGTAATATCAATATCTGTACTAAGCAAATTAGTAGCTCCCAGTTACTTCGAGGCATCTCACTACCAGAAGATGAAAGGATCCTTTCATCTGGTAGCAAGGTAATTTTAAGTGAGAGTTTGATCAGTTAGTCAGCTATTTCATCTTTTCCCTTTCCAGTTGTTTATATGATTTCTTACTTGTTATTTTGCCCATTTGTCCAATAAATTCTTCAGAAACTTTCATTTAAGACAAGTTCTTAAATGAAAACTAAACAAGGGTTTTCTACCAGCATGGAAACCTTCACCGCCATCGTGAACATTGATGCAAAAAAATGCATATTTTTCTGCTATTGTTAACTTCTCTGAATATTCTTTCTGTCTTAACTTGATTCTTCAACAAGATTTCTGCTTTTGATATTCTGAAAGAAAACTTACTTATTTTTATACCCTTTGCAAGCTGGTTCACAATTTCTTTTCTAGCTAATTTTGTGTGTTGACACAGAGCCCACCAGATTTTTCTCTTCTGAACACATTAGGTGTATATTCAGATTTTCAAGGTTGCTTATTTACTTTTGATAACTTCTCTTACTGTGCTGTTTAGTCATTATCCCTTTTTTTCAGATCTTTCAAGTCTCTCTTAGTAAGTGCTAGGAGTTTGTACTCCAGTCTTCAGGCAGTATCTTCAAAGCATCTCTATGCTGTCTGTCAAGGGTTATCTTTTAGCTTCTCCAACAAGCACCTTTTTAGTAAGCTTCGTCATTTGTACTTAGTGTATTCAAATTAAATAGTGGATTTTGGTGTTGGTCCTTCCTATGAGAATGCTTAAGTGTATTCTTCATCAGAGCAACAGTACTTTGTATGCTTCTTCTTCCTCAGGACCAGCTAGCTGGGAGTTTCTTGTTTCACAGGATCTGGGAGAAGTGGCAATGTGAAGCAGTCAGGGAGCATGTCTCACCAGGTCGTCTTAGCATCATGGGACATGAGCTACCCAGTCTCCATGGGGAGTAACTCAGTGTTGCATTTCATACTACTTAGTCTCAACACGATGACACCTCTGGTCTTGCTTTTTGGTATTTCAAGAAATATTCAGAATAAGAATTCTGCAGTCAGAGTATTTGTTTTAGAAGTGGTGAGTTCAATCTCTATTACTAGTTTTTCACTTTAATATAAATAACAGAAGCTATGTGTTGTTCTTTTATTTATGTTATTATCCAGTATTCAGGAACACTTGAGGGGAATTACTTGGAAAACTTCAAATGATATTGTATATATTTCTTTCAAAGTATTTTTGATATTTCAGTGTACAGCATAATTTTCCCAAATATTTTCTTCGCAGGTTTTTACAGTTGCAACACAGAAATTATGCCTGGTATAAATAACTGGACACCAGAAATTCAAGTAAGGTTATTTGAAAGAAAGAAAGAAAAATAAAAACTTTTTTTCAAATTGGGTTGAAATATGAAGTAGTAATTTCAGCGATCTCTGAAGTATACTGATTTTGAAAGATAAATTTAAAGGATACTCTTGTGTTAGAAATACAAGTGATATTTTGGTAAGAAAAGTAGGGTATGAGAGTATATTTTGTTGTGCTTTTTAAAATGCCGTTATCTAACAATTTATTAAAATAACGTGAGTGTTAGAAAGTAGCTGCAGTAAAATACGGAATTTTAAGTTTTCAGGCATTCTTAATAGTTTGTTTAGATTTTACAGACTCTTAAACAGGTGTTGAAAGTGTTATGTGAGATTCTGAATTTGATAACATTAATAGGTTAAGATAAGTAAGAATTTGTAAACCCAATCTGGAGGTAGGAGAAAATTCTGTTAATAATGAAGTTTAAACACTTTAATGGGGGTTGTACGACACAGTTCAGTCCCGTGTAAAACAGATGTAAATTGGTACAGTGTAAGACTGTGCTTTGCAGAGGTACAGGTCGAATCTGAAAACAATGGCTGTGTTAGCAACATGCTTTCAGGTTGATGGGATTGCTGATGTATCTGTTATGACAGTCCATTATTGTACGTGATTTACATAAATTTTATTTCTGCTGTTGAAAATCATGGAGGTGGTAGCATGACTGCTTTATGAAGCAAGTGAAAATGACATACAGTATTTCATATCTTGCTTAATCACTTTTTTCATATATTCATAAGCAATGGTTTGTAGAAATTTTGTCTCAAAACTTTGAGCAACAAGTGTTTTACTTGACTGGCTACAGCTTTTTCCCTTTCCTTCATATTTCTATCTCTCATTTTTTTCTTAACTATGTTATGAGTTATTTATATTCTTTATGAATTTCTGGTTTTAATATGATAGATAGACGTGCATTTTAAAAAGTGCGTTTGTTTCTCATTCAGATGTTCACAGCAGTAAGAGTATCCAGATTAAGCAACATTAATCTAACAAATCAAACACTTAATAAGAACTTCAATGATCTCTGTGAGAATCTGTTGAAGGTAAGAATCTTTTGATTTCAAACATATTTTGAGTTGTTCATGTGGAAGCAAAGTGAAGCGAGGCTGTATTGAAAATAACATTTTCTTCATAGTTGCTTTCCACATTTAGGCTACACCGTGCCTGTTATTAGTTGGTAAGCTACTCTAAAGATAGATTCAGCCTTCTTAATATATCAAGGATTTCTGAAGCTTTTTGAATCAGAATGAATCCTTTGATTGGTAGTGTACTTTGGAAACAGTGATATAAAGACAGTTATTCTATCCTGACTTTAGACTTTTAATTCTTCAAGAAAAATTAACATGATTAGATGATTTCTGCTATGAATTTTGATCATTAATTCTTCTGAAGTAAACCATACCTTTTTTTTTTTTTTACCTAACACAAATAATGTTTTGTCTTTGGCAGAGCTTGTATTTTAAACTGCGATCTATGGTTCCTTGCTGCCTTTGTCATGTAAATTTTACAGTTGCTCTACCAGAGGATGAAATAGTTCAGGTAAGTAAACTGCTTCTTTTGATTTTCAGCATATAGGCGTGCCAGTTTTGGCCTTCAATTGACATGTGCTGCTGAGAGTAAACTGGGCTAGAACTGGATTACTAGTATGTCTGTGGAATTCTGAAGTAAAACTTACAGCTGTAATGTGTTGTGAAGAAAAAGGGGTGACCTATCGGGTCATCAGTTCTGCGAATCATGGGATTGCATGGTGTTTCCTGATCATGGTGTATCTAATGACATCTCTTTAGCTAGATAGGAAACAAAAGCCCTGATTAGATACCCATTAAAAGGTTTTATCACATACTCTGTAAGAATATGGCATACCAGTTTCTAAGTGTTTTTCTTTCAGTTTCAAGATGATGCAATATACTTGATTATTTTAAAACAAAATGTTTTTTTTAAGTATAGCATCATTCTTGTGATCAATTGAGCATCTTTTTCTCTTGCAAAAATAGTAATGAGTTTGATTCTTTTTGTCACTTCACTAAGAATGAATGAGCAAACATGAATAAAATCATAACCTGTCAGATGTATATGCTAACAGACCTTCAGAATTATCATTTAATAGTGATTTATAAATGTTTATAAATAAAGATTATAAACCTGTGAAGGCTTTTATTATATCTACTTATATCTACTTAGTTTTTTTTTCCCTTCGTTGTTTTCCTGTGGCAAAATCTGTGGTTGTGTTTTATTGTTGTGTTGATTTTTCCTGTTTTTTTTTTTTTTTCCAAAAATCTTTTTTGGACTTTGCATGAGAGATTAAGTTACTAATATATTATTTCTGATTTGCAGATTGCAGTCACAGCTGTTGCAATTACATTTGACAAAAACCAAGCATTACAAGCCAGTAAACCCCCTATAGAAAAATCACAGCAAAGAGGTAAATACTGCAATGCACATAAACATGAAAGAGAATCTTTTTTCTCACTTTTTAAAATTTTATTTATCCTGATACCTAATTAATCTACATTTTAATTGCAGTTACACATACACAGTTTTTACAGGGTAGTTCTATAAAATCATAACACGGGTTTTTAGAGTTCAGGTATGTGACCTCCAGCAGAATGACTTAGTTGTCAGGTAGTAGGTATTTGTTTGCACCTAATCAACAAACTTACAGTCATATGAAAGAAATGTTTGGTATTTCCTTATTGCGTGTACTATATTTGAATTCATTAGACAAAAATATTCATGTAACAGATGACAATGTTTTCATTGTATTTTGAAGTACATGATATAAGTACATGATGTAAGAGAATATTTGTGCTTAAAACTTACAAATCCTGCCCTTACTTCAAAGAAGACATAAAATAAGTTATTCATAATACTTTAAAAAAAAAAAAACAACACACACACCAAAAAACCTTAAGTTAGTTAAGTGATATTGTTTGATATCAGTGAAAGCATGTAGGATTATTGAGGGAGAAGACTACTGCAATCTGCCTTTGTCTTTCTCATAATGAAGCACCATCATACACTAGAAATGTACGTATGCAGTCTGGACATAGGAATTTAGACAGGCTTTGAAGATACTCCATTCTGTAGAATGGAACTTAGCAGTAGAACACAGAGCCTTATGTTTCTAAAATATGAGTTGTATATTATCTCCTTCAATAGGAACAGTAAATTGTTTTCCTCTTACATTAAATAAATTATGCTTTTTACTGTAATGTATAGCTAAACATATGCTTTTTACTGTAACGATATAGCAGAATCAAGTGTAAGGTACATGAATTGACTTAATATTTTTTTTTTTCCTGAAAATACTGAATCCTAATAAATACAACACAGGTTCTGTTCAATTTTTGCAGCTGGCTTTCCTGTCAAGCATCTAACTGTTCATACAGAACAGCAACAGAACAGTGTTCATGTGCTGAAAAACTGTGTTCTGGTCAGACCGGACTAAACTGAATCTGTAGTGCTTATTATTACTGGCAAAACATTTTGGAATAATTACCAACTTGATATGTTTTCTTTGAAGCATCAACAGATAATGAAGAACAGCTACAATTTCCATTGGAACTTAGCTCTGATCCCCTTGCTTCTCAACCATTCTCACCAGCTAAAGGTTGGTTAAATGGAAGAAGAGTGAACTCTGCTTTTTACTGATTTTGAGTACTGCTCTTTCACTGTTGCAGTAGCATTAAAATATCTGTATTTTCACATGTTTTAAATATTTTGTACTACATAAGCATAATGGATATGCTCACTCCTAAAGCCAATTTTTTTGAGAGTCAGATAAGGTGGCTAATTTTTCTGTTTATGTTCCTTTGTAGGTTTCCTATAGTTCTATCTTTTGTTGTATTCAGTGTATAGGAAATGTAAAACTACTGAATGTTTGGTGTCGTTTCACTTAAAGAATTATAAATTACTTTATAATTATAAAAAATTATAAAAGGCTTGCCTCACACTGCTTTGCTTCTAGGGATGGCCCATATAGATCAACTCCATGAATTTATTGTCAGCTTCAAATAGCTTAAGTCATAGTTTTCGTGGTGGGAAATACTTTATCTAGCAAATGTTGGTGTTTTGGCTGAGCAAAATTGCGTGCAGTTTTTTTGAGGTGAAGTGGCTTTAAACTTGTATAATAAACAACTTGTACCATGCAGCACTTCTATTAGCTGTTAAACAGCCTTCATTGAAATCAGCTGTATTTTCTTTCTTGTATGTTGTTGGAGGATAATCTGCCCACCATATAGATAATCTGTCCACCATCCTGCTAGGCATAGAAAGTTTAGTATGTGTGAATTTTGTAAATGTTTTTGCTAAAATGTTACAGCTCCTCTTTTTCTGTTATACAAGTTCTGTAAAAGAGGATGTCTACCATGTTTGTTTGCATTTTCAGAGGTCAGTTTAATTTCAGCAATGATATTCTCATTGTGTTGTATTATTTTAATACATTTTTCATTGCTTAACTTCTAATTGTTTATGCTATGATAATATCAACCTTTCATCCTCAAAAAGAGGAGCTACCCAGAAATTACTGACCAGGATAAACTTTTGAGTACCATATTGTTTCTGTAGTAGAGATGCTTCAAAACTTACACTTTCACTGAGGCACTGAATACTTTGTTTTTAAGTACTGGAGCCCAGTGTTCATTGCTCTATGATTGTGTCATGATTTTTGAGATTCAGCATTTAATACACAAAAAGGGAACCCGTGTATTAACTATGGCAAATTCTGTTGATTAGTCCCATGTCTAACAGTCTCTGTTTTTTTGTTTTCCTCAAAGTCTACTGATTATGGTTGAGGAAAATAGTGGAGCATTTTATATCGCTTACGTAGCAGCAAGTTATTACTTGAAGGTGATGTGATTTTTGTCATTTAGCTTGCTTTTAGTTTTGTTTAAAACAATCAGTGCATTTCTTTAAATTCTTGAAAGCAAGATGTGCTTTATAGGCATCAGTTATCTTATTAGCATTTGGTTTAAAATGTCATTCTTGCCTGTGCAATATAAGTGAGCAGTAATGTCTATTTATTGTCCCTAGACTGTGCTAGTTGTAAAATAGGCGCTGACCAGTAGAGGGTAGCCTGCTCCATGTGTATAACTCTTCTGGGTGGTCTTTACAATCGATGCTGTACTACAATTCACTTCGGAGGCTTTCAACTAGATAATTATTTAATTTGTCATTTCTTCACAAGTAGGCATTGAGGCTTCCCTGTAGTTATACTTACTTAGCAGTTTATTTAATATACTTATGACCTTTTTCTCTTATTTTTCTGTAAGATTGTTATTTTTTTAAAGTATTTTTATACAATCTTTATTATATAATGACCTTTAGTAAATAAAAAGTTACCACCCTTGAAATAAACAAAATTTGACAGGTTGGTTTTCGCTTAGTGGCTTTTAATTTGTGCATTAATCCAGCTTAAAATAATTCACTAAAGAGAGATTAAAGAAAAAACAGGAAGGGGAAAGTCATGGTTTCATCTGAAAATTTTTGTTCTACTCTCAAAACATAAGATTCTCAAAACTGATAGCTTACAAGAGGATTGTTTGTTTGAGTTCTTCGGTTTTTCCACTTCCATTTTTGCATTTGGCAGAACTTCTATATCTGTTTTCCATATTAGTCAGTTGCTTATCTTGTTCTATGCTGCTGGTGTGCTGTGTGGAGAACCTCAAGTACTCTTTAGAGTACTGTTATTACACGAGCTGAGCTGAAAGTGAGTTAGGAGCCTGGAGAATGAGCCTTTTTCTTAGGGAGTCTTGCTCACATCTAGTGGTGTTAGGAGTTGTGTAGTCCTTCTTTTCCCACCCCCAGCAGTGGAATGTAGGGATTTTTGGGGGGTGATAGGGTAGGAGTCTGACGAAGGACTTGAGAATCTACTTTTCTGTTCTCACATGCCTGTATATTGTCAGGGCCCTGAGGATGACTGTAAAGTTTACAGTAGTGTCCTAGTAAGTGTTAAACTCCTTTAATCTGTTAGAAGTGAAGAAATGCCATTTTCCATACAGGTGTCGAATCCCTGGCCAACAGGCAGGCATATAAAGAGGGATGAGAAATTTTTGCTTTATTTTCAGGTTCCAGGTATTATTCCGTGATGCAAAACGGCTTTTCAAAAAACATCCCAAGGACCAGAAAACATAAAAATAGATTACATATGTACACTGTAATACTCAAAACAGGACTTAAATAATGTACCAAGTTATATGTAACTAAATACTTCTACTGTGACATAGTTTATTAAAAAAATGTTACTGTGCACTGTAGTATCTAGCATATAGTATAGTAATTAGGTTGTGTTGTTTGCAGTGGAGTTAAGATTGATGCTTTCACTGGACTGGATGTCATTCGTTATTACCATGAAAATTGTTACTTGTCAATAACAAGTATGAAGTTAAATGCAGCTGAATAATATTTTAGACACAATTAAACTGCAAGCGTGGAGTTAAGTTCTCCAATTTTTAACAGTTTTCATAAAAACATTGAATTTATTTGAGATTTGAATTAATTTGAGATTGAATTTTTAATTATTTTTTGAATTTTGAATGTTAATTAATTTTGAATTTTTAATTAATTTTGAAATTGAATTAATCTGAGATTGTATGTTATTTATAGCCTTGGAACAGAGACTAGGCCATTGTGTGTGATTGCTTTTCTAGCGCCAAATCTCATGTACTGTTTAAGCAATATGATCTTTGAACATACAGAGTTTGATGGTACTCAACAGTAGAATGTTCCAAATGCATCTAATCTATCTATATAGATATATATAGGAAGGGGCGGAGAAATTCTAACCTGTACTTTGTAGATCAGTTTCTGATATGACTGTAAAATTACCAGAAAGTAAAGAGGCAAACTAGGGTCTATTAAGATGGACTGTTTGTAGTTTAGTCCATATCCGTGAGGTTTTACTTTCTTCAAAGATGTTTATAAAATCATCTGTAATCAGAGAGCTGTGTGTGTGTGCAAGTGAACATAGGAGAAAGAAAAGTAAGTTTTGAAAAGCATTGGATGTCTGCCAATATCCTGTTAGATGTTCTTAATTGATGTCAGGTAGGGTTAGAATGGTGTTAAATGGCTTTTGCTGTGCTTGGATTGATCAGAAAATGTGTGAGACTAGAGACAAGTATAATAAAATAGATTTCTGTTAAACTTCTGACAGTCCTAATGTCAAAGGTTGAGGCCTGAATATACATCATTCTTCTAACACATTCTCTGTAAGACACTGCTACCCTGGCTGACTTCTGTTCTTCACGGTGAATGGTTTCTTTTAGGGTAACATTTGCAGTATCCTCATTCCTGTATTGTTTATTATTCAGTATAAAGTCATAGGGAAAAATCTTAGCTCTTGTTATATTGTTCTTAAACTTACCAGCAACAGTGCATAAATGTTGCTAGTGGTTTAGTTGCAATTGGTATTAAAACCAGGCTTTCCTAAGTCTCCTGAGGACTTAAAGATTTAATACTTCACTATGAATGGGATTCATGTGAGCAAAAGTGCTTATATTTACTTCTGATCTTACCTAGATGACTATTACAGTTGATGCAGATAAATAGACACTACTGGGACACAGCATAGCTTATCCTAAAAAGAAAAGTTAATTTTAGGATCAGATGCATCGTGCCCTAAAAACGTATGCCCCTTCTTATAAAGGGAGCAAGAATGATTAGGTATCAAGTTGGGGGGAAGAATCCATCATCCTTTTCATAGAGACTCAGCATGCTTGCCATCTCTTCAACACGTAAGCAGGAAAAGTTGCGTGCCACTCACCAGTTCTTGTGTTATGACACATCACTGTAAGTAGGACCTCTTCTGCTCACTGCTTATCAGAGATGTTGCTATGGTAGATTGCTGAAGTTATGACAGTTTTGAAAGTCTAATCTGTTATCGTGATAAAAGATGCAGAAGTAATAACTGTAAGGTTAAATGGCAACTCCTGGGGTAATATAGACTAAATTTATTTTTGCATTCAGATAGCATTTTAAGAGTTACTAAAAGTTGAAAGGCCAGTTAAAAGTCAGACTGACACCCGGTTTCTGTAGTGACAGACTGTAGCAATAGACCATAAATTCATCTACCAGAACAATGAGAATCACAGTCTTCATTGGACCATTATTTCTAAGAACCTTATTCCTGTGCTGTGAGGGTGATGAGAGCAAATGTGTTGGAAGTGATGGGTGTATTTACTTGTTTGTGTGTTATTGATTAAAGAACTGGTAAGTGTGCCAAGAAAAGTGTAAACGGGATGAAAGGTACTTCTTACAGGAAAAAATAATGATCAGAATCGCCATCTATGATTTTAAACTTGCTGTTTCTTGTTGTTACTTGTTGAGCTTATTTATTGCCTTATGTTCAAAGAAAAATCATAATTGATCTCAGTTTTCCTTTTTTACTGAAAATCTTTGCTGTTGCTATGGGATGGGAGGTGAAAAAAGTTGGGGATTCCTTTATTTCAAATAAACATTGAAGTTTGACTTCTGTAACATAAACTCTAATGTAAACTCTTCTGTTTGTTTACATTAAGCTAAACATTAAATGTCTGTACGTAGTATCTATGTGCTTTCGGAACTGCTTAACAAATTATCTTTTTGCAAGACATTTAATAAACTATACTAATTTATAATTAATTTGTGTTTTCAAGGTACATTACATAGCAGAGTATATATAGAAGGTTTTTCTGATATTTACTCTAAAACTTTTTATAAAAAGAAAGCTGTTAGTCACATCCTACATGACTTGCAGTTACCAGTGCTCATATATTATCTGAGTGAAATTCATTTTATTTTATTAGAAGTCCTGGAGGGTGCAAGTTCCCACACAGGTATTCCTGCTGCTCAGAGAGGTGAGTTTACTTAATTTAGCCATATGCCAGAACAGAATAAGCATTCTTAGGACATTGGTATACTCTTTTTGGATGTGTCTTAATCCAGGAAGTGTTTACTAGTTAACTGAGAATGCATGCTCTGGTGTGGCTTAATAATATCATAATATTTTGATGTTTTATAATTACAGAAGTCAGATTTTTTAATAATAGGTGTGTCTCTGCCAAATATATTGAGATCACTTTATCTGCCAGAAAATTAGTTTCCTGAGAGAGAGCTTTTTTTGCTTTTAATGTTGTCTTAATTTAAAGTTAGCATGTGTTCCTTCCATTTCTTCAGGATAATGAAGAAATGGTGTTTACAAAAACTTGTGTTTTTGAAGAAATGCAAACACCACTGCAACTAATTCCAAAAAGTAATAACAGAAACAACTCTAGTCCTTGTTGTAATGATAATGTTGGGTGGGGAAGGAGGATAGCATTTTGTTAAGGAAAATTCATTTGTGTTTAAAACTGAGGTGCTATTTCAGCTTGTGACTCTTATTATCATCACCAGTGGTTTTTTTCAGTCTCTGGGTTAGATAGTGGTAGTTAGGAAGTTTAAATCACGATCTGCAGCTCTTCAGGAGGAAAGGAATAGCAATGAAAATTAAACAAGGCTTAGATAAGCTTAAAGAAATAAAAGCTTAATACCTAACATGGGATTTAAAAATAAAATAAAATCTAGCGTAAGGTATTAATGACTGTATTTGCATGTTTTTCAGTGATGAAGTCCCAGTCAGGCAGTTGGTTCACAACTGTGACCTCACCAGAAATCGGTACACTGGGTTTGGACAAGTCCAGACCTATACTGTAACTTTTCCTTTAAACAGACCTGGAAAGGGATGTTCATTCTCTCTCAGACAGATAATTGCCTCCTCAGAAGGAGCATTGAGATGAGCAAGAGACATCATCCATACTTTTTTCTTTGTTTTTTTTTCTTTTGTTTTTCTGTCTGTGTTTTCAGCAACGTCAATTGATTACAGTTCCTTTGCAGACAGATGCAACAGCTGGATAGAGCTCATTAAACTGAAAGCTCAGACCATAAGGCGCGGATCAATTAAGACAAGTAGGCGGCTGTTTCTACCACGTTATGATAATCTGAGACATACCTCTGATTTCCCAGTGGTGAATAGTGGAGTTTCTTGCCCAGCAGTAATATTTCAGATCACATATAGAATGAATACCTGAGTATGAAAACTGCAAGACATTGTTAATGTCTGTGTAAGCTAACACAGGGTTTATGAAGACCAGTATCATAAAGAGCAAAATACAGTATTTCTGTTCACTTAGTAAAAATTAGTTATCAATAAATGTGTATGGCTACTAATTATATAACATACACTGCATGGATGTAGGTGTATGTATGATCTTGGAAAATTTTTTGGTGAGAAACAGGAAGCAATCACCAAGGTGACAGTCAAGGCAATGGTCACTAAATTAGCAAGTGGTGAGTTATTTTTCAGCAGTTCTTTGGCCACAGGTCTGACTATCTTGCTTAAATTAGTAGAGATTAATATCTGTTTTAATGGAAAATGCTGCACTGGGGAAACACAACAACTTTCACACTTCCTATAATAATTTGTTCCTCCAGCAGAATATGTGTTTCAAAATGTTGGCACTTTTTTCTTTACCTTCACTTTATAACTGATTGTTGTATGTGCAGCTACTCGCCTCAGTGTTTTCTTTTGCAGGAATGCCACTCTTCCAAATAAATTCCATTTCAGCTTTTTGTCTCCTTTTTGCATGCATTGCATGATAATTTCCTTTCTCACATGATATGGCTGAGCATCACAGGCAGCTGAATGTTGTCACCAAGCTATTTGGAAACCATAAAGAAGAGTTGTTGTGTGTTAAGAAACAGTGATTGATCTTTCTTGATGGTTACTTTCTCTTCTTTCTTTTTCATCTTTTTAGCTGCTTCACTTGATAAAGCAAGTCCATTGGCTGAGGGATACTTACGGCATCGTTCTTTTCCATCATGTGCCAATTCTACCATCTCAGTTGTTAAGATGACACCTCTTTCTTTCATACCTGGAGCAAAAATAACCAAATATCTTGGGATAATCAACATGTTTTTTATACGAGAAACTACTTCTTTACGTGAGGTGAGCTGTGTATCAGGGATTTGCACTTTGTTTATTATAATAATCAAGGCTAAGTATATAATGCCTGCAGAGGTTTGAGTTGAGGTATGGCATAGAGAATTGAGTTTTTTGTCACTTGAGGCTAGGTGCTGAATGGGGATTAAGTTGTATCGTGTTGCTCTTGTCATAGTAGAGCGTTTTTGTGTTTGGCATTGTTAGGAAAGGGCTGCTTACCCTAGGGCCATTGTTGATGGTTGATTTGGGTATAATATTAAACCAGTAAGTTCTTAAACAGAACTATGTGAAAAAATGGGTCTGACTGGCAGTGGGAGTTGGACTCTTTTGTACCCAAAACAGATTAATTTGAATGCTTAAAAAAACGCCAAACAAAAACATTCTCATTTAGCAAGTTCAGTGATGAACTTTCATAGTGTATTCGGATTTTAGAGGTCTTCAGTTAATAAAGATTTCCTATACAGTATATAACATTTGCACTGACTTTTAATGTTGCATTCTCAGTAACATAGGTCTGTATCATAAATGTCCAAAAGCATGCTATTGAGTATATCACCACACAAGCAGCTTAGAAGGTATAGTTCATGATATTCAAACAATGAAGTCCAGTCCAGATCTAGACTCCTCTGAGAAAAATCTCAAGACATATTCTTTATCATCGTCATGTTCTTTTTGGGAAGCTGCTCCATCCTTCTGCCACAATTTCTAGATGCAGAAATAGAACGAACCTATCTGGTTTACCACTACTGAAGAGTATGCTGTTTCCCAATAATTACACATTTATAAAATTACATAGCAGATGTTAATAAAAATGATAAGTCTTTATAAAAATTTGTCAAAAGCTCTATATAGAAACTTTGAATGCCTTGTTTGGATCTTGCAAGTAATGGCCCCTTTTAATTTGAGAAATCTATGTGAAAAGGACAACATTTTCAAAAGGATGTAGTAAGGTATGATGAGGACATTGAGTTCATGGCATTTTTATTCTAACTGCAGCTTCTATAGATACAAATTAAATAGCTGATACTCAAGCTTTGGTGACTATGATAACAGATCTCAGTGGAAGTAAGTTGCTCAAGTATTGAATTCAGCTCCTCCGTGAAGTTGGGAAGCCTGTGTAGTTTTTCAGTGATGCTGACAGTGTGCTTTTTTCAGCACTGAGACCAACTAATTAATACCTATTTCAGCTATATAGACTGAGTCACAAACCCAGTTTTATTAAAAGTTCTATTGCCCCAAGGTTGCGACAGAGTCAAAAGAAAGGTCATTATATCCAACTTAAGTGGTATCATCTCAGATTCTACAGAAGCATAATTAGCTACATTTGTGTTTGTATTGCTTTATACTTTGGTTATGGTAGTTGGTGACAAAAGGTAGCGGCCACTCCTTACTATTCATTTCCTGGAAATGCAAATGATTCTTAGTCCTCGGTGTAAATTATTCTGTGTCTACTACACAAAAAAATAAAACGGCACTACTCTTCCTGGTGAAAGAAAAGCTCGTTACTCAAGTGTCAATTGAACATGCATGCTCCTGCAAAAGGTGTAGGAATATCTGAAAAGAATGGGGTGTATGTACTACACTTACTACGAAGAATATCAATCACAAATGAATAACCTAGTTGTGAGTTCAATTGATCTGTGTTTTATCTGTGATAGATTAAAAAGTGAATGGGTTTCACGTTCTGTACAAAATGCAATTTCAGATTTACTGAAATATTCAGTGGATAAAAACGTAAGGAGAGTATTCATCATCTTATTGCAATACCTGACATAAAATACTTTTTCTTTTTCCTTTTCCCCATTATAGGAGGGTGGTGTCAGTGGCTTTCTCCATGCTTTTATCGCTGAAGTGTTTGCAATGGTGAGAGCACATGTTGCAGCTTTAGGGGGCAATGCAGTTGTCTCATACATAATGAAGCAGTGTGTTTTCATGGAGAATCCGAACAAAAATCAGGTAAATTATTGAAAGAAACTACAGTGCTTGTATTAGTAAGACAGAAATATTTTTAATAAATTAAGATCCCTGTAGAGCCATGTCTGCATAGCATTTCAGGATCTCTCATCATAATGTTGCTTTAAAGAAACCAAGAGCATTCTGAACACCCCAAGTTAACGTGAAATTGCAGATATGCTTCATAAATACCCAAATGGTATTGATGTTAAATACATAAAATACTAGGTTTGCTAGGATGAAGTAAATGGCAGGAACCACAGAACACAGTAGTGCTAAACTTAGTTGTTCTGATGCTGCGGTGTTAGTGTTTACATTATTTTCACATGGAATTGGTCCATTTTGGACGTAAAGGTATAAAGCTTTATTAGAAGAGAAAACCACTGAATTTGGTTGTCTTGGTGTGTGAAATAAATTCAAAACAATAGTGAAATGAACAGCCACCCAGGTATTCCATTTTTGTTGGTCTTAGGAGAATCTATCTGCATGTTTGATAGCATGAGTGGATATAAAAGGGATATGGCAGAGATTGCCTTACTAATAATAATTTGTCTTTCTAATAATTTGTCCTTTGATCTCTGGCAACTTTTATCATCTGTGTAGTTATATGGTGCAGATTAAATAGTTACGTATTTTATGTTTGGTAACTGTATGTTGTCGTCTTTTTTTTCTTCCTAGGCCCAGTGCTTAATAAATGTAAGTGGAGATGCAGTCGTCTTTGTACGTGAATCTGAGTTAGAAATGCTACCAGTGCAACCTTCTACAGTTGTTTCTCAACCTGCAAGTACTGGAGGAGATGTTACAACATGAAGACAGAAAAATTGAAACGATCTCTGTCAAATAGATTGTTTAAAATATGGAAATGTTAGGTTTGCAGCTTCAGAATCAATATCTCCCATCAACATCATTAGCCAAAATCTAAGACAATCACTGTATTTTGTCCTTCAGGTTTATGCAATAGTCAGGACACCATACTGGCAGGTATGCTCCTGATTTTTTTGTTAAAATTACAGGACCTTTGAAACCTATACGGAAAGAGAAGCACCCACGGAAAACTATGCATTGAAATAGTAGGCATCACATGAAAGTAAACAAAAATTCTGTTGTATTTTTCAGCTGTTCAACAGGACCATGATAAGTTAAAATTCAGACCGATCTGAGTTTGCTTATTGTATTAGCTGATTCTCAGCTCAGCTGAAAGGAAAAAGCGGGTGGGGAGCAGATGGGAAGTAACTGAGAGTCCTGTATTAGCGACCTTTGCTGGAGAACCCAGAGATACATGCTAATAAAATGTGAAGCCTAAACTTGTTTTAGATTGTACAGCGAGGAGAGGAAAAAGCAGCACCAAGAAGTTACAGTTTGAATTTCTGCACACTAAAAATATTTTTCAACTGTTTGAGAACTGCTGTTTTTTTTTTAATTAGTAGTATATGAAATATGTTTTGGGTATTTATTTTTTGGAAAAGCTGTCAGACCATAATGCTGTTCTGATAATCCCTATGAATCAAAAAAATAATAATGGGTTAAGTGCTGTTATAAGATTTCACGTCAATGTTGACAAAGAAAAAAACTTTATATAAAAAAGGTTCTGTGAAAGAATTGTCATGAGGCTGATTACCTTAAGGAATGATTTCTTGCAAGGATGACATTAGCAGTTCTCTGAAAGTGTACAGAGGTATAGTCCGGCCTCCTTTCCGTTGGAGATGGGAAATGCCTGGCTAATTAGAGACAGACATATGGTTGTGATGCTAATTTCTGCTAGTTGTTCTTCTCTTCCAGTACAGTAACTGGGAAATGAGGGTACTGCAAAGAAAGGAAATTTGTCATTTCTGGTAAATGTCTGAAAGGCAGTGATATTTTAGTATAAAAAATGCAAATCTTTGATCTGAAGATGCATTCTTACTTAAGTCTGACTGTCATACATGGAACTTGAACAAACATGTAAACTTGAATGTAAATATTCTGCTTAGTGTTGAAATTAAGCAATGGCATGGTTATTTGTTAAAATATTTCATTGTAAATGAGCATGAAAATCATTCTTTGCACAATAAATTTGTGTAAAAAATATCTTGCCTTTTTATATGTATAATAGCTAAATGTGTACACTGAATACGTACTAAAATGTCACATCCCCTTTCTCCTCAGGGAAACATATATTTTTAAATAGTGTTACAACCTGCTTATTTAAAATTCATTGAGTAATTATATTTGAAGAGTTTGAGTTTGGTGCTTACCAGAACACTTCTCTCATATAGCTAATTGTTTTTCTGAGTTTTGTAGCTGTTACGGCCAAAACTACCATAAGTTGTATCATCAGTGAGTAGCTGCAGCTCTCTTAATTATTTTGCAAGGCAAATCTTGTTCCCTTTGAAGCTGGTGGCAGAATAATTTGTGAAGGTCTTGGATCTGGCACAACAAGTTATTTTCAGCATAAATAATCAGCATTGCAATACTGACTGAAACAGCATATTAGAGTAGCTTTTTTTTTTATTTGAGGGGAGGGATTTGGTAGTGTCTGTGGGAGTATCAATGCCATCTTTTTTCATTTTGTAGCTATTTAAAAAAAGTTTACATTTTTCATCTACTGTGTTTCATTAGAGCTAGAGTAAAAAAATTACAGTTTCCAGATGAGAAAGCATTAATTATTATTCCTGAAGTAACAAATACATCTAACTGTTGCCTAATTGGGATCCAGCTTTTCCTCATTAGTTCAGCTGGATAAACTTAATCTGTAGGAAGTTGTACACTTAATTTGCTCTATGCAGGTTCTTCTTTAAAAAAAAAAAGAAAAGAAAAGCACAACTAATACATTGAAATACATAGGACATTATATCTAATATATTTCTCATACTTAAAAAGGATCTTATGAAATTCAGGCAATTATTAGAGGATATTAGAAAAGCAAAACTAAACCACAAGGTAAATACTTAAGTCATCTGTGTGCAAAACACCTTTGAGGAGCTGAGTGCCTGCAATTTACTTTCCTTAGCTGGTTCAGAATGGCTGAAAAATCATGAAATTTTCAGCCATTTCTGCCTTGTGTAGGTACTTAAGGTACCTCGTTTATTGACTTTTATTCCTTTAGCGATGATAAAATGACCAAAGTTTTGATTGTGAGAGAATCATTGAAGTTCCTGCTAAAACAGGAGCTGTTAATGGAAGATAATCCTGTTCTCTACTCAAATGGGACTTCCAGATGCAAGGTGAAAAACAGTATTGATTGAGATATTTATGGCTGAAACATTGCTGCTTTGTCAGGAATTTTACCCTACTCTGAGAATAGCTGTTTGGGGATAGGAGCTAATGCAACTTGTTGCTTTCTCTTCATTTGAGAAATCCAAGTTGACAGAGGGTAGAGTGAAAGTAGCCCTTCTTTCTGCAGTGGTTGAAGTGTCACCTTCACAGTGACTGGGAAGCTTGTGGAGAGCGCTTGGTTCCTTTTTCTTGTTCAGATGGGTAGATGGAAGCTTGGATGATTGATCTAAAGGAGTAACAGAGCTTTCTTGGCAAGCATGTTATGAATATCTAGGCTAAATGCAGCATCTGCAAATCTGTTGAGCTTTAGGTTGCGTGGGCAAGAAAACTTTTCTTGCCACACACAATTTGTGGGTTTGGGAGGTAGGAGTTTTGTCTGCTCTGCAAAGCAGCAGTGAGGCAAATTAAGGGTGAGTGGTGTGCCTTGTTTGTAGATGAGTGTCAGGCTCTGGGGACACCAGCAGCTCTTACAGTCCCTGTCTGGCCTCCCCCAGCACCCCATATCAGCCCCAGCCCTGGCAATGCTACAGCAGGGCCGGATCCAGCTCCCCATGGCCCTGTCTGGCCACCCTGCTCCTGGCTGGCCAGGCCCTGTCCTGCTGCCCCTGGGGGCCTGTGCCACACGGGTGGAGAGCTGGGTTTTGAGGTGCAGGCTGAGACAGCATTTCAAATGCAAAACATGAGGTGTTCAGAGCTTGCACAACCTGCGTTAATTGTGGGAAGGCTGGTGTGCGTGCTCAAGGTCTCAGGTGGCAGGAAGGGATGCTGCCTTTCAAGGACTCCGTACTCCTTTTCAGCTGTGTGAATTGTGCCTGGTGTGAGAGGAAGCCAGGCTGCTGGTCCTCATTGTTACCAATGACCCCATCGGCTAACACTTCCCGTTGGTAGACCTTAAGTGTTTCAAGTGTTTCACAGAAGTGGTTGCTATCTTTCTTGCATTTTACAGCGGAAGGAGCAGAGGCGTGAAGCAGTGTGCTAAGGTCATGCTGGGGGCTGGTGGGAGAAGCAGGTCTCACTCCAGACGTCAAAACACTGTGCTTGTGAATAGGGTGCTAAAAATGAGAACTGGCCGAAGATGGATTTCTGTGGTGCTGGGTCTGTTGGCATTGCAGCTACGCAATCAACACACCTGGAAAACGGACCTGGGTCTTCACAAGTGCAGCCACTACAGATACAAACTTCCTGTGTTTATCAGTCCATGGGCAAATTGCTGAATGGAAGCTGGAGCTTTAAATTGTTGATTTCACTTTGGAAGTGGGCTTTGTTTCAGTTGACCTGCAGGCATTTAGCATGAAAATGCACATTCACATTAAATGGCTGACATTTATTTTTGCTGCGAAAGCATTTTCATTAGTGCATGCAGAAATATGCCCTTAAATTGTAGGGAGGGGAGGAGCTAGGGTGTTCAGTTGTGGCAGTTTAGGTTTTATTTTCTTGAAATAAAATGCTCTTAATGCTTCAGCCAAGGAGAATCTCTGCCTAGAAACCTTGTGAGACTTGGAAACATCGCACTAATTGCAACCTCGCACATCGAATATTTTCACACACGCACACCTGAAAGAGCTCTTAAGTTTTGTAGGAGGGCATCTCAGCCCAGGAGGCTTTAAAGAGATGCCATTCCCTCCTGGCATGCACTCGAAAATCCAGAGTGAGCAAAAGCACATGCAGACAGCAACCCTTCCTCTTCCTGCATCCCTCCTCTGCCCAGGCTGCCCTGTGCCCTGTCCCTCCCCTGCACCTTCCATTCCCGGGGTCCCACCTGGGGCGGCGCTTGCCCCGTCTGTCCGTGGTGGGCTTGGTTTGTCACAGCGCATATGCAGCTGCTCTCTGCTTTTTCCACCATTCCACAGGGCGGCTGTGTTTGGATTTGGAAATGCTAGATTCTGTTCACACTTCTCAGATGATGGCAGAGCTGTCGGAGTTGCACAGCTGTAACTCAATTTTCAAGCTTTTACTGAAATTTCTGATCTTACTTATATTTTGGCTCCAGTCCAAGGGTTGGTGCTGTTTGCATGGGTGAAAATAGCTGAGAGAAGGTTGAGAGAAGGTTAAAAGGAAGAGATGCTTATTATTAAATTGTCATAATCCCCTACCTCTGTCTTCCCTAATGCTCAGCTCCTGCCCTTATGCTGTCCACCCTGCACTTAGTTACCCATTTGCTCTGTCAGTTGAAGTTGGATGTGCAGCACGATGACAGCACTCTGGTCTGGAGAGATCTCTTGTTTATGCCAGGAATCTGCAAATGAGCTTTTAAATTGTCACTTTAATTTTACATATATCAACTGTTAAACCTACCCAGAGGCCATGTGAAGGGAGTGAAACTTGGCAATAATGCTTTCACAACATTGTTTCTGTTGACAGCACCAGAGCACCATTTGTTGAAGGTGAAACGCTTTTATTTCTAGTGCTGTTATTGCTGTTGATGGTCTCCACAAAGAGCAGCAGAGCACATCTGCAGGCCATCTAATGCCCAGGCAGAGTTAGGTGCCTTCTGGGTTTCCATTTCTCTATTGCTATTGCAGAAGAAGGGCTGAGATAAAGAAGGGAAAGGCAAGAGATGCGTTAGATAAAAAGCTTAATGCAGACAGAAGAAACAAGGGAAGAACACAATGAAGTTGAGTATCTACTGAGCAAAAATGATGGAAAGGAAAATAATTGGTTGAAGAGACATATGAATAATGAATCCCCAATCAAAATAAATAAGAAATGCTGAAAATAATGTAATGATAATATGTTATTTCATCAATCAATGCAGTAATGTCTCACTCTCATGCAAAGCATTTCATCGGTAGGCCTTGAAACACTGCAGAGGCTTAGATTGTTGTTGGGCCTTAAGGTGAAGGGGCATGGCTAGAAACAGACACTGCTTTTCACCATGGCCTTGCCTGCAAATGAAATGACATTGTTTTAATAATGTGATCAGACTGGCGTGAAACACGTCATTACTGTTCCTTTCCTAGGTTAATCATGATTTGGCTGAGCTCATTATAGAATTTATCCTTTAAAAAAAAGGCACAAACAAACAAACAAAAACCCTCTGAAATTAAAAGATTTTGTACTACAACAGTTAAATCTGTGTCCAAATCATTTATGTTAAATTGGAATGGGGAAATAGCCTAGATGGAAGCTTGCTCAGATCCTGGTGATAATGTTATTTCAAATACACGTGCATAAATACAATCTATTCTGCAATAAAACAATTACATTGTCTCATTTAATTTAATGAACCATAAAGTCATTACTTCTTGCAATTAAAAAGGTGTATGAGACAAGCAGCTGATCTCTCAAGCACCCTGGCTGTACTTAAGGGAGAAATTTCTTTGACAGGAAATGATTGGAGACTTTTCAAAGAAATTGCCTGAGCCATTAGGCAGTCTGACATCAGAGGTTTCAAGTGATTAATGACTTCAGTGGTTTCACCATAGATTTATTTTGATACCAAACAGCCACTCTGTGAAAAATACTAACAGAGCATCATTAATTTCTCCACAGTTCATTCTATTAAAAAATTGCATAGCTAATGGTTCTCAGATACCTGCTACAAGACATTTTGGGCTGCTATAAAATGAATATAATGCCAAACGTGTGTTTCTTTTCAAGTGATTGTGGCTGAGCAGTAAACCCCCACAATGGAAGAAGGCTGAGGAGAGATGGGCAAGGGCACTGTGCACATGAAGCTCAGGGAATAATGCAAGGTGTGACTGACCGTGGCTGTTGCAAAGCAAGCTGCCTTTAACTCAGCACAAAGGGGGAGAGGATGGCCTTTGTTTTAGATAAACATCCACCAGCAGTCGAGTGGATCAACTGGGGATGTGTTTCTCCCTGAGTTAGAACGACCATTACAGGGGAGAGTGAATACATGGCTCAGCCCAATCTAGAACCTAAAAATCAACACAATTAACAAAAGGATTTTGAAAAAAGCAATGGTCTGGTTTGGCTTTAACCCACATATTCCTTCCCTGTGACTGGTGATGCCCAGTGTCATGATGGAGAGCACATTACAGAGACCAGTAATATGATTCATGTTGGTATTGTGAGAAACACTCTGTAGCCAATAACTTAGGCTCAGCCAAGGATCTCAGTGAAGTACTAATTTATTCGCAATTGCAATGGTGGGCGTCCCACAAGCAGGAGCGCATCTACTAGTCACACAGTACAGTTCATATACTTTATTTCTCGATGACTGGGACCCTCCCCTGTTTCCCCATTGACTGGGTAATCCAGGTTCACAACCTATCCGATGCTTCACAGACAATACATGGCCTTCAGTTACCGGCTTGTTAAATTTCAAATTTATTTTGACTTTTTTTACTGTTTGAACTGGTAATGTTTCTTCACTTATCTGACTTGACTTGACACCATGATCTTCACCTAGTTTTCTAAGGAGTCTGGTTGTCTGCATTTTACAAGGTTGCCTGCTAAGTTTTCTTATCACTGCAAGCATATCTCAATACCCCATTCCTTACCTTTAAACAATGTAACTCTGTGCAAAAACAACATTTTTATTCCCACAGTATTGTGACTGAACTTTGTACTGCAACTGCTGTATTTTGCTAAGTGCAACTTACATGTGTATTGTGTTTTCAGTATGTTTTGTATCACTCTGTTAAGTCAGAAATCTCTTGTAACATCAAATATTTTCAAATAAGTAAATTAGATATTAAACATTTTACCCTCTGCCTGTGGTATATATAAAATAACCTGGTCGGAGAGCATTGGGCTCTGACAGTGATAAAAATCAGTGGCTATTCTGATCAGTTTGCTTCTTTTGAAACCTTCAAGTGAGTTCTTTTTGACAGCATTCAGCAGCAAATTCAAGCCCAGTCATTGAAACATCATTATAAAAGCTGTAGTGCAGTGCAGTGGATTTAAAGAAACATGGAATACAGTCACACAGGGATGGAATGCAAAACCATTACAGCTTGGGCAAAATGGATATCACTGCTGTAGTACTATTTCTAGCTTAACCATGAACAAGTAAGCACCAGGTTCCTACTTTCCTTTTTTTCCTGCTCATTTCGCTGTGACGTTTCCTTAGCTTTGAGCTAGATAGCGTGGCTCATCTGCTGGGGGTATCTCTGTTATTCAGAGTGAACTGCTTGACTTTGCTGGTTTATTTTGTTTAGAAGATTGTTCAAAATGAACTGTCTTGTAGGAGCTTCAAGGAAATCAGAGTAAATATTTCACCAGAAATAATGTAGCAGGAATATTAGAAGGTGGTAGTTAAAACAGGGAACAGTCTGAATGTAAAGTAATTGTTTGTGGAACATAATCACACAGGAACAATTTTTCTATTGTCTTGTGATTCTACTTGGGGAAGAAAAAATGTACACTCCAATGACAACCAAAAATATTTTTGGTTGGCTAGACAGATTTAATTCATATGATTTGCTTGAATGGTATAATTATGATATTAATTTTCATCATGTTGCCTAAATACAAGTGCCAGAAACAGAAGACTGAATTGGCAGCCACTGAAATACAGTGAACCCACAGGAAATGTCTCAGACTAAAGTAATCTACAGATTAAGAGTGAGTGGGAGTGAAGCATCAAGAGAAAAGAAAAATATAATCTATGGCAAGGAGAGGAAATCAAATTAAATACAGATTTCACCTTCATTGCATTTTACCAGCTATGCTTACTTTTTCTTCCAAGAAAATCTCAAAACATATTAGTCCTAAATTTCTTAATGACAGGGAATTCAAATATTTCTGATCATTCTTTGGCATAATGTCTAAAAAAAAAAGTCTTCAGTTGCTGAAGAAATCCTGCTGTTGTAGGTAAGTGGGGACTGAAGACTCCTAAAGGCTCAGAATAGTCTTAAGGCTGATTAATTAGTGAAGAGAATGTAGAGCCATACCAAGGATGGATAAAAGTGTGCATGGCTATTAATAATGAGGAGAAATATCCAAGCGCTGATATAGCTTCTAAGAGTACTGGGATCTTAGCTGTAAATTTTCAAAAAATATTGAATGACATAAAGAGAAGGGAAATTCAGCATTTGTAGGATGTAGGAAACTTTTAAAGATTTCATGCTTAGTCTTAGCTCTTAGTCTTAGTGTATGAGGGAGGGAAAAGATTCTCAAAATCTATTTTCTTCCTCAGCTTTCCTGTTTTATCAATGGATATCAAGTCTATCTATGGTACTTCTGGAGACAAATAATTGCAACGTACAAGCATACTCTAGTATGTGCATACATATTGTTGCTGTGTGAATTTTTACTTAAGAATGTGCAAATACATCAGTCTGACCTCATTTTTTTTTTTTAAACTAATACAAAAAAAAATCTAGCTGACATTTGAAGATTACACAGTAAGCATGTTGAGAGGCACAGCTGGATAGCTTACAGACAGACAAAACACACTGCCCATGAAAAACAGGTTATGAAATTTAAGGAAGACATTGCAAATTGAATATGGGTCTGCTGCAGAGATAACACAGAAGCCAATAAAATAGTGAGTCATGGATGTCATGGTAGTCACTTTATTTCTGAAATGCTTAAGGTTATGCTTGAGCTAATTCCTATCATATTAGAAAACTGAGATAAATGAATAGATTAGTATACCATTTTACAGTGCTTGAGTGCTCCTGAGAGTTATCTGAGGACAGTTTGGTCCCAGGAGGAATATTCCTAGATTAATGGATAGAACCAGGTGAACGTTGTTAGTGGACAGGCTGTAAATATACAAAAAGCTGAATTTCTCACTGTTTTCTTCAAAGCTAGCACAGTAGAAAGAAAATCTTCATAGAATATTAGGGGCACACTTAGAAAATCAATGTAAACTTTCGATCTCAATTATTTTTTTTTACCCCACACTGTAAGATATGTTCTTGTTCCTTATGAAATTAGATAATATGCTTGCTAGAATTTGGTCTACAAGATGCTTGTTTCATTAAAGGGGTTGATGGGTAGTCAGTTCAGAAATGTCTTGCTGAGTTTTTCTGGGTTTAACATATTCTTTCTATAGTTTTATAATGATATTTTAGAGCAACTGTGAATCATTTGAGTTGTGAGTAATTAACCCCTCTGGAAATGTGACTCTTAAGGATGTCTCAGGTTGAATAATCATAAAATGAGTCATTGAAATTGGACACATTGGGAATATTTTTGAGTTAATCATCCAAAAATTTGGAGTCACTGTTAGAGCAGATAATGACCCAAAACATAAGTGTATGTGCTTCTATGATGTGTGTGTCATGCAGGAAAATAAAAAATATCTGAATAAATCTAAATTAGTATTGTATCCAAGACAGAAGAGGGAGGACCGGAGTTAAATTCTAGGACTGAAATTTTGCCAAACAGTAGCCAAACTTAGCAATCGAAAAGCAATCAACTGCAATGAATAGAACATCCTTTATTAAATCATTTCTGTACTGATATAAAATGCTATTTGAAGATCCATTTAACTGTTTTTATGCATTCATTCCTTTTCCAGCTTCCAAGAACTAACTTATCTTTCTAAAACTACAAACATATGAAAACAACACTTCCTCCATCTGAAGAATTATCTGCTTATTCAGCATTTATGGATTCTGAAAGTCTGCAGGAGAAAAATGCAGACTTTGTAAGATGTTTGCCACTTTATAATTATTGTAACTCCAAAACACAAAACATTATTTGTACGAATAATAAGTCTAAGCAGCAACAAAGTGTGTGCCTTTCCTCCAGGTTTCAGCTCTGGGAAGTATTTTGACAGTTGGATCCACGGTACGTCTCTACATGTGGGCAGAGTTGTTTTTCTTTTGCTGCTGAAGAGAGGCTTTTACATTTGCTACAAATCCCAATTTACGAGCAGATTTTTCCTACTAAAAATCCTTTCTTATGCTCTCATTTTCTTCACATGGAATGAGATGGTTGCTATCCTGATTTGTATTTACTAGTATCACCCACCCTCTGGAAATGGTTCCACTACTATTAGAGGGATACCACGATGTCAAATACTACTTGCTCTAACAAAACTATGACAGCTGGGTCTGCAAGACAAAATTCTCCCCTAAGCTTGAGCTAGCACACAGCCTGACACCACTTTGATCACTAATGCCCCTTTGGAGGCTATCAGCTAGGCATTGGAGCTTGTCTTGGGCCATTCTGAGGGCAGGATTCCCCTGGTTCTGGTGTTAGCTGTTATAAATCATGACCACTGGAAGAAGGAGATCACCCCAGCAACTGATAAGGTTGTAACAAAGCCTCTTGGATCTTTTTCTTTTTTTGTTTGGGAATAGAAAGTATGTGATGATCTGTTCTGCTATCCAGGGGAGATGCTATCAAAATCACCACCAGATAGCCAACATGAGAATTGCGGGAACTCCTGATTACATTATAGCTATGACTTAGAAAGAGAAGCCACATCTAAAACCAGTTCAAGCCCAGAAGCTGAAGGCAAGTATCTGGAGAATTCAGCATCAGCTTCAAGATATCCACTGTGGAAGTTTCTTTCCTTTGTTTACTTGGGGTCACAGGCTCTTTCACTTCAATACTCTTCAGAGGATAGGTAGCTACTGTATAAAGATTCGTAGATAAAGTTTTCTGTCTCTGAAAAGGAACAATTCTAAAAAGGGAGATCTTTAGATCTTTTTTATTTTATTTTTCCAGTTTGTGGTATGATAATCGTAAGTAACAGCTTTCTCTGCAATTTAGAGCTTACTGGTGTCCTGACATCAAAAAGCTTGATGGTTTCATGCAATTTGGTTAAGTGGTCTACATTTCAAAGCTTTTCCAAGCCCTGTTAGGTTGGGAAGCTCATGAGCACAGACCTCCCTGTGGTGGTTGAGCAATTTTGCCTGTCCTGCTACAACGGAGGAACATGTAGAGGAAAAATGAAAGTTCATTTACTTCACCTTGTTAGTCAAGTTTATATTTCTTGAGTATTTTTCTAAGCTACTTATGATAGGTATTAATATACAGACTTTTTGAGTAGTAACTTTTTGTACCTTAGAATGACTATAATTGTTAGGGGAAAGGACCACTCTGTATGGCTTTGTAGAAGAGATTTTAGGTGAGATCATGTGCAACTTCACAATGCACTTTTTGCAAACACTTTTCAGGAAAATCAGGTCTGCTTCAATCGCCGAGTTTGGAAAAAAAAAAAAAAACAACCACGCCTACAGCAAGGACTTTGTTTATTTATTTATTTTTAAAAATGTCACTCAATAATATGTTACCTGAATGGCTTTCACTACTATTTTTTACACTCCTACCTATATTTTGGGCCTTTCAACTCAGCAGAGATCTTGTTAATGGTGATACTTTAATCTTGCTGTAAGGGGAGACATATGAACAGATGCCTGTTTAATTGCAGGTCAAAGATTTTGTTCTTTACTTAAATTCCGGTATATGGGCAACTGTTATCTTCTCTGAGCCCAAACAATTCTTTGTGCAGCAATATTAAAATGTAAGTTAAAACTGTTTGATGTCACATCTCCCACAAGCAAATATGTAGGTTGGAAAGTATGTTGTGTCTGCAAAAGAGCCTTTGTTGATATTTATGTTCCCATCCAGCTTATGTTACCTATTAGACTGCACCACCATCTGGTTGAATTAATGACTTGTGAAACTCGCCTTCTAGATGTCAGAAATCGCAATGTGACATTTTGTAAGACAAAGTAATCCATCTCCTGTGTTTCTTCTCGAGAGAAAACTGTTATTTCTTTTCAACTCTTGCAGAACTTGCCTTGAAACGGAGTGAATGTGTGGTCCTTAAAATGGTTTAAAACTTATTTGCATAAGTAACTTCAGAAAAAAACAACATGGGGAAGTTCCAGAATTAATGGTGACTGTGTGTCCAGGGTCTATGCAACCTGGATAGCATGGGAGAGATCACATTACTACTGACAAGTGTGAAAGAACTGCTGTGACCTGAGACTGCGAAGTGCCCCTGAAGTTCAGCAAAGGAACATGCAAGTTGCACTAGTGATGTTTCCCAGCTTCTTGATCGCTAGAGATTTTAGTGATGGGGTTGATGATTTGGGCAATACTACAGACCTCTGTATGAGGTTGCTTTTCCTCAGAAACCTTATTGAGTCATACGGTGCTTCTGTCTTCCTTTGCTAGTGCTTTGTGCTTTCACTCAGCACAGAGAACAAATTTTTTTTTCCTAGCTTCATCTCTGTCTTTTGGTATAAAATCTCTTGCTCTTATCTTCATTGTATTTGTGAATAAACAAATTAAACTTTAATTATTGTTTGCTCATTAATGAAACTTTAAATTGTTTGCCTGGGTCTAGGTGAAATGCTGCTGCGTAACTTTAGAGGCCTTAAAAAAATCCATAATAGTTTTGAAGCACTTGTCTGATATTACCTGTTGGTGCATCCAAGAGTTTGAATTACAACTGAAGTTGCCCTTGCAGTGTGTGTCCTACAGTACTACAGTAGGCTTGAAGAAGTCTCAGTTACAAATCTATCCAAATCTACCTCAGTCATCAGTCAAGCCTTTTCAGCTGTCTCTGTTTCCCCTGGGTAATAATGGTAACAATAACTTTCCTTTGTAAAACAAAACAAAACAAAACAACAACAAACAAAAACTTTTGAGACCTACTTAAAAATGCCAGAGTGGTTCTGGTTCCTGTATATAAATATTGTTGTATGCATATTTTTGCTAGTCACAAGTATGTTTCAATTAATATGTTTGGAAAAGCTCTCCGGAGGTCAGCATGTGAATTTTGCTTTAAATAAATGGGCTAATGGAAGATGTGGCTAATGTAAATCTTACAGATAACCCTAGCTCAGCATAGAAGTCAGCAGTTTTTGCACTGTTTCTGCACCTGAAATCTTATCTAGCCAGGTTGTTCAATTTCCTGTCACTGAAGCCTTGCTTTTTCTCCATTTTAAGTCAGGTTTCCATTTATGCTGTGTATGCTGGAGCTGGTTTTACTCACCATCCTGCACAACAGGTTCTGCTCAGGGTCCACGTGCTTGCCTGAGGAGGCTGCAAGCAGTGAGCATCTGTGAGGCTTCCTCTTAGATGGTTTAGGCTTTGAGGGTTGCAACCATCCTTGCTGAAATTTCTCTTTAAACACATTTCTGTATCACCCTTGTTCACCTTAGAGGCGGACAACTGAACAAATCTCATAACCTAGGCCCACTGCTAATTCTCAGCTAGTCCCAGAAGCAGAGAGGAACTTCTCATGCCTCACACAAAATCATGGTTTTCCTTAATGATAGCTAAGAAGCATTTGTTACAGGAAGAAGACGTAAGGCAGTGATATCAACAAGCTGTTTCCTCTCCTTTGTTTTTATTTCATTTATTTTATTTATTTAGAGGGGTTACTTCTTGCAGACCAAATTTATTATGTCCTCTGTATATGAGACATGACCTTCTCATGAACAGGCATTCTTAAACAACGCTGAATTATGAATGATGGCTTCCTGACAGCAACAGCTCAGATCGAAATTTCAGCAAATGTCAGACATGAGGTCAGAATCTATCTGAGTCCCCAAGGTAAAGGAACTCTACTAAACAAGGTAAGTGCCTACTCGCTTAAGCAATTCGTTTGAAGTCTGTGTGCATGTACATGTGCATGTTCCAGTGCTACTCCTACAAACATTTTATTTCCATTTTAAATGGTGTATCATAAAAGGATCCCTCCAGCCATAATGCTTTTGGTGTGACAGAACTAACACATAATTGATACCACTCCAGCAAGTCCCTGACTCTTCTGAGTAGCCCTTCTCCTTGTGAGTAACCCCCTTAACTGCAGTAGAAATTGCTTTCACTAGTAAGGACAACGCATATGGCCACACAGGGGTTCACATTCACTACAGCATGTTCATGATTAATTTTCCCTACGGAAGATTTCAGAGAGGCTGCTGAGCAAACCTGTCTCCAGTAATGTATGCGTATGTGTGCACCATAATTTTTTTCTCTGCAACTTTAAACTATTCTTTGTAACTGATCTCTCAGAATGGGAGGCAGTATGCTTTATAAAGAGAGCTTCTTCTAGGGAATTCTAGAAGAATAGCTTCTTCTATTAAAGTAATAAATATTGCAGTGGTCTGGTCTGGAAGCAGATTTCTTTCCCTTTGTTACAGTAGGCCAGACCTACTGGATCCAGTTGTGCATAAGGTCAAACCCTTTAAAGATTATAATAAGCTTATTGTGATTTATAGATGCATCTACTTCAATTGGATAAAATTAAACTAATTGTGTGAGCATTTGTTTTATGGGTGAGGGAGGAAGATTTGGATATATACTGTGAAATTCACTGTACTCCCATATTGTAACAGCAGTGGAGCTCCTGACCACCCATGTCTTTCGTAGACACTTTCACATGTTTTAAAATGTGCTAAAGAGGTGTCCTAAAGCCAGTGCTGTACAATAGAAGTCTGGTCTTTATGACTTTCCTAGAGATACCTTAATGACGTACAGCAGTAATGGCAAAGTTGTGGAGAAAAAAAAAAAAAGGCTCTGCTCGTCTGTTTTAAATACATCCCTCCCCCTCTCCCATTTCCCTGCAAAACCCAAAAGCAAAGTTCCTGTGGTTAATGGCTTGATACAGTCTTTGTTACTGAAGCCTGTAGGTTTTTACTCCTTTTTCCACCTTGGTACTAGGTAACATTACTGGCCACATACAAGGATGTTTTGAAAGTCCTTTCAACACTGCTCATAACAGAGGTTCTCTGTTTTAGGAAATGAACTCCGTCTTTGATCAGTAAGATCCTTTTCCCCATTTTATGCTTCTTCCCTGTGCATTCTGATTTCTCTCTGCAGCTGAAAAGATGATTGTACACGTTGTCACAGTAATAATATTATTACAGCATGCTAGCTGAGGAGCAAAGATATGGCAAAACTTCTAAGGAGAAATGATATTCTTTTTTTCCTAAGCCAACTGATACAGCCAGGTAAAAAGCAGATTAGATTTAGACACCATGCTTTTCCAGGAATATTAATTTGATATTGTTTTTGGCTGTAGTTAAAATTATCCCCTCTAATAGGATTATTGAAAACTATCTGTCATAGTAGGGGCTTAAAATGTTTTATCAGTGAGAATACACATTTGTTAGGGGTTTTAGCAAAGCTGTAAAGTAAATCCTGATGGAAAGAAGTATTATGGGAATTTACCAACTGGTCTTTGTATGGGCAACTGTTTGTCCATTCATAAATGCACTCTCATTGTTTGTGTTATTCTTACAAAAGATGGAGATGTTAGTTTTTCAAAATATATCAATTGAAGGAATGCAAAGAAATCAGAATGTTCAAAGGTGACATCATACAAAAGCTGACCTAAAATAATATGTAAAACAGATGATGATTTCTGAACATTTTGCTGTTGAACATTTGGCCAAAACACATACAAAATGAGCACAGAACATTTATAGTAGTGGGGAATAAGGGTTGCCATTATACACTAAAGACCAATGTTTTTTTCAGCTCCCTTCTTCCTTAGAAAAAAAATCCATTCTTCTACATAGACTCTACTAATGGAGCATGAAATACTTGCAGAACTGACGGCAGTGCATAGAGTGAGGTATTTCAGTCAGGTGGTAACTGAGTGCATTTGGAAGATAACAGATTTATCTTGTAGGTATACGACACGATAGCATTTTCATAAACTGAAAGGGGTGGTATAGCCTAAAGGCTGATTCCAAATGCAACTGCTCTGCTAAAATCTGCAGAGCAGAAAATGAGTGGAGTGTTGAAGCAGAGGGGTAAAGCCCTGTCATTTTGGAAACGAGAGGGCTTGAAAGGGAGCAAAGAAAAGGCATCCAAAGGATATGTATAGGAAGCTCTAAATGAAAGCACTTAAAAACTGGATTTTTGAACAGAGGCAGCTCTATTCTTGATGTGTGCTTTGGGTTGGGGGTAAGGGAAAGAGCAGCTGCTCAGAAAAGATCTTTACCCTGCTCTCCTGAGCACGGCTTTCTCAGAGACAGCAGCAGCATTAAGTAACTGAGCAGAGTATCAGCTCCACCCGCAGGGGCAGAAAGGGAAATGCAAAGCCATCAGATGAGTACAGCTAGCTCAGGGATGTTGTGAATGAGTCTGCATGGCTGTACTGTTTGCATTGTTGTGGCAAATAAACAGGCAATAGAAAACTGGAAGAGAGGTCTGCTGATGGATTTTGCAGTGAACCCAGGAAAAACATAACACTTTTCTTTCTGATCTGTGGATAGCATCTCTATTTCTTCTTAATGTTCAAAATGCTTGTTATTCACTGGTCTCACCCATTGCTTTTTCTCTATGTTTCTTTCTGAAGGCATCTCTCAATATATATATATTTTTTCTTTTTCTGTATGAGGCCCGCTTATGAACCTTGTCCAGAGTAATTAGCCTTTCTGCTTGTAGATCTTACCTGGGACCAAAAGAATGAAGATGAGAATAAATCTCACTACTGAAGTTCTCGCTAATGTGGAGTACAGCAGAGAGGAAACTTCCATCTTTCGGCTTTGATTTAAAGGCACGGATTGTCAATTACATCTTCACAATGATTGCAAACTGCCATTGAGGTAGTTAAGACTGTTTGCTCGAAAGCAAGATTAATGTTTAGCAGTTTATTCTTATCTTCAGTTTATTCTCCACCTGAAATCATTACCCACAATGTAAAGCATCAGTACGCTTTTCTTTCAGGGCTCACTGTCAGAAGGTAAGGAAAGAAGACATTTCTACCTGTATAATAACAGAACGAGGCCAGACATTTTCAGTTCTCTGTGCCATGTCAGTAACAACATAACAGGCTCTGCCTCATCTCTGTCTTGGTACATCTGGCTCCTTGTGGGCTGTAGGCAGGAAATGGTGAAGGAGTTAACAGCCATTGCACTAGACAGACTGTGGACTGTTATAAATTCAGTGAACAGCCTGGGGGCTTGAGGCTGAAAGATATTCAGAAAAAAAAAAAAGGAAAGAAAAAAAAGAGGAAAGGCTTAGGAATACTTTATAGGTTCACAAACAAAAAATACCCCCAACCCTGCATCTAATTGTGTAAGGGCAGAAATCCTTTATTAAAAGAAATGATCCCTCCCTACACTACTTAAGGAGGGACTACGTTACCAAAGAAACTAGCAAATAACTGCATCTATTTCATTTCTACTTACTTCATTGCATCCAGTTTGGACGGTCAAAGAATAAGCCATTTCTACTTTCTTTTTGTTCCTTTTTCCACTTTCTGGTTTCCCAAGTGACATCAAGACTCAGGTTTGTCTCTCTTCTCAGCTAAAGGTGAGCAACGAGGCAGAATTTAATTTGGAGTTCATGGTTTTGCACATTTACACAAAAATGCACAGTTTTGCACATTTTAATAATTTTTACTTTTGATAAGTCTAGCTAACTACATTTTGAATAAGTCTCCCTAAAGATCATAGAATCATAAAGGCTGGAAAAGACTCCAAGATCACCCAGTCCAACCATTACGCTACTACCAATATCACCCACTAAACCATGTCCCCTAAGCACCCAGTCCAACCTTTCCTTGAACACCCCCAGGGACAGATTGATTAGTTCTGTTTGTTTTTAGTAGAGTTGATTGGACAGTTTTATGTTACTGTTGGTAAATAGCTTCCTCACCAAAAATACAAGTTTACTTAGGGAGGATGTAAACATCTGTTCTACTTGGAACATATTTGTCAGGTGTTGGCCAGGAACACATTGCTCGATTTCTTTTCCCATTTGGTCTGAAGAGTGCAGCTCTAATGCTCTAGACAGCTCTGCTGTGTAAGGTGTGAATGAAAACAATATTTGTTACGCAGTAATAGGTCTCGGACATGAGAGGCTGTAAATGTCCTCTCGCATCCTTGGATCTCCCAAGTTACAAGTAGCTGTGGGTACACACGGACGTAACGGCGCTGTCAGTCGGAGCCCGCTCCCCTCTTACACGGGCCACTCCCTGTCAGGTTCTCGAGTCATCCAGCACCCCCCAGCCTTTCCAGGCTCAGCTCTGGCGGGCCACTTCTTCCCTCCCAGCTGCAGCCCCGAGCCGGGGGCTGCTCCTCGCCAGCTGGCTCCCGGTGGCAGCCACGAGGCGGTGGCTCGGGCTGGCTCCGCGGGCGAGAAGATGGCCGCCAGGGCGCGCTGCGGCGCCGGCCCCCGGCGGGAGCGCCGCTGCCGGGCGGTGCGGCGGCTCCCGGGGAGGAGGCCGGGACTGCGGGGGGCTCGGCGGCGGCTCCTCGGCCCCGCGCAGGGGCCGGGAGGTGCCTCGGCCCCGGTGCGAGCGGAAGGAAGCCCCGGCGCGGGGCTAAGCCCGCACAGGCTGAGCGAGAGAAGGGGCCGGGGTGGAAATTTACTGGGGCGGCCCGCAGCGGAGAGCGGGGCGGGGAGGCGGAGGGAGGGGAGCATCGCCTCGCCTCGCCTGGCGGGCAGAGCGAGGGACCAAATGCCTGTGAGGAAGGGGGCAGCAGCCACCGCCGAGAGAGGAGCCAACCGCGGCGCAGCCCCCGGGAGGAGCCCGGCCGGGCTGCGATGGCCGCGGGCAGCGGGCGCCGGGCCGGGCCGCCGGGCATAGGGCGGCGAGGCTGGGCGGCCCCCGCACGGCGAGGGCCTGATGCAGGAGCTGCAGCCCGGCGCCGCGGCGGCGCTGCGGGCGGAGGAGGAGGAGGATGGCGGGGCTGGCGTGGAAGTGGCCGCGCACCCGCCTGCCCGTAGGGGCCAGCGCCCTGGGCGTCTTCGTCCTCTGCTGGCTCTACGTCTTCCCCGTCTACCGGCTGCCCGACGAGAAGCGAGATCGTGCAGGGGGTGCTGCTGCAGCAGGGGCAAAGCGTGGAGGAGGAACCACACTGCGGTCGCCGGCTTCAGGTACCGCCGGCTCAAGGGCGGCCGGGGACGGGCACCCTCACCGCCCCAAACTTTGCGCTGCCAGCCCCGTCCCTCCGCTGCTGCCGCCCCCAGCCCGGTCCCGACCCTTTCTGCTCTGCCAAACTTTTGTGGGGCTCGTCCTGGGCCGAGCAGGCAAAGGGCCGGAGTGCAGCCGGGTGCTCCTGCGGCAGGGAGGGCTTTCTGGGCGCCCCTGGCCTGAAAGGGGTGCGGAAGAGATTTGCCTTCCGCTGAAGCCCGCTCGAGCGGCTGGGTGAAATGCAGACAGCTGCGGGGTCTCCCTTCCCCTCCAGGTGGGAAGCTGGGTTTTCTCCTTGTCCTCTAAGCAGCAGATGAAAGATCAGAGTCAGTGGTAACCGGGCTGCCTGCAAAAAGACTCCCTTTCTTTAGTAAATGCCACAGTGAATCAGATCCCAGTTCCTAGGGGCTTCTGTTCTGGCGTACAGCTTTATTTGGTGTTCTTCTTTGTTTTGTGAATGCAGCTCAACTTGTGTTTGCCGTGAACTGGAGCTGGCATGTGATTGCTTACTATCTTGTCTGCTGGGATAGCAGAAACTTTGCAGTTCTTCAAAAGCACACCCTTCAGCACCTGGAGCTTGCAGGAAATATAAGCAATGAGAGATGATAAATGGGCTTGTGTTAATAGAATCTAGGCCTGAAAGAAGTCCTCCCTTTAATACAGAGCTAACAATGAGGTTCTGATGTAGAATCCTTGTTCTAGAGCACAGGATATAAAACTGGAATAAACTGGGTTGGTCTCCTCAGTTATTAATTTATCTTAATTCTTTTGTGCCACAGATTTACATTTTTTAGGTAGATTAATCATTTTTTTAAAAAAATTAACCTGATAGGTGATATAGGAGAGAGCTTGATGCATTATTTCTCATGTTTGTAAGCCAAATGTTGCTTTGAAGGGTGACACAGCTGCTGCAACTTCAGTTTAAAAAATATTTTTTAGTCTATTTCAGCCACATGGTTTACAAACACAAACTCTGTGTGGCTTCTCAACTATTCCACCTGCCCAGATATTTTTCCACTGTCTAAGCGTAGTGGTTATCTCAAGGATGCTTACAGAAGAGAATATCTTGCAATAAAGTGAGCTGTGGTTTCTCGTCTGTGTCTTGCTCAGTTGGTGCAGTGCTAAATACAATTAACTTTAAATCAATCTGCTTTAGGAATTAATGCTTTTTTAAAGGAAATTTTCACTGGAGATATGTAGTGAATATACCAAAATAGTCAAACAATAGTGATGTAGAACTCTGAATTCTTGCTGAGTAGATTTGCTGCTCTTAACATTGGTAGAAAGCTATGAAATTAAAGTCCTTGTCAGGTAAACTTCTCTATATTGTAATACCATCAACAGAAACAATGATGTTCTTTGCTACCATTCTTTTCTTTTTATGTAAGAGCATTGTAAAGCTCCAAGTTTCAGTTTGTACTGGAAACTCTCTATGAATGCAGGTCTCTGTTTTAAGTGGTGAGCAGGTATAGAGCTTTGTAGACAACCTCTGTGCGGACTTTGAAGTAATACTGCCTTCCATAATAGCCTAATATTGGGTGGGTTTCCATAAGATAGTATCCTTATTTAAGAAGGACATGGATTGCTATTCTCTCTAGCGCTCCTGCACACAGGAGGTTGTGAAACAATTTTGGCTGTGCACAGTTCTGAAGAACAAATCTGTACTTCTGCTAAAAATCTGTATGAGGAAGTACAAGATTTTCCATTACTGTGCTTGCATATATTTCTTTGTATAATACTATATTGTATAACATGGTACATTATAAGTGTTCAAATAGCCAGGTTCTTGCTACGTAGTGAAAATATCTGACACCTCTGCATCTCTCTTCCTATAAACTCACTTGGCTCCTATTGTTGAAGTAGATGATGGTTGTCCCCAGGTAGTTAACTTTATCAAAATATATTTTTCAAAACTAGGGAGTGCTGTTCCCTTTGCATTATGTGCCTGATTCAAAGAGCTCTTCAGTGAGTAGCTTAGCAAGGTCAGAGAAAGCACCTCTGCTGATGTGGGCTGAACCCTGGCAGATGAGTGCCAGCAACTCCTTAATCTCCACAGTGGCTCCTTCCTCCTTCAGAAACCCTATAAAAAGGTCTAACTGATGTATGCTCGTGTTTATGCAGGTATATGCGCTGTCCGGGTGCTTGTGGGATGATCTACATGAGGGTTTTTTGTTTGAACATGGACTCACTGAATTGTTTTCCAAATCTAAACACCTGTGTAAATAGTCATGTGTTTCTGAGGCCGTGTCCTTCACTTGCAGTATGTGTTGCCTTCTGCATCTGTGAATAAGGACAGGTTGTGAGAATAACAAAATGAGCAGGATTAAGCCTTTGGCTTTGGAATGAATCTGCGTTTAAGCATGCTTTCAGCCTTGACTCTGCATACACGACTTCCGTGAGTAATCCTCGCATGATGTTTGTGTGCTGGGTGCTGCTGGCATCAGTGTGGTGGGTGTTTGCGTAGCAGTTACCTAGGTTCTTAGATGAAGGAACAAATCCTGAAAAGCCTGAAGATACAGTTGAGGTTATTAAGAGCTCTTGGTCCAAATCCTTTCCGCAGTTGACAATAGCTTCCTGTAAAGCCTTCAGGTTCTGGGCATTCAGGGGTAAGCACAGCCTAACTGCAAATTATTGCTGTTAGCATCCTTTAAATTTCAAGTCACTACTGGCTGAGGGCAGTCAAACTCTGCTGTGGAAATATCTCGTCTCTGACAAATGCTGAATAACAGTCTGTCAGTCAGATTGCAAACTGCTTGATCCTGGGCTGCCCACACTACAAAGCGGTCAGAATAGGAATGAGACTGTCATTAGAGTCAGTAATGGCTAACGTGTCTAATTTACCTACAGTATAATGGCTTGTCATACTCTGAGGTGTTTAACGTTATTGCGCCCTAATTGTTTTTACAGATTGCTTAGCTTTTTTAAAGGCTTAGTGCTGCTTAAATTATTTAGGCAAGAATTTTGTTAATTGCTGTTTTGTTATTAGTGAAATAAATTACATTCAAGAATACCTTTAGGATTATTTTATTTAAAATTATTGCAGTTGATGAAAGGCAGAGCTGAATCTTTCCATCTGCTTTATGAGCTCCATACAACCGCACATCCCAAGTGCTGTGTGTGTATCTGACACTTCTTCATTTCTCAGCCAGGGCGGGCTCCTCTGGGCAGTCAGCAACCTTTGCGTGGAAAAACTTCTGTTCTCCTATGAAGACAGATGGGGGAGCTGGGGTTGCTCAGCCTGGAGAAGGCTTCAGGGAGACCTTATTGCGGCCTTCCAGTACCTAAAGGGGGCCTGCAGGAAGGGGACTCTTCACCAGGGAGTGCAGTGATAGGACAAGGGGGAATGGCTTTAAATTAAAAGAGAGGAGATTTAAATTAGACATTTGGAGGAAATTCTTCACTCAGAGGGTGGTGAAGCACTGGCACAGGCTGCCCAGAGAAGCTGTGGATGCCCCATCCCTGAAGGTGTTCAAGGTGAGGCTGGATGCAGCTCTGGGCAACGTGATCTGGTGGGAGGTGTCCCTGCCCGTGGCAGGGGGTGGAACCAGGTGGGCATTAAGGTCCCTTCCAGCCCAAACCGTTCTGTGACAGTGAATGGGCTTTTGACTGTCAGAGCTCCCACTGCACTAACTTATATGGTTCAATGGTGATTAGTGACTGAGTTAGAGGTTAGAGACTCCTCAAGAAGAGATGAGACAATTGTGAGATGAGGACAATGAAAATGCTACCCTTGAGATTCGGATCGTGTTGTTACTTCTGCTGCAGCAGCTTTGTGTGATGCCAAAAGGTTCTCCAGGGTTTATTCTGGGGGTGGCTTGGCTGAGCTGGTGGCAGACATCTCCCTGTGAACTCACCATTGGTGACCTGCCTCCAGTCCAATGCATCTGCTACAACTTGGCTCTGCTCCCCAGTGCTGTCCCCCCTGTCCCTAGATCTACACTGGCTGTGCTTATCTTTGCAGGTGGCTTGTCTGCTCCATTTTCCTCAGGTTTGGGCTGTTGCCCATTTTCAAGGACAGAGAGGTGAAACTACTAGCTTGAAATCACACTGAAGCGGCTGAATACCCAGGCAGAATATGCAGACTTGATGGACTGTGGTGCTTTTGGTCTCTGCTCTTAATGCTGTGTAGGTGTGAACAGAGTGCATGAAGGTTCTTCTATGGTTAGCTTCATGTGCCATCCAAAAATAATGCTCTGTCACTGTCATGTGCGGTGCCAGGTGGGTCTTCCTACTGTGATCTGCCAGCTGTTCTCTGCCAGCTGTTAATAGCTGTACCTCACGTGTAATCACAACAAACACCAAAGAACATCCTCTCCTACAAATCATTTTTCATTTTTAGGTCGCATTAATGCAGAGCTGGTATTCCAGGTCACCTCCCAGTCTGGGTAAGATGAATGCTGTTGCCAAGTCAGCAGGAGTTCCTTTAGTTCAGCTGACTTTTCCTTCTCTTTTGATGCAGGCATTGGAAATTACATAAGAGGTGTGATCCTTACTGGGATAATTCGAGGCAAATCTGAGATAAACCTTCATATTGCTCAAGTTGACTAGATAAGAGTTTTGCCCTGCTTAAACAGCTTTATAGGATTCTAAATTATTGCTGCTTGTTTCACTGAAACGTGAAAAATGAATTTCGGATTGGAGCTGGGAAATGCTGGGTTAGATTACTTCTACTTCTGTGGCTCATGGAGCCCTATCCTAAAACCATCGGGTTTGAACCATAGGTTCAAATGTGCTTCAGCAGTTGCCAAATCCAGCTTGGTTTGCTCTCCTGAGTAAGTGTCACTACTACATGCCTGTATTTTTAACTTACTAACATTTTGAATGACTGTTTTTCTTTTCATTATGTTTGTTGCATTTCATGGCAATTGGATATTTGCAATTTGTAGTTTCTTAGCATCTCCATCTGAGCAGGGAAGTTGTTTTTGCAGAGAGGTACCAATTTGAAGAGCAGGTTAAAGATGAGAGAAGTGTTCTTGTCCCATACAATTATTTGGAGGCTGTGGTGAAGAAAGCAAGTTGCAGAGAGGTCTGGGACTATACCCTCAAGGTCTTTAGGAGTCTTCAGATACCTACATTACTTGAAAACAATACGGATTAGTTGTCTGAGTTCAAAGTGTCTTTGCAGATTAGGGCTGTGGAGGCAAGATTGAATTAAATTCAGGATTCCGGAGTTCTTGCTCATGGTATCCTTCCTTGCCCATAAATAGTTTTTTCTTACAGACTTTGAATCTGCCTTCCACAAGAAACATACAGTTGAGTTCCCTGTTTTCAGTATCTGCTTTTGCAGAGATCTTTGCTCTTTTCTTTTGAATCTGTAAAGACTCTAGTGCTGCCAGCATTTCTGGGAGGGTATAACCAACTAAGACTTTTGCTGTTAGCTGGGAGCATCCAAAGGCCCAGTGCCAGGCACCAGGGAACTGGAAGAACAGAGACTTCAGTGGAATTTTGGTTACCAGACTAGGGCCCTGAATGTCTGGTATGTGCGTACACAGATACTGCTGGATGTATATAGTTTCACATCTGTGTTTTCCCTTTTCCTACCTTGTAGTGGATGTAATGGACACTGAATAATCCATACAATATAGTAACTTGTGATTTATTGCTGTGCTTGTAATTTTTGTCTTCACAGCAGTGAAGCAAACAGCATATTTGATGTATGTTCAATGACGTATATAAAAAGACTTACTTCTGAGACTAGCTCCTACTAGGTAAATGCATGGGAAATGAATTGTCTGTCCCCTTTTGAATTTATCTTGCCACAGTGAGGATGAACCTCACTGAATTGATGAGGCTGTTTGGACTGCGATCTTCTGTTTTTCCACTTTCTTAATATTCTTAAAAATGTTTAATTTAAAATCTTTGTATATATTTTCATCTTTTTCTGTATGCTACATATGGCTTCCAAAATGCAAGAAAATTGCTCTTAAAGTTACACACTAATGTCAAATCATTTTAACATAGCCGTGTGCAGTTAAATTCATGCTGAAGTACATTATCTGTGTTATATAGTATTTGCAAACCTCTGCAGAGATTTAGGTTTCACTGTGTCACAATTTTTATGCACAGAAAGCCAGGGACAATTCTTCTCTTGGGCCTTACAATCTAAACTGGTTAGATAAAGGGTGGAGTGGGTGATGGCATTGATAAGTCACTTAACCCTAGTGAAGACTTCTTCCAAAAGAGTAATTATTACAGAAGGTCTGAGCTTCAAAAAGAAGCTATACCTGTTGCCCTGACAGTTATTTTTAAATCAACAGATTGAATTATTTTTACTTCTCCTTCTATTCCATCAGCCTCTTGAAAAGCCCTCTTGAATTTCTTCATTTAGCAATTATTTTTTTCAAGCAGAAATGTGACTACAGTGAGGTTTTAAAACCTGGTTGGAACGGCTGAACAGAAATGGTTACCTTATTTTTGTCTTCCATGTTTGCTGTGAGCATAGTTTCATCTCCTGAGTGACCATTTTGTTTATCTTTCTTTTCACCTCTTCTTAAATATCTTCCCATCCTTATGCTGCTTGAAGTCCTTCTCAGCTTTCAAGGGACCCCCAGACTCCTTGCATGGCTCCTGTTATAATCACCACTACTTTCAATGCTAATTGGATATAAAGAACTTGTATGAAATTATTTACTTATCTCCCTCTCCTACTGAGTTTCCAGTCACCTTCAGACTCTTGAGTATCACATTGATGCTCATGGCATGTGTCATTCTCCGTTCTTTATGTACCCTATTGTTGCCTATCACACTTTCAAGATAAATTACGGACTTTGCGTTAAGGTAGTAGCAATATAAGATACCTACTTATCAGGTTTCCTCTGCTCTGAGGTTGCACAACAAGCTTTAATTTAAAAGCTGCTATGTAACTTGCCTGTATTTTAAAGAGTGCTGAGGAAACAGATCAGCTATTTTGCTTGCCTCCTTGTAGGAAAACTTGCTCTGTCTATTTTTGAAATGTGTAGAGTGGCCAACCTTGTAATTGAGGAGTAACTGCTTTGTATTTCCTGTCGAAGATGAAAGATAAACAACTTTTTTTTTCCTTCCAGTGAAGAGGTTTTAATGTTGTTCTATGTGCTTTGCCTTGGCCAAGTTTCAGCTCTTGTAATGCTGTTTCATCTGCTGCAATATTTGGAGTTTCCATCGTATACGATGTTCTATTTGCACCATCAGTGTCGCTTTATGGCATGTCCCAGTGCAGGGTGAGGAGGTATCTAACATTGTAAGTAATGCTCAGAAGTGCCACAGGGTTTGAGAACCAGTCCCCAAAGCACTCAAATATGCACTTAGAGGGTGATTCTGAATCCAAGGCTCACCAATGCCTGCCTCTCTCAGTGAAAGTCAATAAGACTTAGGCTTAATGGCATGAAGACTCTCAAGTTACTTAGCTGTGTTTAAATCTTTACTTTTGATTGCCAGGAGAGTCTTAATTCTGTTTCCCCATGTACTTTTATACAGGTGAGGAAGTAGAGTTATAATGGAAGTTAAGGAAATGTCTCTGTTACAAGGCTATCTCTTGTAACTGAACTTCATGTCCAGGTCACAGCTAAAATCAGTGGGGAGTTTTATGAGTAATTGCCGTTCTCTACTGAGATTATTGTTTATACTATGCCATAAGCTTGCAGAGAGATGTTCCATGCTCTGAAGGATTTTCAGTCTGAGAACACGCATAGTGAGATTTATCCCAGTTATGCAGATGAGGATTTTTGATTAATGGAGTAGATTTGTTGCCGGTTACTACAGTTCTTCCTGCAAAGAAATATCTGGGCTGTTTGCTAGTGACATGCCATCCAACTGTTCTCTGGAAGAAAGATCCAAGTACTTGTAATGGGGATTTGGTGAGTAGTGTTCCTTCTTGCCACTCATGGCATCATCTAGAGGTATCAGCTTACTACTGGGGAAAATGCTTAATGCTTTTCTGTAAATCTTTGTCGTCTCTCCAGGGCTTCCACTGAAGCATTAATTTGTTTAAAGGGAATAGAATAGCTCTTTATTTAACATACAGTATTGACTAGAAAATGAATCTTTGTTCTCAGGTAGTAACTTACAGTTTAAATTTGTTTTCCCTAACAAGTTGCAGTGTTAGAAAGCAGTGAGGTGGTATGGTTCTGAAGCATGGAGGATGCTTCTGCATTATATCACATAGGATTCTTTGAGATGCATACTACTGCCTGACATGGGTTAAGTCTTTCCAAAGTTTCTGCAAATGTTTGCTGCAAGTGGGAAGTAGAGGGTAGTGCGCGTGTGTGTTTGGCTATGCTGAGGATAGGCATTTCTGTGGTGTGTGAGTGAATCAAGATGCATGGAGTTCCTCTAATGCTCCCATAAGACCATGTGGGCAAATAAAATGTTAAAGAGATTGCATAAGCAGAAAGCTGTATGTTTCTGCTTCATCCAAATGTTTCTGCGGAGCAACAAGATTTCTGGAAAGGTCATTACAAAGAAACAAAGTTTTAAAAGGGAGGCAAACAGACAAGGAGAATCTTCAATGAAATTGCAGCTGTGTCTTGAGCTGGCAAGAGAGAAGAAATGCTGTTCAACTAGGGAGGGGAAAAAGGACTCTGCACAGGAGTCAAAGATCCTGATTCATGCTAGAGGAGTTGACTGCAACCCATGTAATGCAAAGAAGAGCTAATAATATGTTTGAAAGAAATGCATGCTGGGTTTATTTTTTACTTGCTTTTTATTGGGCCTCCGTAATTTTTATCACGTTAATTAAGAAATACTGATGCGATGAGAAACTCTGCACACAATGCCTATTTATGTCTGCTTGCATATGCATTTTCTGCACTTCTGAAGAATTATCTGTAAACCAGATAGCTCAGCTGTAAGTTTTGAGAAAGTTTATACTTTAGCCATAGCCCTTCCTTGTTTAAGCAGAAAGGAGTTTAAAATTCTTACTCTGGGAGGTCTTCAACCAAGAGTATTAAGAGACCTGTTGCCAAGGGCCAGGGCTTTGACTTTTTCTGTCTCCAGTCTCCAAGATTTAGCAGTGAGGAGATGCCCACATGCAGAATTTCACCTGGCTCGGTGATGGTTTCACTCTCCTACAGCAAAGCAGGAACAGATCCTGAACCATGTATGCTTGCAGTTAATATAACTTCTGGAAATACTGCAGAGACTGCTGTTACCTGCCCTTTTAACAGTTATGCTAGCTCCTGCAATCAAGTGAAACTATGATGGTCTTGATTTCATGTAATGAAAACAGAGAAGGACTTTTTTATGCCTCAGCTACAGTGAGGCTTGAAAGCATGAATGGGGGTTTATATGCCAAAAGGTAAATAGAAATCCATTGTGGGTTGTTGTTTTCCAAATGCCTAATCTCTGTGCCTTAATCATAATTCTGGGGGCCTGACTCATGGCTTCTAAATTGTAGGGATTTCTATAGTGAGAATTACATATTAACCTATAATTAGATGCATTTTTTTAACAGAAGAAGCTGCAACAGTGAAATGAAAAGGAGGAAAAAAAATCTGGGCATTCCTTTATAGGGCATGCAATTAATTGAACGTTTTGTCTTGGCACCCGGCAAACACCTAGCACAAACAGGCTTGCTGAGCCTTATGGACAAATACTGAGCATCTCAGGGGTTTAGTATGCCCAGCTGGATGAAGCAGTAAAAATGCACATGAGATATTTATTCTTTCAATCCTACTCCAGTCATTGCCTTTAAATGTTTAAGCATGTCCAGAAGGGAATGGCAGAGCGTAGCTGATCCAAAAATGGTAACAACAACAAAGAAGTAAACCTATCATTAGAGAAATCATGTGTTTTGATAGTTCTGTTTAGACAACAGAACAAATGAAAATACTTATGTAGTGTAGTTCAGTAAATGCTAATGGGTCCAGCCTGTGATAACGTTTGTTTTTGCCTTGGGTCTTTGCTGAGTGAACATAGTACTTTCTCTCATTTTGTTTAAAAACCCTGTTTTGTGCTTCCCTTGTCAAACAGACCATTGCTGGTAAAAGTCTTCTACTAAGAGGCTTGAATCTGTTCTTCCCCCACCTCATCTGCGGAGGAATGTATTGGCTTCCCTGGGCACTTATAGCACAGTTGGTGTTTTATAAGTTTAGTACAAGTTCTGCTTTCTCTTCTGCTGTGGAACTAAAGATCTACATCATGGAGAAAGGCAAAGTTACCTCTACAGTCTCTGGCATGAGTGGTTGGGGGAGGGGGTTTAGTGGGGGTGAAGGCTCTCTTCTCTGTCTTCTCTGTCGTGTAGCCATGAGCATGTGTGCAGTGAGCCTTCATTAGAAATCAGGGGCCAGCCTAGAGGAATAGGGGCTTGCTCAGGACTACAAATCTTAAGTTCTTTCCTGAATTTGACTTGGTCATTTGGTTTCAGGTGTTGTCTTGTGTTTCTCTGCAGTGTGTCCTTTGAGACTCTTCCTCCTTTTCATTTAAGATCAATAACTTAGTTTGCCTTAGATGAATTTAAAAGAAATCCTAAAAAGCCTGAAAAGTAAGCTGCTTCCACTCATGAAATGCGCCTCAGTCTGCAGATACTTCTTAAACAGTATGATAACTGCTAAGAACAGATTAGCTTTCAACAAATCTAATGAATATATAGCTAGGCTTTGTTATTTCATTTCCACCTTTTTTGGTTCTAAAGCAAATGATTTGAGTGTATGAGGAAGGAAAATCTCCTGGATTTTCCTGGCTGGCTCTGGAATAAGCACCAAGCACATGAATGTGATTTAAAAGTATTTTAGAACCAACTTTCAAGCAGTATTCCTATCTTAAGATGCCTAGTTGAAGGCTGAGTAGGCTGAGTGTGGTTCAGAGGCTGGTGCCAACACAGAAATTTTGTTTTTTTTTGACCATGGGGCGCTTTACTTGGCACTTGGCCTGGTAACTGCAGATGGGTCCCACCTGTCTCTAAGGGGAAAATGGATACTAGCACAGGAGCTGGCAGGGCTCATTGAGAGGGCTTTAAACTAGGAAAGAAGGGGGACGGGGCTGAAATAAGGCTCGTTAGAGGTGTGCCAGGGGAACAATGTCAGGGCTGGGGAGAAGGCAACGGCCCAACTGAAGTGCATCTACACTAATGCACGCAGCATGGGCAACAAACAGGAGGAGCTGGAAGCCATCGTGCAGCAGGCTAGCTATGACTTGGTTGCCATCACTCAAACGTGGAGTGCTGCAATTGTTAGCGTAGCAACCATATAACCACCAAGTGATTATATGAAGGTGCTTTATTCAGCGCTGGAAGCCGGGGCAGGTGCCCAAATCTGGCTTCAAGTCCCGTTACTTTCCAGCCATTATTTATACATTCAACATTACGTAAGGCATACATATTCATTACAGGTTGCAACATCAGCCTCGCATTCCATTCTAATTAGCTCTCCTCCCATTTGCACATGCGTGGTGCTCTCTGGTGGTCGTCCAGGTGGTCGTCCAGATGAAGTAAGGAGTCTTCCTCTCTGCTAAACTTTTCACCTTTCTCACTCGACGCATGCTCCCTCCACTCCTTGGTTCTGCTTCAACTCATTTCAGCACTTCCAGGCCCTTATCCAAGGTCAGGTTGTATCTGTTCCCTCCCAGGGTTCCCCTTCAAAGATTCATTTGACTGTTCAGTATACTCCTAAGTTTCCCAGTATACATAGATTATTTGATAATATACTCCCTAAACTTCCCAGTATACATAAATTAATTGATAATGTAAGTACATTTGGCAATGCTTAATTATACTGTATGACCCATCACCTAAGAGACATTAATAAAACATCCATTCGATTCTCCCCAACACTAACATTTCCCCCTTTGAAAATACTTCACTCATACCAAGAGCAAGTATTTTCATTACTATTAGGTTGAATCAGGTTAGTAGAGGTTAGTGAGTATAACTTGATATAGAGATTAGTAAGTATAATCTTAACGCATCTTCGTTAGTCTACTATCTTATTGATTCCTCTATGCCTGCTTGTTAACGCTAGTACTATAGGATGGGGGTGGAGTAAGTGGGATAGGGTGTTCTGGGTGATTCCCAGTAAGGACTCTCATTATTTGGCGATTCCATGCACTACTCCTAACTATTTCTCCCTTCACACATGAGAACATTACTCCCATTGCAGCGAATACAATTAGCAGCAGCACAATGCTTTGTAGGAGGGACTTGAGCCATCCTTCCAGATGAAGGCCTAGTCCCTCAACAATTTTGCTCAGCTTCTTGCTTTTCTTCCTCTAGCTCATGTTCCACATGAGCTAGTTGGGATATGTCATTTTCCACATCTATAGTTACATTTGGAATATGTACACAGCAATGATCAATTCTGCCTTTCAAATATCCACACACCCCATGCTCTTTTAACAAAAGCATGTCCAGAGCCATTCTGTTTTGCAGGGTCATTTTGGTTGTGGCCTGTAATTGTAAGTTTAAATCTTTGAACCCCTTCTTGGTTACCTTTGCCAACCTGTTTACCAGTAACATGTATATTTGGGTTTGGTTCAGGAGACTCATAAGGTTTTCCATACATGATTTCATAGGGACTTACCCATGACATCCCACTTCCTGGCTTTATTCTCTAATTCTTAGCAAAGCTATTGGTAAGTGCCTGTGGCCACTGTATCTTTAGCTTCCTGACAAATTTTGCTTAATCGTCCTTTTAAAGTTTGGTTCATCCTCTCTACCTGACCACTAGATTGGAGGCCTCCATGGGGTATGTAAGTTCCCAGGTAATTCCCAATAACCTACTAACCTCCTTAACCACACTGGCAATGGTGCAAAATATGGTCCCCTGTCTGAAGAAATACCCGAATGAGTACACCAAATCTAGGGGATTATTTCCTGTAGTAACCATTTTTACCGTTTTTCCTTTGCTTTCAGTTGGTGCGAGCAGGGAAGGGCCTCCGGCCATCACTGAAAAAGTATCAACCCCTACCAATAGGTATTATATAACCTCTTGCTTTAGGTTCAGTTCCACTAAGTCTATTTGCCAGTAATCTCCAGGCTCTATCTCCAGCCCTAGTTCTTCCCATCTCAGCATGTTTCCTCGCTACCGGATTATTTTCTTTAAGCAAAGCTCACATTTGTGACATTACTGAACTTTGCCATTGTTAACATGTGTACCGAGATGACACCTCGTTTCAAATAGGTCACCATTGCTCCTGCACCCCAGTGACATTCATTATGTTTTATTTGTAAGATTTCTCAGCATTACTATAGGAGGCACTATGAGTTGTCCTGTCGTAGCTCACCATACCATCCATCAGATTCTTCTGGGCCTCTCATCAAATTTGCAAGTCTCTCATCTTCTGCTGAATACTTTGGGTCTTTAGGTACCATTTAAAACAAGAGAGGCCTACCTTTGATGGAATTAGAGCCATTACTTTCCATACTTCACGCGCAACCTTTCCAGGCCGTCAAATCTGCCAGTCTGTTACCTTCTGCAATCTCTTGATGCTCCTCCTTGATGGGCTTTACAATGCATTATGGCCACCTGTTGGGGTTTTCTGTACAGCTGTTATTAATTTCAACTATTTCTTCCTGGTATTTTATATTAGTCCCCTTGTGGAGTGATAGCATTCCCCTTTCTTTTCCATAATGCCCCATGTACATGAGAAATCTACCCCGAATGCATATTTTGAATCTGTCCAAATATTCAATGCGTTCTTACCCCTCGCTTAGTTCCAGGGCTCGTGTCAGGCAATTATTTCTGCTCGTTGGGCTGAAGTTCCCGGAGGTAGGGAATTTGCCTCAATCACTACCTTTGATGTAGTTACCGCGTATCCTGCATAACGAGTCCCATTTTTCCACAAAGCTGCTTCCATCTTCGTGAAAAGTTCCCTAATCCGGTCTCCCTAGAGGCTGGATCCTTTAAGTCTGTTCTGCTGGCATAGGTATGTCTTCGATGATCTCCAGTCGCAATCATGACTGAGGTATCCTTTCCCTCCGTAGTTGTTCCTAGAAACACTGCTGGGATTTCAATAAGTTAGTAGTTCTTAAGATTACATCATCTTGCTCCAGTTAGTATAGCTTGATATTTTCATCATTCGGGCCATGGGCGATAGCCAATGGCCCCCCTTTTGCTCCAATACCGTAGTCACCATATGTGGCACGAACACCTCAATTCGTTTCCCTAATGTGAGCTTCCTGGCTTCCTGTATTAAAAGGACTGTGGCTGCCACGGCCCTTAAACACGAGGGCCATCCAGCGCTTACCGCATCCAATTGTTTAGAAAAATACTCCCACAAGTCTTTTCCAGCTCCCAAGTCGCTGGGTCAGTACTCCTAATGCCAATCGTTGTCTCTCATGGTGTGCACAAACAGCTGAAGTCCTTTGATAAGTCCGGCAAGCCCAAGGCAGGGCGCCTTTATCAGGGCTTCTTTTAATTTCTTAAAGGCCTCTTGTTGTGGCTTTCCCCAGGTAAAATGTACTGGTGGCTCTCTTTTGGTTTCCATTGGGCTCTGCCGGACGATCTGGGATAGGCTGGAGTGATGGGCTGAGGTCAACTGTATGAAGTTCAACAAGGCCAAGTGCCGGGTCCTGCACCTGGGGCGCAACAACCTCCAAGCAGAGCTAAGCAGGCTGGGAGAGAGATGAGTGGCTGGAAAGCTGCCTGGCCGAGAGGGACCTGGGAGTATTGGTTGATAGTCGGCTGAATATGAGCCATCAGTGTGCCCAGGTGGCCAAGAAGGCCAACAGCATCCTGGCTTGCATAAGAAGCAGTGTGGCCAGCAGGTCTAGGGGAAGTGATTGTGCCCCTGTACTCGGCTCTCTGGTGAGGCCGCACCTCGAGTACTGTGTTCAGTTTTGGGCCCCTCGCTACAGGAAGGACATGGAGGTGCCTTCGAGCCGAGTCCGAGAGAAGGGCGACCAAGCTGGTGAGGGGTCTGGAGTACAAGTCTTACGAGGAAGCGGCTGAGGGGAGCTGGGCTTGTTCAGCCTGGAGAAGAGGAGGCTCAGGGGCGACTCCTTATCGCTCTCACAGTTACCTGTAAAGGAGGCTGTAAAGAGGTGTGGGGTTGGTCTGTTCTCCCACGTAGCACTGGTGACAGGACGAGGGGGGAAATGGGGCGAGCAAGTTGCGACAGGGGAGTTTTAGGTTGGATGTTAGGAAGTAACTTCTTTACCGAAAGGGTTATTAAGCTATTGGAATGGGCTGCCCAGGGAGTGTGGTGCTTAGTCACCATCCCTGGAGGTCTTTAAAAGACGTTTAGATGTAGAGCTTAGCGATATGGTTTAGTGGGAGTACTTTAGCGAGAAAAGGTTAGGTCGGGAGGTTGGACTCGATGATCTTGAGGTCTCTTCCAACCTAGAAATCTGTGTGATACTGTGATACTGTGATAGAGGGGCTTTTGCTATGAGTCCATAGTTTCATTACCCACAGTCTGCACCACCCGGCCAAGGTACCTAGGAAAGCCCCGTAGTTCATGCAAATTTTCGCGTGCTCGGGGATTTCACAAATAGCTTGTATTTGGTTAACTCCCAATTTTCTTTTGTCCTTGAGAAATTTCACATCCCAAATAAATTACTGTTGTGCACGCGATTTTGTAGCTTTTTGTTTAGAAACCTTGTACCCATTTAGTCCCAATTTAATTCAAAATATCAATAGTTACCTGAATACATTCTGACTTCTCCTTCGGTAGCTATTAATATATCGTCCACATATTGTAAAACAGCAGGTAATCGATCCTTTGGTACCTGAATCTGCCCTTGGTTAATCCCAAATCTTCTATTTCTTTAGCTAGTTGACCGCCGAAGAGGGTCGGGCTATTCTTGAATCCTTGAGGCAATCTTTGTCCAGGTCAGTTTGCATCTTTCGTCCGTTCCGTGGATTTTCCCATTCAAAAGCAAAGAGTTTTCTACTATCCTTGTCAATGGGTATAGTGCAGAAGAAGGCATCTTTTAAATCAATTACCGTAAACCACTTATATTTCTCTTTTACAGAGATGTTAACAATGTATAAGGATTAGTGCCACCACGGGGTGAATATCTTTTGTTATTTTCTTGTTTATTGCCCTAAGGTCCTGCACTAGCCTGTATTCCCTATTAGGGTTTCTTTACTGGGAAAATTGGGGGTGTTATATTCTAGATTTGCATTCTTCCAGAATGTGGTAGCTAAGAAATTTATCTATAATCTTTACTTATTCCTAGCCTAGCTTCCAGCTTCAATGGGTACTGTTTAACTCCGTACCAGTCGGGACCCCTTCCTTAAGTTCAATTTTTACTGGGCTGGGCTACTTTTGATTTTCCGGGCACGTCCGTTTCCCCAAATCGTAGGCATTACGGCATTTTCTACCTCTTTTGGGATATGAGGAACAGCCTTCTCTTTAACTCATTAATATTTGTCCCACTTTTGATTCCGGGATTCTCATAATCAATTCTCCATCTTTCAAACGTTATGGTAGCGTTTAGTTTAGTTAACAAATCCCGTCCCAAAAGAGGAATAGGGCATTCTGAGTACATATAAAAATTCATGCGTAAATTTCTTCTTACCTCCAGAACACAGTAAATCAAGGGGTTGTAAGAAAGGCCATATTTCCTCCTTCCGGTGGGCACCTACAATAGTAGTTTTCCTTTCTCTCCCCCTATCTTACCACTTAATCTATTGAGTACTGAATATGTGGCCCCTTGTATCAATTAAAAATTTTACTTCCTTATTTCCTCATTTGAATTTCTTTACTTTCAAGGGCTCTTTAGTTTTCTGCTACCGGATCTCCTAGCTCAGCTACTATATTCCCCCTCAGAACCAGTCGCCTTAGCTGCTTCTTGGTTTCAGAATGAATTTCCCCCACCAATGATCAGCTGTCCACGGAGAAGGCACTCGTTTTTTCCAATGACCCTCCCCTTACAATGGGCACATTGGTTAAGACCCAGCCAGTTTCCCCCTGAGCTCCGGGTAGCCTCTCCCTGTTCCTCTACTCCTCGGACCATTAATATTTCCTCTTCCCTGCCCCTTAATCCTGCATGTTCTCTCCTTGAATTACTGCTAATAAGTTCTGTTGTTGCCTTTTTGTCGTTTCCCCTTTTCTCCGTTATTATACACTTTCCAGGCTATTTCCAACAGCCTATCCAAATTTCTCAAATCTGCAAACCTTCTAACTTTTTGCAATTTCTTCCCAATATCCTCTTGGGCTTGTCCCAGAGAAAATGAGTGCTAATTGAGCTTTAGCTTCTTGCTCAGTCTCTACATGTCCAAATCTGTATATTTCTTATGTGCAGTTTCTTTCAATCTCTCTAAAAGGCGGAAAGTGATTCCACTTTTCTTGCCTGACATTATACAATTTTGACCAATTTATGGTCTCGGGGCATGGCATTCTGTACCCCGACTTGTACCTAATCTTGATATTCTCTTCTAGCCTCCTTATTCCATCCCCTGTGTTATAATCCCATTGGGGATCCTCAGTGGGGAAGTTTTTGACTCTAGATTTCCAAGCACTAATCCATTCGTATATCTTCTCGGGCTCTCTCTCTGGCTGCCCGCAATACCATGTCTTTTTCTGTAAAGGAGTCCATCAAAGTATCTAGGATCACCTGGAAGTGATCATCCCGATCGGGATTTTTGGGTTTTAATTATCATTTTCATTACCCTGGCATACCATCTGGGTTTTCCCTGTAGGTGCCGGCTGCTTACATTTCCATATCATTAAGTCCCCAGCTGAAAAAGGCACCTTAACATATACCGGTCCTTCTGTCCCCACTCCTTGCCTGAGGGGAGCGATTATTTTCCTCTCTTCTCTGTTCATTTATAGTGCGTTTCTCCTGCCCTTCGCTGTTGCCGAGTCCCGTTTATGTGACACAGGGGAGACTAAAGTCGGGGATTCTCCATCACGTACTGCTATCTTCCTTTTCTCTTTTCCCTCCCCTGTCCTGGCTGTTCCGGCGGGGACGGCGCAACTTCCAAATCAATATTTCCATTATTCATTTTCCCCATAATACTTATTATTCTCTATTGCCTGATGCTGTATACAGCATCCCTCCCTAGTACATGCACAACAACGTTCCTCAGTTGAAACTTCCAAGCCACCATTATCTCACACAAGCATGCTGCCATTCAGGCTTTCGAAGCGCAAATAAAAAGAATAATTCCACATACGGCAGTTCATCATATTTTCCTTCCCGCTTGCAAAATAGCATCAATTGTAAAATTGTATTATATTGTAATAGTTCCATTCTCAGGCCAAGTTTCTTGGTCCTCTAGTTTATACTGTGGCCACCAAATATTACAATAATCAATCAGCTTTCCTTTCCGCATTTCTTGACCAAAACCTCCCTCTTTTCCAATGTGCTAAGCAAACACTCCAGTGGTGAGGATGTCTTCGCGGGGGATAGGTAACATCTTTTCCCAGAATTCCTTTTAATCTTTTTCTCATTTTGAGCTTTATGATACAAACCCAGAAGCTGCCAGAGCAGCAGCACACTCTCCCAGAAGCGTGCCGGAGCAGCAGCACACTTCTCCCAGAAGCTGCCGGAGCAGCAGCATGCTTACCACATACCAATAAATAGCCAGGTGCTGACCCTTTCCAGCACAAACCAATACAATTACCAATACCGAAACCACCAATGCACCGAACCTGCAGGGAGCTTTCGCTCTGTCTAACGAAGACCGGCGCCCTAGGCTTACCCCGGGAGCTCCCTTGCCCAATCGAGCGTGGCTTTCGCCGCGTCTGACCGGCAGGCTTTCCCAACCAAATCGGTACCGAATACCCAAAGTTGAAAGCACCTTTGCTTACCGCTCCCAGTGGTACGTCGGTGAGCAGCGGAGGTCGGTCGTGGCCTTCGACTGCTCCCCGAGAATCCCTCGGTGCCGGCTGGAGCGAAACCGAGACACGATCCGCCTCAGCAGTGCCCACGCTGTCCCATCTGGGTCGCCAAAATGTTAGCGTAGCAACCACATAACCACCAAGTGATTATATGAAGGTGCTTTATTCAGCGCTGGAAGCCGGGGCAGGTGCCCAAATCTGGCTTTCAAGTCCCGTTACTTTCCAGCCATTATTTATACATTCAACATTACGTAAGGCATACATATTCATTACAGGTTGCAACATCAGCCCTCGCATTCCATTCTACATTAGCTCTCCTCCCATTTGCACATGCGTGGTGCTCTCTGGTGGTCTGCGTCCAGGGTGGTCGTCCAGATAGAAGTAAGGAGTCTTCCTCTCTGCTAAACTTTTCACCTTTCTCACTCGACGCATGCTCCCTCCCACTCCTTGGTCTCTGCTTCAACTCATTTCAGCACTCTGCAGGCCCTTATCCAAGGTCAGGTTGTATCTGTTCCCTCCCAGGGTTCCCCTTCAAAGATTCATTTGACTGTTCAGTATACTCCCTAAGTTTTCCCAGTATACATAGATTATTTGATAATATACTCCCTAAACTTCCCCAGTATACATAAATTAATTGATAATGTAAGTACATTTGGCAATGCTTAATTATACTGTATGACCCATCACCTAAGAGACATTAATAAAACATCCATTCGATTCTCCCCAACACTTACTAACACAATGACTGGCCTGTAGGCTCTTCAGAAGGGACAGGCAGCACAGAAGGGGTGGTGGGTGTCAGCTCTGTATGTATTAAAGAGTGTTTTGATGTTGTGGAACTCGAGACTGGGAATGATAAAGGTTGAGTCCTTATGTGTTAGGATCAGCAGGAAGGCCAACAGCAGGCAAGGCATCCTGGTGGGGGTCTATTATAGACCACCAAACCAGGATGAGGAGACGGATGAGGAGTTCTACATGCAGCTGGCAGAAAGTTGCGAAATCACCAGCACTTGTTCTTGTGGGGGACTCTCAACTTCCCAGACATATCCTGGAAATGCAATACAGCTCAGAGGAAGCAGTCCTGAGGAGGTTTCTGGAGAGCGTGGAAGATAGTTTCCTGACGCAGCTGGTTAGTGAGCCTACCAGGGGAGGTGCCCGCTAGATCTTCTGTTCACAAACAGAGAGGGACTGGGCCACTGGGAGATGTGGTGGCTGGGAGCTGTTCTTGGGCAGAGTGACCATGAAATGGTTCAGTTCTCTATTCTTGGCGAGGCCCAGGAAGGGGACCAGTAAAACTGCTGTATTGGACTTCCAGAGGGCAGACTTTGGAGCTGTTCAGGACACTGGTTGGCAGAGTTCCTTGAGAGGCTGTTGAAGGGCAGAGGAGTCCAGGAAGGCTGGGCACCCCTCAAGAAGGAAGCATCTTAAAGGCTCAGGGAGCGGTCTGTCCTCACGTGCCCAAAGACAAGCCGGAAACGGAAGAAGACCGTCCTGGCTGAGAGTTGTGGCTAGAGCTAGGAAAAAAAAAAGAGGGTTTATGACCTTTGGCTCTTTTCCAAGGCATACTGTGGGGCAGGCCACTCAGGAGGACTATAAGGATGTTGTAAGGATGTGCAGAGACAAAATTAGAAAGGCCAAAGCTCATCTTTGGAGCCTCAATCTGGCTACTGCTGTTAAAAATAACAGAAAATGTTTTTATAAATACATAAACACGAAAAAGGAGGACTAAGGAGAATCTCTATCCTTTACTTGGATGTGTGGAAACTTAGTGACAAGAGACGAGGAAGAGGCTGAGGTGTGCTTAATGCCTTCTTTGCCTCAGTCTTTAGCGGCAAGACCAGTTGTTCTCTGGATACCCAGTACCCTGAGCTGGTGGAAGGGGATGGGGTGAGCAGAATGTGGCCCTCGTAATCCGTGAGGAAGTGATTGGTGACCTGCCACAGCACTTAGATGTATGCGTAAGTCGATGGGGCCGGATGGGATCCACCCAAGGGTACTGAGCGAACTGGCGGAAGAGCTGGCCAAGCCGCTTTTCCATCATTTATCAGCAGTCCTGGCTATCAGGGGAGGTCCCAGTCGACTGGCGGCTAGCAAACGTGACGCCCATCTACAAAGAAGGGGGCCGGAGGCTGGACCAGGGAAACTATAGGCCCGTTAGTTTGACCTCCAGTGCCAGGGAAGCTCATGGAGCAGATTATCTTGAATGTCATCACGCGGCAGTTGCAGGGCAACCAGGCGATCAGGCCCAGTCCCAGCAGTGGGTTTATGAAAGGCAGGTCCTGCTTGACGAGACCTGATCTCCTATGACCAAGTGACACGCTTTGGTGGATGAGGGAAAAGGCTGCGGATGTGGTCTGCCTTTATTTCCAGTAAGGCTTTGACACTGTTTCCCACAGCATTTCTCCTCCAAAGAAACTGGCTGCTCGTGGCTTGGGCTAGCGTACGCTTTGTTGGGGTAAAAACTGGCTGGGTGGCTGGGTAGCCGGGCCCAAAGAGTCACGGTAAATGGATTTAAATCCAGTTGGAGGCTGGTCACTAGTGGAGTACCCCAGGGTTCAGTACTAGGGCCAATTCTTCTTAATATCTTTATCGATGATCTGGATGAGGGGATCGAGTGCACCCTCAGTAAGTTTTGCAGATGAACACCAAGTTAGGTGCGTGTGTCAATCTGCTTGAGGGTAGGAAGGCTCTGCAGGAGGATCTGGATAGGCTGGACCGATGGGCTGAGGTCAACTGTATGAAGTTCAACAAGGCCAAGTGCCAGGTCCTGCACCTGGGGCACAACAACCCCAAGCAGCGCTACCAGGCTGGGAGATGAGTGGTTAGAAAGCTGCCTGGCAGAGAAGGACCTGGGAGTGTTGGTTGATAGCTCGGCTGAATATGAGCCTGCAGTGTGCTCAGGTGGCCAAGAAGGCCAACAGCATCTTGGCTTGTATAAGAAACATGTGTGTGGCCAGCAGGTCTAGGGAGGTGATTGTCCCCTGTATTCGGCTCTGGTGAGGCCGCACCTCGAGTACTGTGTGTTCAGTTTTGGGCCCCTCGCTACAAGAAGGACATGGAGGTGCTCGAAGCGAGTCCAGAGAAGGGCAACAAAGCTGGTGAGGGGTCTGGAGAACAAGTCTTACGAGGAGCGGCTGAGGGAGCTGGGGTTGTTCAGCCTGGAGAAGACAGTGAGGCTCAAGAGTGACCTTATCGCTCTCTATAGGTACACCTTAAAGGAGGCTGTAGAGAGGTGGAGGTTGGTCTATTCCTCCCACATGCCTGGTGACAGCAGGACGAGGGGGACATGGGCTAAAGTTGTGCCAGGGGAGGTATAGGTTGGATGTTAGGAAGAACTTCTTTACCAAAAGGGTTGTTAGGCATTGGAATGGGCTGCCCAGGGAAGTGGTTGAGTCACCATCCCTGGAGGTCTTTAAAAGACGTTTAAATGTCAGAGCTTAGTGATGTGGTTTAGTGGAGGACTTGTTAGTGTTAGGTCAGAGGTTGGACTAGGTGATCTTGGAGGTTTCTTCCAACCCTAGATGATTCTGTGATTCTGATGGGTTTATTTAATGAATTTTTACCTTTATACTCATAGTTAGCAGATTTTTCTTGCATTAATTGCTCAAGGAGTTTTTAGGATTTTTGCTTGCTTTGTCTAGCAGCATATTTTAAATATTGATACTAGAAAACGATGAACGGAATGTTATTTGAGAAAGCACAAAAGCAATTTGCTTTATATGTTTTATATATAGACATTTTTATAATGTAGGCATAAACTTTGTCAGCAACTTGGGCATTCTGCTGGAAAAAACTTAAAAGTTTATTCACTATGAAAAATATTTTGGGTACTTTCCCTGAGGAAGCTGGTAAACCCTTCTCAAAAGAGTGTACTAGCTAATGTTCATCATTTATCCAAGCCCGGTATGATGTAGTGTGCCTTGATAGCAGTAATATCTTGCCATAATATCTGTGGGAGCCCTCCTGGTCTCAGAAAGGGAAAAAGAAATGTTAAGTGCGTCTGGAGGCATGTGGAGTGACCCTCTGGGTTTTCTTGCTTGCTTTCTCTTCACGTGCCCTCATGACCCACAGGCTGCTGTGATGTTGTCCCTCTTGCGGAGCTTACTCAGAGGCGGCATTTCAGGTGCTCCTGGCTCAAGCTATTAACTTTAATTCTTTGGACCAGCTCCTCAAAATGACCCCGGTAGACACCATCATCTCTCTTTCCCATTTTAAAGAGCAAGTTGTTCTATAAACAGCAGTGCTAATTACAGGGCTCGGCGCTGTGTCCCAGTTCCCTCAACTCCTTTTTGCCCCCCTTGTCGTGTCCATCACCCAGGGGCAGCGGGCAGTGCTGGCCGAGCAGCCCGGCTGCTCGCAGGCAGGGTGTACAACATGGGGGCTCGGGCCGCTGTGGGAGAGCGTATGCCTGGGTCACCTATTTTTCTATTAGAAAGGAAGCATGTCAGAACCCTTTTTGCCATGTGAAAAAGAAGGGATTGTGGAATGGGGTACTCCACCAGAGGAAAGAAAATATATGTGGTTGGAGGGAGCAGGAGTGTGGAGAGGCAGGGTGATGGTGAGGTAGTGAGTCTCTGGAAGGGTCCTAGGAAACTGGAGGAGATGGAGGGTTGGGTAGGTTTCAACACAACAGAGGCAAGTAGATTTTAGCAGCAGGGAGCACTGAAGAAGAAGAAACAGTAAAAACAGAGAATAAGTAAAGAAAAAAGGAAACACTTAGGTGAAGCAATATAGCAACAAGAAAGAAAGACTGTGGTTAGGAAATTTGAGAACAAATATGTGGATAAATCAGAAAGACAATCAAGAACAAAACATTCGACGAAGTGGACAATTTAAGAACAGCTCAATTGGGCAAGACAACCCAGGGAGTACCTAAATTAAACCAACATGGATTAAATTACTATAATCTCAGTTGAGAAGATCAAGTATCAGATGGAAGCAGGTCACTTAGGTAAATTGTGGATCCAGTTTGAATGGGCTATATGCAGTATAAGAGAGGATATGAAACTGGGAATAGGAGAGAGAGGGCATTTTCACGCCACAAGATAGGGCATATGAATCATTTTGCTCTAGAGAGATGGCTGTTAAAGCAATGAGATTTGGAAGTGGAGTGATGAAATGTACGTGGAATACAGCCCACTCACTGCAGCTGTCTCACAATGGTACCTGTCCTACTTCAGAGCTGTGGTAGGGAAAATGTCCATATGGTTAGCAATAAGAGCAGCAGCAAACAACATACCTGTTGCTTTTTTTTTTTTTTTTTTTCTCCTCCATTCTGTGTTTGCATGTTTGCCAAGCAGACAATCCACAAACTTCTGGCATCTAGTGAACTATATGTATGCTTTGAGTTTTAGACCCTACCTAAGCTGGAACGCCAGCAGCTCATGCTTGGGGATGATGAATTGATGGACAATTTCTTCTCTTCGTATGTCAAAAACTGGGGATAGTTACTACAGTTTTGAGGGTGAGACTTTAAAACAAGAGGCGCTCTTTTTCTCTCTTTGGATGCTTCACCCATAGCATTTCTGCCTGAGGCCTGACTTCCCACTTGGTGCTCTAGTAGGAGTCATACACATGGTTGGCATTAAATTGATGGCCAGATAATGCATATTCAGCACTGTGCTTGAGCAGATCATCGGCTTTTCTAGAATTCCCTACAACACCTACATTTGGATAGTTTTGGCTCCAAACCTTGGGCACAGCTCTGGGAAGCAGATGTGTCCTTTGTTGGAGCAGACATGGAGGAGTTCTATGCTTCCTGGTCATCAAAGTCCCAGCATATTCTCCACGCTGAACTTGCTGGGCAGGAGGCATGCAGTGGAAAGCTAAATGGAAATTCTGTGTCTCAAGTCTTCTATGTCTGTGATTATTGTTCTGAAATATTTACTTCATCTAGCTTCTGCCCCAAATACAGCTGCTTTCTTGTGGCTATGAAAAGACACCCTTTGGGGAGAACTGCAAAGGCAAACTTGTGAGAAGCTTGCAGCATAGATTGGTCTATAGCTTTAATTTACAGTGGGTAGGAACTATTATTACAGAAAGGTTCTTTGGTAGGACTACTAGATCAGGTCCATTTAGGTTCCTGTCTCTGTCAAGGAGCTTTATGCACCAAATGTTGCGGAGAAAAGTAATGCAACAGATAGGGTTACGTAGTAAAATCTTCTCCCCAAAATAATATCTCACGTTGCCTTAGAGTACTTTCCGAGGCTATGAAGGTAACATAGTTTAATACCTCATTCAAAATTACTCTCGTCAATTGTAACATTCTTGGTGCATGCATAAACAACTGTAGTCCCTTTTGAAACATGATTATAAGCTTTGAAAATTCAGGTGTTCTCAGAGTGCGTGTTCTCTCATCCTTAAATATATGTCTTCATTCTTAGACTGGTACTTTAAAAAATGCATTTTCCTCTTCTGTTGGTATACACTTTTTGTACTAATTTGTTTATTTCTTTGGTTTATTTTTAAATTGTTACATTGTACCACATTAAACAAAATGTCATCATACTGTTGAAAATGAAATAGCCCATCTTCAGCCTGGCGGTAAACAGTTTTAATCACTGTGGAAATTGAATTACTGCTCTTTAAATTTTTTAATTATTGCTTCTCCCAAATATGATTCTCCTTTCTAAATAACTGCTTGAATTTCTTGAGATGAGTAGCGTGGACCAACTAAAAGCACATTCCCATGGTTAAAATATTACTCTCCTATCCTGTCTTCTAGACTTGCATTCCTGAGGCTGTGCATATTGTGAACTTTCAGGACTGGTTTTTAGAGACTTGGAAAAAGGTGGGAACTGGACTGCCCCATTGCTGGATGCTCTCAAGCACTTGGTGAATTTTCACCAGCTAGTTTCAGGGCTGAGAGCTCTGAATGTAATGACAAGTCTTCAAGTCAAATGCGTTCCCCAGAAAGCAAAATGTTACTTCACCTTTTGTGCAGTATACATCGTGGGGGTGTGATTGCGAAAGTTTCTGCTTACAGCAGTTCATGGAGACCAACATTTCAATCGTGTGTGACAGGACACATTTCTCATGTTCACTCGGTGGCAGGAAGAAAAAACCACAAAGCCAGCAACCGTGTTGGGAAAGTCTCTGTTGTCACTTCCTTGTGAAATCAGTCCACTGCTGTCCCAGCACAGGTGGGCAGGAAGTGGCTACAGAAAGAGAAAAGCACCCTGGGCTACAGTGTCTTCAGGCTCCATCTCTGTCTGTAGGACCCTCATTCTTGACAGTGTAGTCGCACACAATAGCGATAAATGATGGAGCTACTTCCAGTCCAAACTGATGAGTTCCAGACCAATCAGTTCACATTACAGAAGTCACAAGGATAATTTGGGGTGTTTAGGGAGGGCTTCTGGAGGTTCTAGTAGCCCAACCTCCTGCTCAAAGCAGGGGGGCAGGATTGCTCCCCCATGGTGATTACGTAGTGTGAGCTGAAAGGTAGCAAGTTGGAGCAGATGCACTGGACCTCAGCTTGCCCCTGAATCATGGCTATTGAGTGGGGGCAATGTTTGTTGGAGTTGTGCAGACATCACACAGTTCTCCAGGAGCAGTGCAGCTCTTGCTAACTTCCCCTTAGCCGGTCAAGCGAGGATGGCTTGGACATGGTAGCCTGAGAGACTGTGTGGCTGTGAGGTCAGGGTTTTTGTGTCTAGTTTGTAACTGTGGATTTATGAATCTCCCTTTTAGCTCTTGTCAGTACTCTCAGTTCCTAGGCCTTTTTTTTTTTTATTTAGATGTTTTTGGATTATGGATACTCTGTGAAAACTAGAGTGAGACTAATTAAATGTAGGATTTCTAACAGTTCTTCAAGCAAAAATAGTTTCCTATGATATGTGTGGCTGTATATGTCTAAACACTTCAGGTTTTGCTTTTTTATTTAGAGCTTCATGGATGTTGCACTATATATAAATTCTTGGAGGCATCAGAAGGTAGCATGTTTTACAGCACTGTATTATGCCAGGCAGCTATCTAAGCAGCAACAGTTCACTTACTGCCCTGAACTCTAATGCATCCTGTTACCAGGTGTTTGGAAATCTAACGAGGTAAAACAGAAAATTCTTAGACCGTTAGAGCAGAAAGAGTGAGGGAAAAGTAAAACCCCAAACTTAAATTCTCTGATTATGCAGGAACATTTCCGCCAATAACTGTAGGGAAGCTGTTTCACAGCTCCTGGAATCCTAACGTGTCTCAAAATTGTTTGCCTCTCTGGGTGTGCTTCAGCAGAGAAGTGATTCTATAGCTGGGGGCAAGGTCCAGCAGATGGCAGAGGCAGGAAGAGGTAGATGGAAAACAAGTAACCTTGGCAAAATACAGGTAGGAGTCAGAGCATGTAGTAATCTCCAATGATTTTGTGTTTGACAGTGCTTTTTGGGAATTCTTTTCTTGCATGTAGTAAGTTTAACAAACTTGTTGAATATTGCCACCAGGATTAAAGGGGTGAAGTTGGATTGACATTGCTTACATTGCTTTTATTTTATTTATTTATTTATATTTCCAGGACTTCCAGGCCTTAAAGAGCTCAGTACATAAATCATGTTTATCCCCCAGGGAAGCTGTTTGATTGCTCCAAGAGTAATGGAGTTTTGTGCATTTCCCTGACTTTTTCGCAGCAGCAAGGAGCATACTGCAGCAAAATATTTAGATTAGGGATAGGCAGGAACATAGTTCTTGTCCCCTCTTCCCCGTTCTTTTTCACTGCCAAGCAACTACCTGGTTTCTACTGCTACTGCTTCTTCTATGTTTAACCAGTTGTGTCCCCCAAAAACACTGAGTATTGTGGTCTGTTGTGCAAAACCGTGTTTGCAGTGAATGCTGCCAAATGAGTTGTTTTAATGGTAATGCCACAAAATAGCGTGCAATAAGGTTAGAAGCTGGAGTTGTAAATACGGATGACCTTGGCAGCTGAAGCTATTTCAATTATGCCCCAGACTGTTTCAGAGCCCTGACAGAGATGTAGTGATACATGCTTGTGAAATTCTGGGTGCTTTGGAGATGTGTCTTTTGTAAACTGTGCTTTCAGTGCTATTTGAAATTTTGTCCTGAAAGGTGAGGTTTATGTTGTCTGATTACACTGGCAAATTCTTTATAGCTGGTTTGGGGAAGTGTTCAGGGGAGCCCTGCCAGCTCCTCTTAAAGTCTGGAATGTCTCAGGTGATAAGCCTCTACATGTCCTTTGAAAGCAATTCCTACTTCACTAATAAATACAGAATATGTGCTTTAGTAGGACATGCCAGAGTGCTTAGGTCCCTGCTAGTAAGTGTGACCCAGGAAATTGTTGACGTTTTATACACTGTGGAATCAAAACATACAGCTGCGGTGGCGAACAGGAATTGCGCTGTGACTCCAACCAAAGGGAACTGGCTCAGGCTAGGTTGCTAGTGAAAGAGTAGCATGACTCAGAAAATGATATGTTGCTTGGATAGGAACTTGGAAAACTTCTGTTGGACTCTTCCGTCTCTCCTGTTATAGTCTAGGCTATTTTGGCAGTAGTGAGCATTGATGAGAATGGAGGTCTGAGCATGAGTTAAGTAATCACAGGAGATATTTTAGGTAGGAAGTTGTCAGTAAGATGTTGTGGGGAAATGGCAGAAGTTTACTTCTGTGTTTGTATATAATCCTTTCTAGTTAAGGTGCTGAAGGGGAGTTAGGTATGATGGCAATTTTTGTTCCTGAGATATGTTCAAAAAAACCCACTTTCCTGCTGATTGTGTTCCATTTTAATGATATATAGTTACCTTTATATATATGGCAAATTGAGATTCATCACACTTACTTTAACCATCTAAAAGATGTAAATTTATCTGCTAATACTCTCTACTATAGCTACCTCACTGCTATAAGTAATAGAGGTACTTGCAAACATGGGTAGCTCTCTTGCGCTTCAGGTACCTGTTTGTAGATGATGCGTAAAAGCATCTCAGCTGACCTTCCTAGTATAAGAACAGACTGATGGAGAATCATCATTCCAAGTCAGAGTTGGTGAGATCCTTTCTGATTTTTTAGTAAGCCTCATAAAACAGGGAATATGACTTGAATTTAAACATGATGGAATTAGATGAGTGTAAGATTTCCTCTAGCGAAGTCAGAAAAAAAGTGGCAAAGATAGAAAGTACTGGAATCTGGAGCTTCTAATGAAAAAAGAAGTTCTAAAACTGAATGTGCCTTTCCTTTATTTGAATCAGTTTTCATACATTTAGCAAAGGGGATTTGCATCAATGAAAACTGATTTAATAACACCTAGTGGTCAGGCAAGATTTAAAACAAATTATCAAAACTGTCTCGAAATTAAGCTTGTAACCAGCAAATAGCAGAAATGCAAGTTCAAGATATACTTCAGTTAAATTGGCTCTGTTTTAATCTTGAGATTATTCTACCTTTTCATTTTAATCTGTTAGAAGACATATGTCACTACACAGAAGGATGTAGCTGATTTATGTTCAGTGATCTCTCCTGGCTACTTGGCCAAACTGATCATCAGCTGTTTTCAGAAGTGTGTATTGATGGTGGCAGCAGCTCAGGCTGTAAGTGAAGTCCAGTGTCAATGCTTCACAGTGCATTAAATCTTGGCTTTGATCCAGAATTAGACAATTACAGCTTAACCGATGTGTAATTCTGGGTATACAGGGGCAACAAAGATCACAGTTTTGTCAGTGTTGTCCTTTTTAAGAAAACCTAAAGCAAGGTATTATTTGGAATTTATTTATTTATTTTCATCCAGTAGGAAATGTGATTTACATGATAGAAATCTCAATCATACTCCACCCCCTTTCTGAAATGTCTCATTTGCCCAATTTTATCCAAATTTGGGATAGTAGATAGTTCCTACAACTTTCTCATGAAAAAACAAACAGAAGCTGGGTAGAAAGAGGGAAATCAAAACCAAGGTTTTCTTGTTTTGTTTGGCTGGTCAGCTTGGACTGCTAGATGGCAGGGCTGCATCAAAAGAGTGTGCTTCCCAACCAAGGCGAATCTTGCTTTGTCTTCTAAACAACTTGATAGTTACAAGATGTGGGAAGCAGTTTCTGAAAAAGTGAGTGGAACAAGGTTTCTCTTTCAGAAACTGGGCTTTGTTCAGCTGTCTATTCACATCTTTGACAGGTTAAAGCTTCCCCCAAGCATGCAACTTTTTTTTGCCTTTGAAGATATATATTGCTTCTTTCATGTCTGTTCATGTGGTACTTCTACACTTTCTTCTCTATCACCTGGGCATAGGCAATGGCTGGTCTGGTTATCTGCAGTTTTTGCATCAAGAGAGCAGTCTGACTGACCAGTGATGGATTTTTGCGTTCCCCTTCATATGTATGATCTCAGTTTTTGGACATTTCAAGGTATTTAAGTCTGTTTCATGCAGTTAAAATAGGTTTCCCTGGCCCTTCTTTGAAGGTCATGACTTTAACTGATCAAATTAGTAAAAATGCTCTCTATGGACTTTCTTGGATTAAAGCACAGAGATGCTTTTGTGCGCAGCATTATGTAGTACTTACAAGGCTTTTATCTAGGTTGCAGAAGCAGTGTGGAGAAGTCATCTGTAGTGTTTTAATTGATCTAGGTGGTATATATCATTGTTCTATAGATATTGCACAGCTCAAATGTAAGATTCGAGCTGCTCGAATTCCTATTTTTAGTGAATCTCCTCCTCCTGGAAGAATACAGTTGCCCTGCATCCTTGCTGGAGCTGAATACTTCTTTGTGGCCTTGCCTTAGCTGGGGGCAGAGCAAGCAGCTGAAAGGTGCTGAAAGACACCTAGAAAGTGGTAAGACCAGTGTATTTTTACCCCCTGTAGCAGCACAGTCATGTTATTCTAACTTGCTGACTCAGAATTGCTAACAGAATTGCAAGACAGTAATTCATTAATTTCCACCTCATCTCTCTCAAAGTGGCTCTTCTCACTGACAAATTTATAAGATGGGAGGAAAAAAGAAAGCATATAAAGCAGTTAATCCATTTCCCCCTTCCGCAGTTCGCTTTATGCTCTCTGAACTCTCTCTGACAAAACTGCCAGTTCATGCACTAATAGCCATATCATCTTTCTGGCAGTCTGCTGAGAGGGCTGTATGAACAGAGATGGAAGACCATCCAGATGACGCTGCTGGCAGATAGCTTTCTTGTGTGAGGTGCTGCAGATGGGGGAAATAGACCTCCAGTCCCTCCCTTGGCCATCTTGTGATGATTGCAGAAGCCTTGTTAAACTTTTGTGGGGCCTGGAACGGCAAGTAGTTCTGGCTTCCTGGCTTGAATTCATCTGCCAAACGCGTAGATGTCTCTGTCCAAGGTAGTTGGTCTCTTTATGGTCATTGGAGAGGAAATCGGTGCTCTGTTTAGCTTGAAGCAGATCACAGATCTTGAAAGGAACTATCTCTGCTGAACATGAAGCCCTAGAGTGATTTGCATAGAAGTGTTTACATTTCAAATAACTATAAAAGAAGTGAGATGAACCCTGTCTATTTTTCCTGGGATGGGCACTCAAACCCTAAACTGTCATGTTTAGGGGCTGTTGTTTGTGAGTATTAGCAGAGTGGTCTGGTGCAAGGCCCGTGAATACCACTGTCACGTGAAGTCATTTCTCTTGAGCAACCCATGCTGCTGGCAACTGCCCAAGAAACAGTCAGCTCATAAGCAAATTCATCATTTCTCAAGGAAACATGGCTGTGGTAGTCACAGTCTCTAGGTGAGAAGACAAGTCACTACTGCTGTCTCTCCCTGGATGTGGTTAGAGATTTCCTTGGGAAGAACTTTGCATACAACTCGGAGGCAGCCTGCATTCCAGTAGATGTAGCTGCATAAGTAATAAAGCTGTGCTACAGTACTGCTTTTGCTAATTGCAAGTCAGAACTTGTAATATTCAACGTGATGGTTTCCTTTTACATAGCTCTTTATACATCTGATATAAGAGTCTTAGAAAAACTTTATCTGAATGAATACCAGAATTCATACATTATATTTCATACAGTATGATTTGTGTTTCCAAGCTCGTAGGTAAGAGCTTTGTGCACGGCATTTTGAAAGCCAGTTTACATGAATCAAAATGTACTTCCATACAGTATTTCTGTGAAAAGAAACTAAAAGTTCACTGTGTTTCAGTAGCTTTCCAGAATCAAATTAGTTTTGTAAGTAAAAGAATTGACAGGAGGAAAGGTAAACTTAAAGCTTGTTAGATGTTTAGGTAGACCTCTATTCTCTGGGAAATATCTAGTTTGTGAACATCATTCAATAACGAAGGTAAGTCCCTGGAAAATTTGGATTTATCTAAGTATTGTGCAGAAGTCTAGTCCTCTTCTTCACTTGAAATATTGATTGAAGATATGGAATAAATTGATATGATACAATTAAAAGAATCATGTCTGTTTACAGTGGTAGAAAACTATATCCTTTCAATTACTCTTCTTAAAATGTAGGATTTTGATCAAAGAGAGAATGCATAATCAACTAAAGTAACTGCATTCACAGCTGAGCCACAGTTCAATTTGGAGTAGAGCAGAATATATAGGCAAGTTTGAGAATGAAATAGGCAAATTTGAGAAAAAGAATAAAAGACTTCCAGATCCTTGACATTTTTAAACACTAAATCTATCTTTCTTTTGCTTTGTTTGCTTTGGAGGGTAGAGGAAAAATGTTTTCCTTGATACTCTGTACATTTCTTGAAAAAAGAGATTATTTGTTGTAAGTTACGTTAAAAAAAAAAAAAGTTGAGGCAAATCCAGTAACTGATTAGGGTGGTATGATGCAATAGGTGACAGCTCAGGTTTTGCCTTGTGCAAGATGGTTTTGTACTGTGCCAGGGTTGTAAGGATACAGGATTGTAGCCCAATAACTTTCAACATTAAAAAACAGTTTTACTTTTCTTTTGCAATCTACTGGAAAGCAGAACTGCTAACTATACACTGTGCAGGTGGGTACACCAGATGTCTTGTTTAGTGACTTTTAAAATAGTGAAAACCACAAAATACAATACTCTCAGGTTACATAAAATACTTTGTTTCCCTTTTGGGCCACCTCAAAAAGACTTGGAAGAAAGTTCTAAAGGAAAAGGTATTGATGATGCAGAAAAGATGGAAGTGTTTTAATTTCATAATTCCCCCATTCCCCTTCCCTATTAATTTGTCAATTTGTTGCAAATTATTCAAATGTTTTGTTATTAAATTTCTTACTTTAGCAAGTCACAACTCTACTACTAAACTAATGGAAAACGTAGTTTCCATGAACTGTACTTTTTTCTAAGAAGCATCCATGGTTTCTGCAACCTTTTTCTTTTCATGCAGGTTGCAGGTCTATGCAGTTTAGTACCTGGTTTGTTTCTGCCTGTGATCTTATTGTCTTGATCTCTTTCCTCTCTTGGGGAGTATAGGGAAAATATTACATGACCCTTGTAAAGTCCAGAGAACAGGAATTACTGATGCAGGGGGTCATTGAAATAGTCTGAGAAGTTTCATAACAAGGAAAAATATATCCATAAAATATGAGGACAAAAACTGCTGTGACTTTAGTCTTCATAAAAATTTTATATTGTAGAAAGCTTGTTTGGGAAGTAGAACAGATTATCTCTATGTTCTGCTCTGTGAGTCTGTCCACTCCTTTTCATATTTATTTTTCATTGCATATCGACCTATTCTTCAGGCTTAGGTAACTGGGGACTTTTCAGAAATGAACCTGTACAAAATGATGCATTCTTTTGATTTAGATGTCCCGTGCCTTCAAAATGTTTTTGGCAAATGTCTCAATTTTAGTTACAACTTAAACTAGTGTTTCTTCCCCACCCCCAAAATAGTAATAATTTGTTGTGTTTTTATGAATATACAGAGCATTTGCTTTGGCTGCTCTCTTGTTTATTTTGGACTCTTATACGTGATGTTCTTTGAAAAGCGATTTTTGAGATCATATTCTTGAATTTATTTTTTAAATTTCATCTCAGGTGGGATAAAGCTCTACACTATAGAGAGCAGTGGCAGTCTCTCTAGTGGCAAGAGCCAGTTTTGTTTCTGATCTTAAGGAGAAAGACCATGTGGTGCTCTGTGTTGTGTAACTTCCAGTGTCTTGGAGTGCACCCATTAGCATCATGGCTCTTACTCATGTTCTTACCACAGCTTTCATACAGGGGCAGTTAGATATATGGAAGCAAGAGTTTCTTGTGTAGGATATCTACCCTGATAAGACAAGAATGTTACATTCCACTTTAAGACTCTTCATACTTGCTGTATTCTATCCTTCCTAAGGTGCAAGCTGCGTGTTTTGAACACTAAAATACTGTAAACCCCATTTAAGCCTTTGAAGCTTCAGTGATTTTCTTCAAGTGAACCCCTTCTTATAAGTGTTATGTTGACCTTGTTTGGAAAGAAAAAGTACAGTGTGTGACCAAACCCAATTAGTGATGTTTTTACAGTGAATATTCAGAAGCTGAATGCAAAATGCATCCATGAGGTCATGCAGCCACACTGACTGCAAAAACAAAATCCATGATTTTACTGTTATTGAATGGTTTGTGTAGCCTTCTGTAGAGTCATAAAATTCTCAGGCTGCCAGCTCAGAGCAAAAAATAGCCAAAACTATAGCCCTTATGTGACTATATGAAGATGACTCTTTTTATGTCTGTAAGCATTAGCCACTGCCTACTGTTGGAGATGGGATGTGGGGCTAGATTTTTTTATGTACTTGGATGGCAGTGGTCGTTGAATGAATGAATTCAGAATGGGTCCAGCTGTTAACTTGCACAGATAGATGCTTGACCCTCCACATTTCTTTTAATCAGTGATCTTCCAAGTGAGAACATTAAAATTTCCACATGTAAAAAGGAGCAGGGCAGTAGCTGATCCAGTGGGCAGGCCCAGAAGATAGACCAGTCTGAGTTACACTCCTAAGCTTCCTAATGTCCAAATGTGAAATTTCATTTTTAACAAATCAGGGAGTGCAGGTTGCAGTTACAGATGGATGCCCTCATCCTGGGAATCATTGGCAGTGACAAGGAGCGCTAAATAGTTCATTGGGTATATGTGCTTGGACCTTGGGTGTGGGATGCATGGAGGCAACAGCAGGGAGGTTATTTTGTCCCTGTAATTGTCAGGGGTTGACTACCCTAAAAATATTATTTACAGGCTTCGTATATTTAGAGGTAGATTTTGAAAAAAAAGAGAGTAGCCATGAGAATGATGGAAGGAGTGAAAAACTTTGTTCAAAGTTGAGAAATTCAGAGGAAACTATAGCTTTTCCACTCATCACAGGGGAGGGTGAAATCTTTCGAAGCGGAGGGATCTTTTTTTTAAAAAAAAATAAAAAGAAGAAACAAAACTGAAGTGACAAAAATTCAAGCTCTAAAAGCTGGGTGTAAAATTGTAAAAAGCAAAGATTTTCACTCATTTAGCAACAGTTTCACTATTTAGCAGCAGTTGTGGTCTCTCCTCTGCCACCAAAACTTGGAAAAATGTGTGCGAATATTATTCTCATAGAAACATTACTTTGAAGAATTCCTGGTTTAGAGAATATCAGGATTAGATTTCGAGCCTCACAGTGTTGGAGCTGGTGGAGACCAGCTCAGCTTTCAGAGCTGCCAGTGATGCTAATCCCTATGGGAGTTTCTGATGGGAGCATTAGTGCAGTGGTTCCTTCAGTGTGCCTGTGCTGGCAAGTAGGTGCGGATTGGAGTTCAGTGAGTCTGAGATGCTACTCTGAAAGAGAGATGTCCTCCCTGCCTCTGCTGTGGGATGTGTCGATGGAAGCAATTAAGAAACTACACTGAAACGCAGGGTTGTGCAAACCTTTGTTACAGAAGCCGAATGACCACCTGCACGTTGGATGTCAGCAGGGCTGCACCGGTCCTTGGCTGTGGGCGAAGGCCCTGTTTTGAGTAAATAGCAGCTGAAACTCCAAGGGCAGATTTCCCCCCGGGTGTTCAGATTCATGTACTCCCAAAGCAAAACATGGGAAGTTGAGGCAAAAATGTGAAATCTGAAATGTGAACAAAAGGAGGTTTTGTCAGACCAAATGCTGCAGTCCTGTGCTGTCATCTTATGGCTCCGTTTTCCAGTCACCAGATGTAGGCTAGTACTATATCAGTTAAATCCCAACCCAGCTGAGCAGAATCTGACTAAAGCAGTGGGTTTGACCAGTTATTTGTATCTCAGAACAGAACCTGAACCTCAGTCATTTTTTTTGCCTTTGCACTGGTGCACTGCTCTGCACACCTGGCTGGGGACCTGTGTGTGATTCCAAGCAAGTGTGTGGGGAGGATTTGCTGTAAAAGTGCTGTCACCTTGGGGCAGAAAAGAGGAGTATTGATAGTGTCAACAATCAGGGCACCTGTAGGCCTTAATAAACTCTTTGTCCCTTCTTCTTTCCCCTGTATGCCATGCTGTGCTGTGTCACCTTTGCCCATTGCTCTATTTAAGATCAGGCCCTAAGCCCTTAACTTCCAGGCCTGTCAAAGAGAGCTGGAGCGGTTATAGTGTTGTGCTGGGTGTGCAGGAGCTGCTCCCACATGTGGAGAGTCACAGAATGGTTTGGGAGTTGGAAGGGAGCTAAAAATCATCTAATTCCATCCCCCCTCCCCCCTCATCATGTGGGCAAGGACACCTCCAACCAGACCAGGCGTTGCCCAAAGCCCCATCAAACCTGGCCTTAAACACTTCCTGGGATGGGGCATCCACAGCTTCTTTGGGCAACCTGTTCCAGTGCATCGCTACCCTCTGAGTGAAGAATTTCTTATTTATATCTTTAATCTAAATCTGCCCTCTTTTAGTTTAAAGCCATTCCCCTTTGTCTTATCCCTATACTCCCCTGACAGAGAGTTCCTCTCCAGCTTTCCCTGTAGGCCCTGTTCAGGTACTGGAAGGCCACAATAAGGTCTCTCCGAAGCCTTCTCTTCTCCAGGTTGAACAACCCCAACACCCTCAGACACTGTCCTCACAGGGAGGGGAGGTGCCTTCCAGCCCCTTGATCATCTTTGTGGCCCTCCCTCTGGACTTGTAATAGTACTTCCATGTCCTTCTTGTGCTGGGGCCCCAGAGCTGAAGACAGTGGTCCCTGGTGGGGTCTCATGAGAGCAGAGCAGAGGAGAATCACCTCCCCTTGCCCTGCTGGGCTGCATGCTGCCTTTGATGCAGTCCAGGACATGTCTGGCTTTCTGAGGCTGCAAAGCGCACGTTGATGGATCATGTAGAGACTTCCTGGAAGTCACCCAGCACCCCCAGGTCCTCTCTTCCTCAGGGCTGCTCTCAATCCATTCTTTTCCCAGCCTGTATTTATGCTTAGCCCTGGCCCAGATGCAGGACCTTAACACTTGGCCTTGTTGAACCTCATGAAGTTCACATAGGCCCATCTCTCAGGCCTGCCCAGGACCCCCTGGATAGCATCCCTTCCCTCCAGCCTGTCAACCGCACCACGCAGCTTGGTGTTATCAGCAAACTGGCTGAGGGTGCGCTCAATCCCAGGGTCCACGTCACTGACAAAAGATGTTAAACAGTGCCAGTCCCAGTACTGACCCCTGAGGAACAACCGCACTTGTTACTGATCTCCACCTGGACATTGGAGCCATTGATCTGCAACACTTTTTGAAGAAGTTGTGGATAGCAAAAGGTTACCTCCTGGTTGACAGCCTCCTGCTTTAGAATTGCACATTTCCACTATTAGATACTATCAGTTTGTCAGTTTGAAGATACTTGGTATGCTTGATCTAGCCACTCAGTCTCATTTTTCACTGGGACCAGTGTGAAATCAGGGTAAGATTTCGCATTAAGTGGCTGCAAACTGAAACCAAACTGAGAAGTTTTGTTAGTTTAAAAGATTCAAGAATTAATAGTTTGAGTATTTTTACCTAAGATCTTTCACACTGATTGATGCATTTGAATTTTGGTTTAGATTTTCCAAGGTTGTCTGGCTTCCTCTCTCTGCTTTTAGGTGGAAAAGGGGTGCATCTATATTAGCCCTTTGGTGAGAAGTAGGCTTTTTCAGGCACGTTTCCTGATTGTCTCTGTTTACCACGCTTTGGTAAGGCATGATGTGCCACAATCACTCAAAGTAGGCTCCTTGTGGAAGCAGACCAGAACTTGGTCTGCAGCAAATCCCATGAAAATCGTATAATGTGGATGTAGGATCCCTTGGTGCACCAACTCTGCTTCTTTCAATGTGCAATGTCTGCTGATCTAACCTCAAAGCAAAGTGTACCGTGGGGATGTGGCTAACATCTCAGGAATTTGCTGTTCAGTTTCCCACCTTGAGCAGAGGTTGCTGCTTGCTGAGTTGGGATTCTGCCGTCGCTTAAGTGCTAATACTCGCCTTGCAGTTAATGACCTGCTTGGTGCCCAATTCAGCCTCGATGTCTTGGATTCCCTGAAGTGAGATCTCACATAGTAACTTTTATCCTGCTTCTCTCACAAAGTGGGATTTGTCCCTTAAGTGTTTTCAGGTCTGAGTGTGGCAAAAGTGCCAGTATTCAGGTCATTTTAATTCCTCTCATATGCAGGCCTCCTCTGAACTGGAGATAACTTTGAGTCAAAGTACATAATTTATGTCCTGCGAATGAATCAGTGCTTGCAGTGAATTGAAATCCTTGGCTAAAAGCTGCTACAATTTTGCAAATTCTACTGTAACGCTTTAGCTGAATCAAGTTCATCAAATCAGTCCAGATAACTCCATCATCCTGAAATTGCCCCCGCTTTAGTTTCCCTTTGAATACCTTTTTTCCTTCTTAATGTGTATTTTTGTGGAACATCTCTCATTTTATAATTTTTTGGATTTGGATCAGAAAAGAGAGATTGAATAATGTGAGACAGTTATAATTATTCTTTTGTGATAGAAAGCATGTGTGTGCACAAGATTTTTTGTGCTAATATACATGCAGGTGCATAATACTTGAACTAGTGACCTGCCTATCTCTGGCCTTTTGGGGAGACACCTACTGCTTTTTTCATAATAGATTTATTAATGAAGAATGAACTGGAAGAATGCATTTTTAGGGAGAGGGAAGAGTAGATATATGTCTCTAGTCAGATGATTAGGGAAAAAAAAACACATACAGAGCGCTGTTCCTTAGCTTATCCATTTACCCTGGTTAAAGAAAGATCCATTAATATAGAACATACCCTAGTTACTTTTCCACGGGGTTATCTATTGTTTTTTGTTTCTTGCTTAGATCAGATTTTCAATGAAGGTGAATGAGTTGCAGTGATTTCAGTTGGAAATTTTAATTTTGCTATGCAGTTGTACTTGGAGTGCTCCAGCTGATCTTGGATTACTGTATACTTTTTTTTTTGAAAAGCTGCAATAGTTATAGAAACAAACAACACAAAAAAGAAAAAAAAGGGGTGAAGGGAAGAGAAGCAAAAATTATTTTCTTTCCTAAAGCTACAAATTAAAGTTTGTTGAAAGCCATGCAAATCTCTGTGCTCAAATTTATTTGGAGAAATACTCCATGCCTGATTTTAAGCTGCTTTTTGCAAAGATTATATGGCGAGCGATTTCAAGAATTGCCTTCCAGTTTGATTTCCTCGTTTTGGTAATGCAGGAGGATGATGGGAAGCCTCTCTGGGTGTAGGTTGTCCTGGTGGTTTTTCTGGGAATTGGGATTGCCACTCTGGCTAAAGCTCTGCTCTGCGTTTTTCCAGAGGGAAACAAGACAGCTCTGCAATGGGTGGACTAAGGGTAATCTGCTCCAGAAACTGTGTAGTCCATCAGTAACTTAAGGTCATCATTTAAAGTTGACTTGCCCACTATTGATTTACACAGTTGGAGGAATTCAGGTGCAAATATAGGGCAAACACATGGAAGCGAGTCTGCTTATAGCGCTATGAGCAGTAGGATGCTCTGTGCAGGCATGCGCCTTGTACCCTTGCTAGATAAGGTGTGGGTAAATGTGACAGTGTCTTGTGCTCAAAGGGACAATATATTGAAATTTTGAGCCACAAAGCACCGTGGCATAAGGTTCTGATTGAGTCTTTGTAAAAGCTTTTGATTCTTTGTCTAATTGTGGGGACGCAGGGGCTGATTGGCCTGTTAAAGGGTAAGAGCTTCCTTGCAGCTCTTCCTAGAAACTGGCTGCTGATTTATAGCAGAACATGGCCCTTTGGTGGTGGTGGGGATAGAGCTGCCGTGGAAGATAACCAAAGCAAATCACTAAACTTCACAAGAGGAAAAAGCTAATGAGTGGTACTAAATCCTATAGATTGCTGCTTGTCATGCAACATTTTCAAGCTGTTTCCTGTCCTGCAAATATCAGAATGAGTATGCTCTATGGCTTTCAGCACATTTTCAGTTGAAATATCTATGTAAAATAGTATTCACATACTTGCAGAAAAGTATTAACTATCTATTTTAAGTATATTATAAGTAAAAGTATTAACTATCTATTTTAACTATCTATTTTTGACAGGAAAAATACTGATCTTTTCCATATCATTTTCTAGAGGGAAAAAAAAAGTAACAGTGAGACTTTGGGAAAATGCTGAAAAAAACCCACGTATTTGTGTGAATGACTTCTTCATTTTTGAGTAAAATCTACTCTTTCGCAAAAGAGGAAAGTTATACAAAACATTTAAGTAGTCACTAATAACTGATATTTTTCTTCTGCCTACCATTTGCAGCTCTTATACAGCCACTGGAAATGGCTTCAGTCTTGTTCACTTTAAAATAAACAGTAAATTAATATATCTTATTAATATAATAATAAACACCAATACATTAAAATACTCTATTGACATAATTGTGCAATGTATATTTTCACATTGTATCTATTACATATAAAAACTAATATGAGCTTCATCCTTCCTTTAAAGAGCTACCCACGTGCTGGCTTTGGGATATTCTTGCTCTGCAAATGTCTGGAGTTTTTCACCATTCTGTATTTCAAGATAATAATTGCTGAGCTTTCAGCAATTTTTACAGAATTTTTGCTCAATACAACCTCATCAGCTCTTAAATTGCTACTCAAGCTCAGTAATAGATATTTTAGGGAAGTAAGTGTAAGAGGATATACTGTTTGAATGAGAAAAGGAGAAGTGTATATATGTGTGTGTGTGTATATATATATATGTATCAAACTGAGATGACTCAAGTTGGACTTGAGTCAGGCGCTCCAGGCAGACTCTAATACTGCTGTGAAAGTTGCACAAGGATATTTAGTAACTGGAAAGAGACGCCAAATTTTTCCATCCTCAAGTTTATGTAATTGCAGGGTTTTATATAAGGCCTACTGTTCATGAGTAAGGTTGGGTTCTGAATTTTCATATAACTCAGATTTAATTTTCAAAGGTGCTTCTCTGATTTCTGTGTGTGTTGGAGAACTTAGTTGTTTATTAACTTGGATTGATTGAAAAGGATGGACTTTGTTCTGCTAAATCTTGTTTTTTATTTCTGTGCCACTCAAAAGTGAATGGAGGGTTTAGTTTTTAACTGGATACTTTTAAGATTTTCTAGAAAAAAATAAGGATTGGCGGCCCTTCTTTAAGTAAAAATTAAAAATTAAAAAATGAGGAAGTTGCTAAATTCGAGATCCTGCTTTCTGAATTCTCTGTTAGCATCTGTTAACTGATGTGCAGTGTCACCCATGGCACATCACACTGCTGGGAAAATGAAAGGCTTGCTCTGTAGCACCCAGGAACTGAAGGCTCTCAGATGCCTGAGCCATCACTTAAAGATGGGCTTTAGAGATGGATCTGCTAGAGCTCTAACTCATTTCTTTCTCTTTTTTAAATTTTTTTTTATTTTTATTTTTCTAGAAAACTGCTGGAAGACTGCTGTGACCCTGGGCAGCTCTTTGTGATGACAAAGCTGAACTCCCCCATGGGAAAGAACCTCTGGTTTGATGGGGAATTTTTGTATTCTTTCACCATTGACAATACAACTTACTCTCTCTTCCCACAGGTTGGTAGCTTTCTTTTCTTCTCACTTTAAGTATTAATATACTAAATGGTAACATGGTACAAATAAGTTACCTAAATATTCATCAAGAAATAGTCTGTATCTTCATTTGTCAATTCAAAACAGAGTTTTTACTTCTGTGCTCTGAAAATTGCAAAATAGCTGCAGTATTTCCCTGGCCACTTTCCAGATGTGCAAATATACACAAGTGATGAAATAGGTCCACCAGTCTTGATTTTCAAAATGATGATAAGTTCTGGCTATTTTTAGAGTGTGATTTCTGCTTTTCTGGCAGTGATCATGCTCATGGACTGTGGTTTCAAAAAATGAGAGCCAGAAACTTCCCTCAGCTGAACAAGGGCTGCAGGTCTTGCGTAACCACGTGTCCCAAGAAGCTGTCACTGTAAATACAACATCAAATCTGGCAAGATTGGCTCTGATGCTGTGTGAGCTGACAGGGCTGTGGGGCTCACGGAGGTGCATCCTGAGGAAAATTTCCTACCATAATACTTAAACATCTGCTAGTGTCATTGGCATATGTCTCCTATTTTTGTTTTTTTAAACTGTTTGAAAGGGCAGCGTCTGGCCTGTGTTTGGATCCAAGTTCGAACTGGATCGGTTCCACTGACGTCAGTGGATTTGCTGCCACATACTGTGGCTGAATTTGCCTGGCTTAAATTAGAATCACAGAATCATAGGATATCCTGAGTTGGAAGGGACCCACAAAGATCATCAAGTCCAGCTCCTAAAAGAAGTCTCCAAAAGGAAAAGGTTGGTAGAGAACTAGATTTTCATCTTGATTGCTGTGATGCTGATTATCTGGAATAATTCCTTCTACCTTTCAAATTCTCATGTAGGATTGCTTCCCTTTTGATCAGTCTAGATAGGGTGTGAAGGTGGTTTGTGTGAAGTTGTCTGAGTTACCTCCAAATAAATTAATTTTATTGATGGCAAGCAATGTAAGCACAATAACAGCAGCAGACAACGTGATTTAGTTGATTCTTGTTGCGTTATGAATACTAGAAATGGTTTGTTGTTTTTCAGCAAAAGTGTTTTGAGTTAGGTGCATGCTTATTGAGTGCTGAGAATTTGTAATATTGATCTAAGCTGCTTGTATTTTTAATTAATATATGAACTGATGTTAAATGAGTTTATTATATTGACTTTTGAACGTGGAAGGAGAGATGTTTTATGTGGCTATAGGTTTAAAGAAAACCAACCATCTGGACATGTTCATAGATTTACACGTTACTTCAATTTCTTAGATTAAAGGTATAGGTATTTTTTAAGCCTCACAGTCAATGTTGAGTCATTCACACCAGGCTTTTCATTTATTGCTGTTTCAGTTATACGTGTAGCAGAGTTCTTGCTTGTTAAACTCATGGTGTGAATAAACATCAAAGAGGTTGTTACATATATATACGTACTTCTACAGTGGTTTCCAGATCTCAACAAAAGAGTTATGACTTTGAATTAGTTTCTTTTGGTGGATAAAGAGGGACGGAGATCTAAGATGTAGGGAAAAGAGACCAGAAGGGCCATTTCCTGTGTTAACGTGGTGAAGCAGCATGAAGCTGCATCTTGTTCAGGCTACTAATCTGCTCTTGTGTCATTTCGCTGTGCCTGTTGCAATGAACCAGGTAATGGACCTCTGCCTCTCTTGCACTAAGCATTCCTCAAGTCTGTTCCACTGCTGCTGGTCCCTGCAAGCTGAATAAACAAGTAAATGTCTGACATGTGTGCAGAGTGGTTTTGCTGTGGTATAGCTGGGAAGAGGCAGCCCTGCTGGAATGGGCTTTTCTCCCTGCCTTTGAGACTTGTAGAAAGCTTATAGTGTGTCCCAGTGTAGCAGCTGTAAATCTTTTTATGATGACTATTAATGATCTGTTCTACAGTGTTGCACTGTTGATTGGAGAAAACGAAACTCCTTGGTAGAGCTGTAAACTCTGTTCCACATAGATGTTGACAGCAACCACTCCAAATATGTATATCCTTTTCAACATTTTAGAAAACCCTTACCTGGGCTGATATAGAGAGGTCATTGTATTTTGTGATGGATTTGAAATTTCATATTTGGTTTTGTCAGGATTAAAATCTAGCACTCTGCCCAGTCACAGTGGTGTCCTACATACTGTCACAGAAAATTGCAGAGTACTGGATGGGCTCCTTTGGAGAGGTAAATGCTGGTTAAAGAGGAGTCATGACCTCTGGAAGTCCAGCGGTTCCCCAGCTCCCAAGCCTTTTCCACAAAGATTATCAGTTGGCCAGATTGAGAGCAAGGGTCTGGGAAGCCCTGGAGAGACATACAGGGGGACAGCATGAACTAAGGACATCAGTGTCCCTAGGTCCCTTCGGCTTGCCAAGCAGGCTGCAAAGAGGATGGTGAGGTGCTGCTGGGGTGGTGGTGAGAAAGCTGAATAGTTAAGATGTTCCAACTCCAGAACAGTGCTAAGGACAGGTTCTGAAAATGTTATTCCTTTAATGAATTGGAAGGCAGTTCATTTCTGACACATGCTACTCCCTGCTACTTCCTCTTTTCTTGTAAGTGCTGCTTCCCATAATGTAATGTATTATTCATATGTATTTTGCCTGGAGGAATTTTGTAAACCTTTATCAGATGAAATCTGGCCAACCTTAAAAGCTTAGGAAGATTTATTTGCAGTAAATTCTTAAATGAAGTGGTTTTCTACCTCTTTCTTTGTTTCAAGAAAAACACTAGACTAAATTTTACAGGCCTCTGCTTTGAAGAATGGCGTCTATTAGCTTACTAGCAACAGGAAAGCAATTTTTGTAAAGATGAATATTCCTTTCAAAAGTATTCAGAAGCTTAAAACCACTTACAAAATATGGGTAATACTCTAAAATGGTCAGGGGACGCAACAGGAATGTAAAGGACTGCAGCTATGTTGATATAATTGAAAAAATATTTCCTCTAGAATAAATAATAATAATAAAAGCTCCATCCACATCGTTCTACTGGGCTTAAGCCTTTTTGTGCTTGCAGATTTCTCAATCCTTAAGTGGTTATTAACTTAAGGATAAAGTAACTCAAAAGTAAATAAGAAACTTGCTATATTTGATGGAATGGAATAAGCTGGCTATGCATCAATGCAGAATAATACAGCAGTAAATATCACAGAACTTAATATGCAAAATGTCTATTATTTTTGAATGTGAGCAATACAAAATAGAATATTTTTCTTCTGGGTAATCTATGTAGATAAAGTTCTTATAGCTGGTTCAACATTTTCTGATAGATTGCTTTTCCACTGGAAAAATGCTATTTTATCAAAATATAAATATCAGTTCAATTATTTTTTCCAAATTTTCTCTGAAGTGAAAAGGTTGAAAGGTTTTGGTAGTGTTATGGTATTTGATTTTACCATTTTTGGAATGTAATATTTCAGCTGATATTTTTATCAACTCTGTTGCTAGCTTTTTTTTTTTTTTTAAATCCAGCTTTTATATGCAAATATGAAATATGCAAGAGAAAATAAAAAAATGTGGGAATTGAATGATTCAGAGTTTCATTTCAATTTATGAGAACAAAATTTGATGTTGCAGTGTTCTGCATGAACCAACAATTCTCGTTGCCAGAAGTGCCTCCTCTTACTCTCCCCCTTCTCTCTCTGTGCCATTTTCCTCTGATTTCTAGAATAAAAGTTTTTTTGCTTGCTTGCTTGTTTGTTTTTGAAACAAAAATGTTACACAGGCTGTAACATCTTTCCCATGCTGGAGAGAAAAGGCTAATGGTTCATTATCGATACCCAACAGGAGAAGGCAAGGGGTAGTAAGATGTATCTTGTCACAGAGCATGACCTTGGGTACGGTGAGGGTGGAGACCTCACCTGCATCTGATCTCCCAAAACATTTTACAGTGGCGCTTTCTGGAGCTGTCAGTCACTGAATGCTGACATTTCTTGACAGCAGCTTTATCATATTGCTTGGTGTGATCTACAACATTATTTCCCAATCTTAAGAGACAAAAAGCATGGAGTCTGCATGTGACCATCGGTATAGGTTTAATATTAACAAAAGAAGGTTATTCTTAATGTGTACCTACCAGTTTTCTAAAGCTTTTCATGTGGGTGTAAAGTTTCAGCATTAGCTGGAACTTTCGAATAACTAGGGCACTGAGGAGTCAGAGATGCAGATGGCTCTATTACAGGCGCCGTGGTTGGGTAAGCCTCTGAATAGCCAGGCTGTGGTGTCTCAGGTTGGCCACTAAAGGCCATGGGTGACTTGTAAATGTGTTCCTCCCCATTGTGGTTCAAATATTATACAGAAAATGGAACTGCGTGTTCTTAAGTGTTCATGAGTCCTGTCCCTGGCAGGACAGAGACATGCACGCTTCTGGATCTTCAGCCTGGAGGTTCCATCATGTAACTCTGGTCCTGTTGCATTGTACCAAGGCATGTCAGAAGGTATAACCAGCATTTTCCACCCCTTATCGTCTGACTAAAATGGAAGAAACCAGCCTTCCATATATTCCACCCAGTAACTTTTAGTTGCTGTGAATAAACATGACCATAACCACAGGAGCAGCTGGGCTGTAACTCAAAGCCACGCGAGAGGAAAGTAAGCTAACAGTCACCTGCTTTTTAGAAGAAAGCAAGCCCTTTTCAAATATTTTCTGAAAGAATTTTGCACTCCTTGAGGCCTTTTTCTTCCTCAGAGTTTCAGAACTGAATTTCAGACCATCTTTACTATTAGGGAAAAAAACCTCACCCTAGTATTTATCTGTCTATGCAAATAATAGATTTTTTGCTTGATGTCAAAAGCTTATATGAAGATTTTGAGTAGAGCTGAGATGAATTTCCGAGGTCTCCTCTCCCTTCCGCATGAAAAAAATAAATATTTAAATCAAATGGGACTTTTAGCTCTGCTATGTAAGGTATTATTTTGGAGGGGAGAGAAGAGAACAGATTTCAAAAGAAGTTTCAAATCTTAAACTTCAACCTTTTAATTTGAAAAAATAGCTCATTGATTTTTTTCTTATTTTATTGTATTCTACCTGAAGCAATTAGATATACTTAGTACTAGTAAATTATTTCAAATTACTATAAAATGATTCCCCACCTGTTCCATATCATTTCTGAATTTCATCTGCAAAATACTGTCAGATGAAAGAATGGCTGCTTGCAATGAGTGTTTCATGAATAATCATCACAAACGGCTTATGAGAAATCCAAAGGAAATAGCTTCAAACCACAAATAAATTTGGGAAAGCTGGCAGCTGTTTCCAGATATATTGCTTTTCTCCTGATCACAAGGTCTTTCAAATTATTAATTGGAGTTTAAAGTTGAAATTCTAGTCCACAATATAAAGGCAGGTAAAATGTTATTGCTTTACTTGTAAAAGTCTGTGAGTTGTTTTGACTGGTTTTTACACCAGAAGATAGCCTTGATCCAAAAATTGTGTCTAAAATGGCAAGCCACTCAAAGTAAAGGGTTTAGAATTTGATGGACTGCACTGCTGCCAGAATGTATGAAATTATTACCTTTGGTGTTGACTTCGGAAGTGCTCTGTTTTTCTGTTAAGTATTCTGTAAATTCTCACCAACAATCCAACTTATTGAAGTACTCTGTTCTTAGTAAGCTCTGTAATTAATTGCTGCTTGGAGAAATACATTGATATATTGGATGTCATATGTGTCCTGATTTTTTCCCTTGATGTCCTGGGTAGGGAAATGAAATGCCCGCAGACCTAACATTTATTGAGCCACTCTTATATTTTCTTCCATTAATTCTACTATCTCAATGGTACTTCCCTGACTTCTTTTGTGCTGCCTTTAATTAGTATTTGGAGGAGTTTCTTGATAGTGTCCCTTTTATTTTCCTAATTTTTTTCTCTATTTTTTTTCTTCGTTAACTATACTGTAATGCAAATGTTTGTCTTGCTTGGGTCTTACATATATTTAATCAAAACAAAAATATAATAAACATATTCTTGCAATATATGGAAAATATTAAAATGAGTAAGGGTAGTTATGTATCGTGAAGAAATATGCACACATTAGGAATGCAATTTAAAAAAAAAGATCTTCTGAATTGTTGGCTTCTGAATAGCTTAAGCAATTGTGTCAGATAGTGCCTGTCATAAACTAGGAAATGAAATGCTAAATATAGAGACCAGACAAATTTTGGTCTTTTAGAGCATGAGTCTTCCCTTCAGCACTGGGTAATCTCAGTAGCATCATGGTAATTGAGATCAAAAATCTCAATTAGTATTTAGTTAAGTGAAACCCCTACCTTCACTTTGATTACTTACTAATTAAGAACTGTGTAATTGGACCATTTTGTGTAGCCTGTTGGCAAACCAGGAATAGGGCAGCATCTGTTATATCCGGTCAGTTAAGCAAAAGCCATGGTCCATCTGAAACTACTCCATATAGACGAGATGCGAACATGCCTGCTGGTGAAAATTAAAGTTATGCTAAAAAGACTGTAAGATGCAGCATACATAATTTTAAGTAATTAATGAGAGGATGGGCAATGTGCTCTTGTTGAAGCAAGTTACAGCAGACCAATGAGTGGCTTTCTGTCCTCGTTGATCACCACATGTGTGCTTTGGTCTCTCTCGGCTTGCCAAAATGTGTTCAGCCAGCCACTCAGCCAGACTGCATTTGGTGAGCGTGATTTATCTGCCTCGAGTTTGTTTGCAATGGAGTTTATCTGCACATGCCAAACTGGCTTTATGTCAGTTAACGCAAGTACATAAATAGACACTGACCTTTCCAAATGTAGCAAATGGAGGGGAAGGGAAGGTTGAGATCTGGCTGCAAAGTGTTTGGCCCAAAGGCAAAGCAAAGGGTCCAGCCACCTTAGCTCAACATCTCTGTTTCCAGTCTGAAGTGACAGAGCATCAATCACTTTCTGTCCTAGGTAATAGAGGAGCTGATCCAAGCACACCCCAGTGCCTTTTGCAGACAGGCCCTTGGGTGTTCAAAAAACACAGATCAATCCACTGCCATTTGGGATTTGGGGGATATGAGGGTGTGGAAGAGCAAACATGGTTCATCTTCTGCATTGATACTGAGCAGCACTTAAAATAGCATTAAAACCAGTGGGATCGTCATGGAGCCCACTTAAGACTGAAGGGACATGAGGTATTTTCAACAGGGTAGTTCAGCCATGAGAGTGTTTCAGCTTTGAGTGATTTCTGAATATTGGAAAACGCTTGAAATAGCACAGCTGATTTATTCATTTCTATTAGCACCCCGGGCTGTATGGTTACTGAGTGGTCAATACAGGCCTACTGAGAGTGAAGAGGCTGTGACAGGGCTGGGAACGTGGGCAAGGCTAGGTGATGTGGGGCTGTGCTGTCCCCAGAGAGGGGGCCCCGTGGAAGTGCATCCCCTGTCAGAGGCAGCGAGGATGCACGGCAGAGTGTACTCGCAAACGTTTCTTCTCATTTGCTGCACAACTGAATTTTTCTACCTCAAGAGATATTTTTGACACCTAGAAGACACAGTTATGAATAAAAGCCATGTTATGTTGTGGGAATGCAAAGCCCAGAGCAAAAAGACTCTCCTGAACCCAAAGAGGAAGAAGAGGACAGTGTGGGCTAGGACCACTGGAGAGGCTGTACTATGCCATGGGGATTTTATGGACTTTTGGTCAGTGTTCAGCTTTTTCACAGGAACATAAATTTTCTGCTTCATAAGCTAGAAATGTCATAAGCAGAAGAAAATTAAAGGAAGTGGTTACAGATGAGGAGCTATAGGAGCAGTGAGCTTCTCATGGCTACAAGTAATTACAGGGTATATGATCTGCTGTGCTGAGAGATAAAAACACAAGTAAGAGTTAGTCCTAACCTGCCCAAAGGCACAGCAGTTAGATTTGGTTTGTTCGGTTTATGGTAGCTTTATGTAACGGATGAGAAGCTAAAAGGAAGTTTTTCTCAATGCATTTCTTTTTTCCTTTTTTTTTCTTCTGACAGTGATCTTTTTAATATACCAAGACTTCCACCCACAGGGCAATTAAACCTTTGCTTCTTTGGAAGTCAGTTTCTAAACCTTGAGTAAAATTTATCCTTTATATTCTGGCCACCTGTTAGCCTTTCTTATTATCGATGAATTTTAGTATAAAGAGTCACCTTGTTCAATCTCTAGACTTCTTATCATAAATGTGACTATATATTTTGATTATTCAATGATTGTATTTGATTATATTAATTTGCTGTATTTGATAGTTAGATTTTTTGGTGAAATACTACTAAAATAGGCTTAAAATCAATGCTGGTTTGTTTGAGACTAAGGTTTGATTCCATTTCATGGCTGGCACTTACCACCTGGCAGAAGCCTGAGTAGGGATTGATGAAACACTACATATTTGCATTTTTCATATAGTAGTCTGGTTTCTTGATGTGACTTGTAAAATTGTACTGGGGTGTAGCAGTATATCAAATGATGTTCAGAAAGCATTTCACCTGCAACAAAGATGTAGTACCCCTGTTCTTCCAAGTGTTCCTAATTATGGGTGGAAGAACAGCTTAGCAGAGTCTGAAGGCTTGAAGAAAATCAGGAGAGGCTACACTACTACAGAAGCTATTAAAAAGGGGTAGCATGGTTACAAATCTTGTAGGAGGATTATATAGTGACTTTCAAAAGAACCTTTGTGCCTTCTTGCTTAGGGTGGAGTGTAAGCCCAGCTTTCCATTTAATGAGAAATCTGCTGCATTACAGTTCAGGAGTTGACTTATGTCGCTGGGCATGGTTGATTTTAAAGTCCTTATAACCTGTTATGGTATGGAGGAGAAGGACTGTGGTTCTCTTTCAGAATAAATTTTATAATCTGAATGGCTCCTGGGAGGCAAGCATTGGCTTCCAAATGACATTTCAGACACTGGGAAAACAGCACAGTAGTATTTTTTGTACATTAGGATGTACCAGAAAAATCCTGTGATGCTGGACATGCATGAGAAGTAACATTTAGCTTACTGTTGCTCATGTCAAGAATTCAGGCTGTTTCCTTTTTCTTGATCAACAGAGTCTATGCTTTTAGAGTTGTTAGGGGAGATGTTTTTGACAATGAAATTGGTGCTGCAGATTGTCTAATGGCCAAAAACTACCCATATGAGGTGATAATTTTGTGTGTGCTGGCTAAAGGGATGGATTGTAGTGGCAAGATAACTGAAAGCACTGGTGTTTTTCCAGTTGAAATGAGTCAGCATATGATGTTTAACAGCCTTGTGAATCTGGACTTGAGTAATATAGAGTCCCAATACAGAATGCTGTGACAAATAGTTCTTTCCAGCACAGAAGTGGTATCTTTTTTTAAAAGACTATCTTAGACACTTCCGTGAACTGTGGGCCTTTGGGGCTGGTGACATTTGGCAGTGCTAGTTCAGGTATGCTATGTGCAAGAGCAGCTTGCATATATTCTGCCTGGCTTTGCAGGTGTTTTCAAGGAAGAATATTTAAGAATACCAAGACTATGGTTGAGGCTCACCGGCTTTAGTGCAGTCCATCAATCCCAGGAAGGCTGCTGTGGGTATTCACAGGATGTTTTCATATGAAGTACATTTTTGCCAGCAAAATATTGCACATTTCTAAGTGAGCCATTGATCTATAAGCTGAAAGTCAGTTACAAAATCTCAGGGTCAGGATTAGGCTGGAGGTTCAAGGTTCCTGGATGCCAGCAGATTGGCTGCAGCACAGCTACCTGAATATTGCCTCATGTAGACTCTACTTCCAATGGCTGTATGTTTCTCTGTGTAAAATGTACTGGACTAATCATCTCCAATTACAGAAAGCTCAGATGGAAGGCACTGGATTCCAGATGGTCACTTGATCAGCTGGGAATTCCCTGAATTATATCCCAAATACTAGCTCTGTGAAAGCAGTAATATTTTCTAAGAACTCCAAGTCACACAGATGGACTTAGGTACCTTTGTACTCTGGTGTGGGAATTGCACACTACAGAAAGAGCAAAACATACACATGATGGGGGGCCTGGCTTTTCCCTTTGTTCAGAAAACATGCCTCTGTGAGAAAGGGTAGAGAGAAGTTTTCTTTATGAATAAACTACCTGTCTTGGTGTGAAGGAGTAGTACCTGTGGATGGAAAAGCCTGATGTGAAACAGCTCTTGGAGGTCAATTGTCTTAACAAAGAGCCTACTGCCTCTGTTTACCTAGTGCTGCCCCAGCTAGTCTGCCTAGCACAGGAGTTGTGTGGCTAAGGGTAAGCAGATGAAGTCCATAATTCCTCACATCCTGTGCTTGATAAGTGTTTTATCAAGCTTTATTTTATCAGGCTTTTATTTTAAGACAACATCTAGATTCATTGAACAATTTAGGCAAAGGTGTATTACACTGAGAAGCGAGTGTGTTGCTGTCTCATGTTGATGGGGCTATCTAGTCAGCCGTTCAGTCAGATAGGGATTAATGTACTACGTAATGCTGATAGAACAATTTCTGATGTGTATAACATCTTCTTACTTATGGTTTTATGGGGTGTAACCACAGTGTCTGCAACCTATTAAGTCCCATGGTAATGAGGCTTTCCTACAGAGACCAAAGGAGAAAAGTCAGTGCGGTGAAGGTGATAGCAGCGACACTAACATTCCTGCAACCATCTGTGGTATACATAGGCAGGCAGCTTGCTCAAACATCCCTCCTTGCTCACCCTTTTTGTAACACCTCACTGATTTTGTTGTATCTAGTTAAGTACATAGTTGGCTGGAAACTTATGCTGGGGAATGCCTAGCAACCACACATGTTGACTGGGAATATGCTTGTTAGCTCCATCCTGCACCTGCTGTACTAGGACAAAAAGCACCAGTTATAAAAGAACAAGTGCTCCAGATGTATCCCCTCAACTGGGAGACACCAAACAGAAATCAACATGAGCAAGCCTGTTTTCATATAGTTCCTTTTGCACTCAGAAGACCACACAAAAGTGCATTCACTCACAGCACGTAATCCAGACATACAGCACCCTTTATAATTTTACTTTTACAAAGCTAGGTTTTTAGGGAAAAAGCCTTGCATCTTCATATAGGGATTCACTAGGCAGTGCTACACCAAAATACAGAGGTACTGATGTCCCGTTTTGATGGTATCATGTTGAAACCTGCACAGAATAGTTGTCTGCTGGGGGGAAGGAGGAGTATTCAGAGGTCACTGCCCTCTCGCCTCTGCCCCATGGCAGACAGCTCTACCTGGGCTGTATCTGACAGATTTTATCTAATAAATGATTACAGCTTCCACTAATGGGAATTTCACAGACAGTCCATTCCACTACTTCTCCGTCCTAACGTGTAGGATGCATTTCCTGATGTCTAACTTAGAGTTACCCCATGGCTATAACGTAAGATTTTTTTTTCTTATCTTTTCCCCATATGACTGCTAACAAGACTCCCCACAGTCTTTTTCTCTAGGCTAAACGATGTCGACTTTTTCAATCAGACCATTTATTCTAATGCATTGAACATTTTTGTTTTTCTTATTGTTTGTAAGGAAGATGTGTTAAAACTGTGTGGAGATGGTACAAAACATCAAGGGAAAAGCGCCTTATACTCTGAAGGGCAGAACTTACTGGCACCTTTTTGCTATAACAGGCTTGTGTTTAGTGTTGCTGCTTATTCTCGTAGCCAAAGATCACTGGATGTTGCTACTAATGAGAAAAACCTAGTGACCTGACAGACACGCACAGTTTTCTCCCTGATAATAAGTGCAGAAGACAGAACTGGGAATGGAACTGAGGTGTCGTCATCTTTCCAGGGTAAGATCTCTGGAATCACAGCTCTGACAGTCTGTTTCAGCTGAACTTGTCCATCACTCCACCTCAGTAAACATTATGCTGTTGGAGACAGTCAGACCATTGTTAATGGTCAGTGCTCTACCCAGGGGACACAGTGAAGATTGCATGGAGCTGCTATTGTACCTCTATTTCTCAGTTTATAGAATCAAACTGAGTTAGACCATGCCAGCAGGGCATGAAACAATAACAAGCAATACTTTGTTAATAATTTTTAATTAGGTTGTGACTATGACAAGAATGTAGAATGGGAGTGTGGAGTGTGTTCTATTTTTTAGGTAGGCTAGTCTTTTTGTAGGCTGACCATTTTATAGATACTCATCCATTCAGACATCTCCAGCCTTTTCTTTAATCTAAAATCCACTGGCTTGTCTCTCATCCTTTCCCTTGCAGCAAGACTTGGCATATGCACAGTGTAGCTTGTTGTTCAGAAGCAATGCTGCGAATTTAAGTGATGGGACTAGGCTTAATAGCGGACAGTTTAGGTGAAAGGAGACAATAAATGCAAAGGCTACACAGATCTATTCTGTGATCCAATACTATGCCAGAAGGAGAAATGAGAAAGCCAGAGATAAATAATCTTTGGTATGACTATGATGCTCTTTATAGCAATTCCCTGAGGCACTTCACAGTCATTCAAATTCAATATATGGTGTTGCTGCACAGTAAAATCTATTCCTAGAAACCTCTGCAGACAATTAAAATGATCAGTTTTGCATAGGGAATATGTGGAGAAGAAATACTGCAAAACTCATTCTTCCTGTGCAATAAACAGATATACATGACGATCCGCTATTCCTTTTGCTTCACACATACAAAGAAAAGAAGAAAAAAAAAAGGGAAGAGGCCTTGAGAACCCTTGTGATGTTCTGGCCTGTATGTGAATATAGCAGATAGGAGCTCTTCTCTACTCCATGTCATTAAGCAAGGTCTTTGAAAAGTGGGACCACATCAGTTTAAGATCTTCAGTAGTGCTTTCCTAGCTCCAGTCTTGGCAGAATTTCTGAATTTTCAGTTGCTCAGTTTAGGGTCTGTTCTTCAAGTGTTATCCAGGGCTGGCACATCCTCATCCTACCATGGCTGCTGTGGCTGTGATTGGCACAGCAGTTGCACTCATCTTTTCAAGGCAGTCCCTCAGTGAGAAGTGTGGGTGCTGGATTGTTATGCACCCAAAGAAGCATGGTGGGGAAACTACTTATTTTGCAACACAGATTGTTGCTAAAGTGAAACTTGGTTGTATCAAAGTCAACAGCAGAACTCCAGTTGACTTCAGCATGGCCAGGATTTAGTCAACAGTATCCACTTACTGAGTACAATTCTGCTAGGGACATGTAGGTTTGGTTTTGTGGCTTCTTTCTGGGTGACATAAAAAAATACTTTTTTTTTCTCCCTCCAGTTCTTGGCTTTTACTAGCCTCTGCTTTCACATAATCAGTGAATGATTTATCTTGTTCATCTAGTCTGACTGAAAAATATTGTTTGTACCCCTTAAGACTGACCTTGAGGGAAAGTGCAAGACAATCAGCTCTTCAGATGAGATAAAACGGAGCTTTTTTGTCATTATTCTTCTTTGCCTCCATCCCAACAGACAACATCCTTTATGTTACCTGTGCCAATAAGCAGGGTATCATCCTTGACTGATGGTTCAATGAGTCACAGAATCATAGAATCATTAAGGTTGGAAAAGACCTCCAAGATCATCTGGTCCAACCATCACCCTACTACTAATGTCACCCACTAAACCATGTCCCTAAGCACCAGGTCCAACTTTTACTTGAACGCTCCCGGGGTGGTGACTCCACCACTTCCTGGGCAACCTGTTCCAATGCCTGACTATTCTTTCTGAGAAGAAATGTCTCCTAATTTCCAACCTGAACCTCCCCTGGCGCAACTTGAGGCCATTCCCTCTAGTCCTATCACTAGTTATCTGCGAGAAGAGGCCAACCCCCAGCTCCCCACAGCTTCCTTTCAGGTAGTTGTGGAGATTCCTGGCAAACAGTCTACGTGCAAGTCTTGCAGAATCTTTGCATGCTTTCCTAGTTCTCTGTCTCTCTCAATGAGCTGTTCTTACTCTAAAGCTGTTAGTTTTGTAGGGTAAAGGCAGTATTGTTTGTATGCCTATACACTGCCTGGAACCATGGAGTCCCAGTCTGTGCACAAGGACAGTGCGTGTAATGATCAACATTGCCATATTAAAGTGGGGTCACCCATAATTTTTTTGACTTCTGTTTTTTCATTTTGTTTTTAAGAGGTACAGAGATCCTTGGCATGTGACCCAGTGAAAGAAGAGAAATCACATCTAGGGCCCTGGTTTCCTGAGGCAGTAGTGGAAATGTTATTTTTCAAAAGCTTTTTCTTCAGAGTGGCTCAGATACTATCCTTCTCAGGTGTGAATTTATCCTAAGTTTTCATCAGGAAGATCAGATTGCCCCTGTGTTTTTTTTCTTTTCAAACTGAATATCTGATTGCTCTGGAACAGACCATCTGAGAGTGAAAAAGATGCAGAGGAAAACTGTGTAGTGATAATTAGCAATGGTTGCTTCTCTGTAAAGTTTGATGTCTGGTCCCATTGGGCACTTGTAAGGCTGAATACTATTCCGAAACCTGCTGTTGTGTGATGCCTACAAAATAAATAACTTCTTCAGTGTTTTTTTTTTTTTTTTTTGTAATTTCAAAGGTGCTTCTTTCATCAGAGATGAAAAATGTGGAGAGCAAAGTCAGAAAGTGTTTGGGGTGGTTCTACTCCAATGTAAATTAGATTCTTCCTGATAGCTTCATTGCTAGCGTTTTTGATCCTTCAAGGAGCATAGCTATCAAACTCCTGATTCACAGTAATTAGGCATGCAAGAGATAATCCCTGTTTTTATTCTTTTAAATGTAAGCTTTCAGCCCTTCTTTCCATTTTACAAGCACTCCAAATATCTAAGCATATCCAATATTACTCTTATTAACCATGTACACTTGAATTTCACACTGATTTGGTTTATACAATGCATGTTAATAACTATGTCCATGTTATCCTACTTTTTTTTTTTTTTCTCCTACTTGTGAATACTTCTGGGTCTGCACTTTGTGTAACTTTGCACTTTATTCTCTTTGAAAGCTTTAGTTAAGGGTAATATTTTTCTAGGATAAAGGTAAACTGAAAGGCCGACTTGACCTGACAGAGGCAGTAATGACTTTACCAACACACTTTTGGGGATTCTAGCAAAATGCTGATTGGAATGGGAATAAAGATTTATTGTAACATGCTCTCTGTGAGTGTATATTTACAAAAAAATGTTAACTTGAAAAATGGCACCTTCTTACTCAACAGAAATTGAGGACTTCTTTCATTTCCCCAAGGTTGGTCTTCCCACTGAGAAAAGTGAGTTTTCGTTCCTGTCATTGCTTCAGAGCGCATACAACTACAGAAAAACAAGTTATATTGTGTATTTTGCCATGCTCCTAACTAGTGCTGCCAGCTTGATGGTTTTCTTTTCATCATACATTTGTTGGGTGCTAAGATTTTACATGACTCTGTTATCTTCTCCATAGAGAGAATCTCTGTACTCTTCTCCATAAAGTTGACAATGCATAAAGCAGATCAAAATCAAACCTGATTTACAAAGACATCTAACAGAGGTCTTGATTTCAAAAATCGTGTGTTCTGATAATAATAACTTTCTCTTTAAGCCTGTAAGAGCAAAACTCTGGCTTGCCTGTTGGACCTGATAGGATCCTTCTGTGCCTAAGCTGAAATTTGAGCTGGTGTCTGACTGAAGGGGGGGGGGGGGGGGATGATGTAAAACTACTGTACATATTCCTTTGGTTTGATAGCAGCAGAGTTTTCCTAATATAAAAGTAAGGTGAACTAGTACATATTCTATACTGTAGATATATCTGTGCTTAATCCTATTACAGGTAAGGGAGTGAGACAAAATCTGTATTTTAAAAACTCTACACATTCCAGTGTACTGTTGTGTTAGCTCAAAGAGAATTGCCATCTACGGTGTCCCCTTGGACCGGTGTCCCCTTTTCTGATGTGTAAGACTTTCGTCTTCTTTCCTGCTACACAACACAAAGAAATGTACTCCCAGACACCAGAGGCTGAGCCTTTGTCTTGTCTGTCTGCAGAAGGAGTCTAGTTTATGGCTCCTTACTGTCAGTAACAGCCTGTTTTTCTCCTGAGTTTCAGTCCAAACACCCTGGACAACAGCTCCCTGGTCTGCTGTAAGTTCTTTCTTTTGCCTTCCTCCCCAGTTTTGTCTGGCTTTGAGATGTCTCATAGGTAGCCTCCAGACTTCCCCACTTGTTGCCCCTGTTCTTCAGTCTTTACTAGCATCTCTTTATAAATGGTCTTTTCGTCACAGTTAGGGGGTCAGTTCACTCCACCATTTATACTTTCTGGGCTGCTGCCATGCCTCATGGAGGTCATGTAGCTTATTTTACAGCAGTGTAACTTTTCTGGCGTTTGTGGGCTTACATCTCTTTTATACTGCTGCAGGAATTTGGATCATGTATAAAAATGAGACAACCTCCTTCCATTTAAGTAGATTAGCCAGATACTAGTGTAATTTGTATACCTGGTGTGAAATTCAAAGTGTTTGTTCATTCTAGAAATGAATTACAGCTTTTCATTGTCAAATTTTCAACTATAGAGTGATGTACTCGTGATTGGTGTCAGATAGGGGTTGCAATTGTTTTCCTATTGCCTATTCCTTTATTGTGTAGGTGTTTATTTATTTATTTATTTATTTTCTCAAGGTAATACTGTGTAATAATGTTCTCCTGTTATTCTGATAGCTTTATTGTGGATTTGAAGGTATAAAAACATAGATAAACTTTGTAGAGGGAGGTAATATATATATATACATATATATATATATATTTTTTTACTAAAGCAAGGTAAGTGTAGCTCTTGTAGTGCAGCACTTTCTGTGTGGATGCCACAATACAGACTTTACTGTTGTCCTCTGTTTTAATTTTTGGATGGGAAAACAATTTTCTAAGATGATTAGTAAAATGTAGAACAGAGCTACAGTTTAATGCACATATTTTTAATGCTTTGTAAATGTTGGTGCATTCTTCATTTACATAATTTAATCCACAGAGTTTACAGTCTTTCCCAGTATAACTCAGCAATTAAAGACAGACTCTTTTCCCTTTCAGATTTGTGGAATTTAAACTCATCTTCTGTGCTTGATGCACTAACTTCTGAAGTTTAACTGGCTAGTTTCTAAATTTCATCAAGCAATGTAAAGTCAAAACAGTCAGAGTGTTTACTTATCACAGGCAATAAAGGTGAAATGAGGATTCTGCAGAATGACTACACATTCAGTCAGGGCTTTTGATTAGTTGGCATTTACCTAGCTTCAGCTGAATTATGTGTTTCTTTTGTTTATTGCTCCATAATTAGAATCTTGTTGCTCATACATATTTTGTGATTTTTTTTTTTTTTTGCCTGCCGTGAGGAGTTCTCTGTTATGGCGTTGCCCTATTTTAGTCATTGTTTCTTCTTGCCTGCCTGAATGTGCAATATCCCCTCTTGTCAGCCTTCTCGCATAACCTTAAGATTATAGGTACATTACAATTTCTTTCTCTAATTTTCTCAGTTTTTTTTTTTTTTTTTGTATTTTTGGTCTTTTTTTAGATCACAAAGCTATGCTTCACAATTCTGAGTCCTTTCAGTTAATGTATTATGATGACATTTGTCTGTGGAACTTTAAAGTAATTTTGATATTATTTAAATGTTCTGCAGAATAAAATTTTTGGAAACCATATGAAATTATTTTGTTAAACATCTCATTGGCTGGCCAGTTATGGCTCATTTTGAAATCTCCTTAAAGCTTGAGTACATACAGAAAATCTAAGATGTGTAGCACTCACAGTTTGACAGTAATCCAAATCAGTCACTGTAACAGCCCTTTTACCTGTCAATTTAAGAAGTTTCTTCAACCTTCTGGCAAATGGGTCAACATCCCATCATTTATTGTTGTACTTCCAAGGAAGCTAAATGCAGTATAACTTGCAAAAAATTGACAAGTATGTGTGTGGCTTTGATGAGTATCCTTTTCAGCAGAATTCATGAAAGTTCTCTTTCAAAAAGCATTTTCTCTGAAATTACGCTTTTAGGGCCTTTTTCATTTCACTAACATATGCCTAAGTACCGTTTACTGGCATGGCTCTCCAAATTCCTGTCAAAAGGAGTCAATTTAAAAACACAGTTTTGTACTTTTAAATTTGTCTTTTGATTGCCATATCTGTATGTTTTCCCTTCAACAGATGTCTAGCTACTTAGTCAAGGGAGAAAAAAGATGTCTCTGCAAAAAAGATGAGCCGAGTAAAAATGATTTTTTTTTTTAACTTTGGCTGTGTGTTAAGAACAATTTACTCTGTGCATTGATATCCTTCCCACATGTTTGGGACTTGTAGGGAATCATCTGTGATAGTTTCATTTGAATGAGGAATAGGAACTTTAATTTGAGGAAAGGAATAGAAAATAAATCAGTTCCAATAGAGTCTGTATTGCAGCCTGTAGGTTCCCTGTGTTGTCAAATTCCTATTGTCTGTGCTTGGAGTGCCATGAAAAGGCTGCTGGCAGATCCTAAGCTGAGATGTGATGATTATTATTCTATTAGCCACACTTACTTAACATCTTTCTTCAGATATTTTTGGCACCTACAGGTGCAAAGTGCTCTGTGCCATCATCTCCAGTGCAGGAGACTTTTAAAGGCAGCAGGAAGCCTTTAACCCAACCTGACCTCCTGAGTAACTCCAGCTGTAGGGTGGCATCGAGCGATTCTTCAGTCTAGTACAGGAGTGATGCTTCAATCGCAGCATTACTGCTACAAGGCTGCAGTTGCTGTGCTGCAGCACAGGCGCTGCTTCTGGATACAAAGCCTCTTTATGTTTACCATACCCTTAGCAGTAAGTTCCAGTAAATAACTGCTGCATTCAAAAGTCTGTATATTATTTCCACCATCCCTGGGAATACAAATGTGGGAGCAGAGCTGCTGGCTTTGCCTGCCAGACTCGCAGTAACAAAATACATCACTATAGATTAAAACATAGATTTTTAGAAAGTTTGCTACCTGGGTCTACCATGCGAATGAGACACATGAAACACATTACTTTACCAGATCACTCAAATGCATGAACAATCAAAATATAAATGAAATAAAACACACATCCAGATTGCAATCAGAATACTGGGAACGTGAGCCATGATCCTAAATGTAAAGTTCACTGTAGAAAAAATATAGTTTTTATAGAGAATATATTTACATTTATATTTCTACCCCTGGCTGCTTGAGCTGTTAACTGAATGATTGATTTTCTTTTCTTTTGTGCTTTAGGTTCTTTAGAGTGCTACTCTGGCTGTGCAAATGGGTAGGAATTACATCAGCGTTAAGAGACAATGAAAATCAGGATCTATTGGGTGTACAATCAGCTGTGGGTAGGATATTACCTCATCTGCTGGGTCAACAAAGAAAACTTGCTCTTCTGTTATGTTTATTGCAAAATCATTGCAATATTTGTTCCTTCATTTATGCTTGTTGATTCATTGTAATTTCACCTATTTACTGCTTATCTCTAGCCATAATAGTAATAATAGTCTCTTTTATCATTACACACTCTCTCTATAGGTATAAATGTGATATATATATATATATATAAAAATATAAAATTACATCATTCAATACTTCGGAAGTAATTGACGCTATTGTATCTAGCAATGAAATTTGTATTAAAAGCTCTCCATGTTATGGCTTGATATTTTTCCCTATGTACACGTGCATCTGTTTAGGAATTACAGATTTTTTTTTTAACCTAACTAAGGTGTGACCTTTACATTAGAGGTTTCCTTCATATTGACCAGACCAAAATCTAAACCTATTTTCTTTGTTTTTCTGCTTTATTTTTAACTTTCTCTTTTTCTTCCTTTTTGGAATACATTTTTGTATGTTGCAGCAGGAAGGAAGGGAAAAATGCCAAATGCCAGCTGCCTGAGATCATGCATCCTGCTCTGTGATGCTCTTGGAAAGCGTGTCTTTTCACCATTTACTGACTCAGTGTATGAAACCCTGTGCAACTATTCCCTGTGTTAATCAGTGTGAAGAGGCAAAGGGGTGCTTGTGGGGAAGTTAACTGTATAATAGTAGTGGATGTGACTGCATGTGGTATTAGTGAGAGGTTTCTGGGAGGCGAGGCTGCAACTCCCAGTGGAGTGGTGTTTCATTGGGTTTCTCTGAGCACAAGACTGTGGTAGGAGTCACATGGCAGCTTCTCTTTCTCTTTAACACCCCCTGTGCTTGTCAGGCAAGCTCACTAAGGATGAAAATTCCAAAAGCAGGAGGATGGCTAGCTTTGTATATTGATGATCCCATAGTGGGGAAATGTCATCTAGGAGGGGACACATACGTGAGTCACATTTATAATATCTGAGGCTTGAGAAGTCTGAGGAAGTGTTTTATCTCAACCCTAGATGGCATGACAGAGTATGGCTCCTGCCCTAAGACACACGGATTTTGTTCTTGTTCTGTTGTAGGATGAAATCTCTGGGTGTGCAGCGAGTTCTTAGCTCCATGTAGCTTAGCTCCTGTTATGTATCAATTACTGTGAGTTCAAATGGAGCTGTAGCATTTATTTGAGGTATGGAGTTTAGATGTCTGAATTGTAAGCAGGAATAGAAATTATTTAAACAAAATACTGTAGCCTGTGACCTACAGCTTTGCCGAACTAGATGTGAAAGACTTACCCATTTTGAATCCTAATGTGGAACCATTGCTAATTTATCTTTAGCATAGTGTTTTAAAGCAACCTTCTCCTTGTTTTCCTGTAATACTTGGAATGCAGTATCTGTCAGTCAGTTCTGTCTACAGGTATCTTCTTCAGGCTTAATGAAACCTTGGTGAATTTTTTTGCTGCTGAAATGAAAGCTGTGCTACTAGACTTTGTTATGAATAAAACTACAGGCCGTTAATTCATTAATATTCATACTTTAAGTTGAATATGAGCCAGCAGTGTGCCCTGGCAGCCAGGAGGGCCAACCATATCCTGGGATACATCAAGCACGGCATCGCTAGTCGGTCAAGGGAAGTGATTGTCCCGCTCTACTCTGCGCTGATGCGGCCTCACCTCGAGGACTGTGTGCAGTTCTGGGCACCACAGTACAAAACGGACATGGAACTGTTGGAGAGTGTCCAGAGGAGGGTGACGAAGATGGTGAAGGGCCTAGAGGGGAAGACGTATGAGGAGCGGCTGAGGTCACTGGGCCTGTTCAGCCTAGAGAAGAGGAGGCTGAGGGGCACCTCATCGCAGTCTACAACTTCCTCGCGAAGGGGAGTGGAGAGGCAGGTGACCTATTCTCCATTATCACCAGTGACAGGACCCGTGGGAATGGTGTCAAGCTGAGGCAGGAAAGTTTAGGCTAGACATCAGGAAGAGGTTCTTCACCGAGAGGGTGGTCGCACACTGGAACAGGCTCCCCAGTGAAGTAGTCACTGCACCAAGCCTGTCTGAATTTAAGAAGAGATTGGACTGTGCACTTAGTCACATGGTCTAAACTTTTGGGCAGACCTGTGCGGTGCCAGGAGTTGGACTTGATGATCCTTATGGGTCCCTTCCAACTCAGGATATTCTATGATTCTATGATTTTCAATTGAATCCTGATTATGAAACATTAGGAATTTCATGGGCTCGGAAGATTTTCATGCAAAAACTAAACAAAACTCAGTAGTTCTGGTAAAGTTTTCCTTTGGGATTTAGTTTTGAAATGAAATTGCTTTTGAAAGGAAAGAAAATATTTCATGTCTGAACTTCTATATATTAAAACTGATCTCTGTTATCAGACTCTCTAGGCAGTTTTCTGTAGTGCTTTTACTCTGCTAGATGTCCAAGGGTGTAAGGGAGTTTGTCTTGTGCTGGACCAGTATCTGTGTTTTCAGGTTGTCTTTTCTGTCATCAAAGCTGGCAGGTCTTTCACTCCAGCTCAAGAAGGGACATTATCTTTCCTCTTCTCAGTGTGATAGCATGGGGCAGGTCAGAAACGTGGTCTCCATCATCAGCTCATAGGCTGATCATTCCGTACATGGCCATAGGATGTTAGTACCATGGCCTGTATGCCCCAGGTGCTCTTCTGTGCTAGCCTGGATGTTTTGGCAGACAGCATCCTTCTGCAGGTGGGTATGCAAAGAACTCCTGGTACAGTTAAATCAACCACGTCTTTTGACTGTGTCCCTGGGAGATGTACGAGGGGATAAGCTTTATTTGGGTGTTCTTCATACACTAGGCCAGCTTGTCTAGATTGGTGGTAGAAACAATGAAGGTAAATACCCGAAAAGTGCCATGCATCACAAAGGCAAAGTAGACTCTGAATAAAAACAATGAAAAAACGTGGGCTACAACCATTCAAGACAACAACAGTCCCATTTATTTCTAGTGAAAATAATACAGATACTTGTTGAGGGGCATGAAAACGTAATTAGGAGTAGAAAAGGGATGCTATAAAAACAATGTATTTGAACTACTTGATATCCACGTATTCTGAAATCATTACACCCTTATATAGCAGGGAAAAAAAATGGGAGAAAAACATGTTGTTGTTATTAACTTGGTTGTTACAATGGAATAGTCTAATAGCCTTTTGTTTCCAAATATCAGGAATGGCACTGTCAGGAGACGAGAACAAAAATGAAAGATCTAAATGGTCCACTTATGCTCTTACTTTGCGCAGAATCTTAGTAACAATGAAAATACAAAAAGAGGAAAAAAAAAAAAAGAAAAACACAAACAAACCCGATCTGATTTGATAATCGCGGGTCACATTTTTCAGAGGTTATATCCCTAGGGAGAAAAAGCATCTTTTTGTATTTCAAGTGACATTTTTTTAGCTGGAAAAAAAAAAAAAGAGAGAATATAATGTACAACATTCACGATGTCATTTTACAATCTTTTTTTTTTTTTCCCTAAGTCTGCCCTTTAGAGACTATCCAGACATGAGAGGAGAGCAACATCACTTGAATACCTCTCTTTAATTGACTGTCTGTGAGAGCTTTAAAAATAAACTTACAGATACTGTGGAGAGATGAAACTAGAGGACACAGTTACATGTCTTATCAAAAGCCAACAACCAGGCTGTCCTATCTCTTGCCATGAGACTTCCTATGTGAAATAAAGAAACCTAAAGGAGAAGTTAAAATATTAAGTTTTGAAAATGCCAAAATCAAATTTTTAAAGGGTGGAAGATCACAGCAGTCCTTGCATGACTTCTGTCTTTGTGAAAGGATTACATCTGAAGCAGTACAATGAGTATAACAGGCAGAGTGGAATGGTTTTCTTATCCAGAGTAACAAGCCTGGCAAGGATGTGTGTTTAAAAATGCTGTGTGGCAGCTACAGTCATCTGCCATGTTCGAACGTTCTTGTTCTATGCTAGCACGTGTGAGACTGGGTTCAGCACAAAGGCTAATTAATGACCCCTTATCTCTGCTGGGGACCCAAATGTTCTCAACTGATAAACTCCACATCCTGCACTTTCTTACTGCTGTCCTCTTCCGAGTTCCTTTAGCAGCTGAAAGAGCCAGAAGCAGGCCCCAGGAGAAAAGTGAGAAGGAAAGCCCTCCAGACCTTGAGAAGTTGGCTGGTCTGTGGTGCTTAGCATGTAGGGAGTAATCAATCCAGCGCATTCTTGTGATGTTAATAGCTTCCTGTGGAGTGAATCATCTTGATGATCACTAGATTACCTTTGAATTGCTTTTTGTTTGAGAATAGATTTTAATGAAAAATAAAGTTATTTTTAGTCCAGTAGTTGAAAAAAATATTGGAGGGTCTGACAATATCTTCAAAAAAGAAAAAAGAAAGAAAAAAAGCAACCAGAAAAGGAATATGATGTCTTACTAGCTACTCTGATTTTCATGGTGTTTTATTTAGTTGCCAGAAGAGATTTGCAGCTTATTAAAACTTCTGACATTGTCCTTTCCAAATTGCAACCTCTGACAGGGAACAGCACGTCATTTTTTGAGCCTCCTCCCTCAGAGCATGTCTGTATACCTGTAAAAGATTTCTACTGGCCAAACGTAACGGAGAGTAAGACATGAACAACGTGAACAAAAAGAAACGGGCCAGCAAGAATATAGGTGTAGTACTTGCTCAGAACAATGGGATAATCAAGGTATGCAGAATTATTAAGTGCTGTTGCACAGAGACCCACAGTCCCTTACCACTCTAAGTCTTCAAGTGAAAACCTAGTGCCCTCCTTCCATCATGCCAGCAGCTCCTTGGGGTGAGCTCTGCTGGTTTCGGAGTGCCCTGGAGCTGGCAGTGTCCTGACCCGGTGGGTGGTGACTTGGGCCAGCCCCTGCCTACCTGCCCCCAGGCTGTCCCACTGCAAGAGCAGCCCAACAGGTTGCAGCTCCAAACTAGCGTGTGGGTGAGCCTGCCTGGAATAGGAAATTGGACTAGGTATCCTGACATCCCTCCCAGCCTGAATTACAGTATGATGCTGAAACCAAGGGAAGCACCAACCGGGTGAAAAAAAGGTGTCCCTTTAGGTGAAATTTCCTTTGTTCTGTAGTGCCGTGCAATAGGCATACCGTTTCACTAGTGTGTATAATTTAATGGACTTCTAATGTTCAGATTCTGATGTATATACTGCATTACTGAGACTTCAGTCTTAGGTTGGGTTTAGCCCCTGAGGTCTATATCCGTGTGGAGGAGCTAGCCCCAAATGATCTTTTCTGTTGGTTTGCAACAAATGTCCTATTCTGTTTGTTTGAGGAACCTACACCCTCATATAATGAAATGATACTTTCCCCATTTTAATCTTATATTGCTAAGTATTTTATTATTGATGTAGAAAAATGTTATTCAGACAAGTTCATGAATTACTCTCATGCCTCTGGATCCATGCTATCCTTTTGTCCCATTCAGTAGTGCATTTAAATGAACCCACTATTTCTGCAAAGATTATATTACGTTGGATTTTTTTTTTAAATGTTTCCAGGCAGCCCAATATCATCAAGCTTTTTCTTTTGATCATCACCCGCAGCATACTCTAAACACTTTGAAGCATTAGAGCTCCTAAAATGTTTCCTAGCTAACCTTTCTCTGTTGTAGTTTACTTTGCTGTTTATCTCAAATTACCTAGCTGGAACTAGGGGGTAATTGTTTGTTTGTTTGTTTTGTTTTGTTTTACTGAAAGAAATATCAGTAAAAATATGTTTTATAAAATTTGGGATTTGTGGAGTTTAAAATTTGGTTTAGAATATTTAGATAGTTCCTTCTTACATATAAGATAAATGAAGCATTTTTAAGAGGCTTAAATTTTTTTCATTAATGGAGAAGAAAAAACATCTAGTAGAATTATTAAAGAAAGTCAACAGTGCTTCCATGCTGCCAGAAACCAAGCTCAGTGTTTAAATTCCACTCATATAATTGCAAATTTCCTAGAGAGATCAATCCTTGCTGGTTGTCTTTAATGTCTTTTTAACTAGTGATTCTCGATAGACATCATTGATTTATCAGAACTATTTAGAGGTAAAGCAAAGGCAAGAATAATTTTTTGATTAGTGGATCTTTTCTTTTTAGAAGCACATTGTTTAATATGGTAGCTAAAAGGAAGTGTATTGTTTTTTAAGACATCTTAAAAAATAAAAGCGAAAAGCTTTAAACTTTTGTACCTATCATATGATAACTAAATCCATCTTTTGGTGCCAGTAGAAGTTGAACTGATTTCCTATGCTGCAGCTCTTTATTCATATTAATGGGATCAGAGGGCCCTCAGGAATTCAGAGAGCCATGCCTTTAACTGTTATTGTCTTTTATACAAAGTAGTATTGGAAGCCCTTTATATTTTTTATGGGCTGAAACTGACCTTATTTATTGCATATACTGTGTGCTACTAATAGGATTTAAAGAACTTTTTTATTTCTGTAGCAGGATGGGCTTTTAGTAAATCAGCCACATATACGCAGATGGGCTTCTTGACGCCTTCTTCAGAGTTCTTCTGCTTGCTGTCTTTCCTACCCCCATCCACGTTCAATGCAGGCTATTATTGCGTTTCACAATTATTTGTATTCTGCTCATGCTATTGCAGAAACATTCATCCTCTATCAGTTCTACAGGGTTAGGAATGATCTCAAAATACTTAGGAACTGTGCGTTTGATTCTGGATTAGTCTTTGCGATGACCTTACATATGTATGAAACAGTGTTGTGGGATCCTTTGGTGCTCATGGAAAATATATGGGTAGTACCTCTTACTAATCAATCAGTTGGTCTTGCAAAATTCCCAAATATTTTGCAATCTTTAACTGTGCATTGTTCCACCCTCTCAAAAGAGAATAATTCAACATGTGAGTATATTTTCTACTTTTTCGTACAACAGGTGTAAGGGAGCAGATACCCTGATATTTTCCCTACTCTGTTTTGGTTTCAGCTTGTTACTGTTCTTCCATCCTGAAATGACTGAGGAAGAAAAGTACAGTTAGAATTGGAGGACATTGTCACTGGGCAATCATATTATTTGCATTATGTATGCATTTCTCTAACTAGAGTATTATAGTTAATTACTTTACTAAAAATTTCATGCCTGAAAGTTAAAATGAATGCCTACATACAATAACTTCCTTGGCTAGGAAATGGTATACTGCAATGCAGGAGATTAATTTAAAAATTTTCTACTGCATTTTTTTTTCAGGATTGCAGAAGAACTCATTAAAATCATATAATAACTACTCTTGTTGTTTAATAGATGTGCATAATATTAAAAAAGTAGTTTTTCCCCCTGAAGTGATGATGTGCGCTTGTTTCCATGGAATATCTAGTCAAAACTACAATATTTTTTTTATTATTTTTTTTTAATACTTGAGCCTAGAAGCATTGTATCAATGTAACCATGGCATACAGCATTTGATATACTTGACTTTTTCTTGTCTGCTCAGACTTGGAGTAGATTAAGAAAGGAATGGGAAAAGTGGAGGACTGGCAAACCCTTAAAAAGCAGCATCTGAAAGAAAGGTCTCCAAATTCAAAAGATAAATGGTTGCTGTCAAACAGTCAGTGTTGTGCAATATTAAATAACCACTAGAATACCTGGTATGTTTGAACGTCTTTTTGCTGTATAGTGCCAGTGAACCAGAAGATGAATTGCTGTCCCACGTGTATGTGCTGTAAAGTGTGAGCTTGTAAGTCTGAGTCAGTTGAATTCTAAGCGAAAGGGTGTTGGCTGTGTAGCTTTTAAGGTGCTGGCAAAACAGAGCAGGCTTGAGAATCCCACACAGTGGATGGTGTTTTCCTCCAAGCTCAGCATGGCATCTGATATTGTCAGGTGGTCAGGTAAAAGGAAGGAATTGCTGAGTGTTTCTTTGGCTGCAGGCAGAGTTTATTGACTCATCCTATGAATAGAATTTTATCCTTATTGTCACACAGGATAAAAAAAACGGAGTTATCCAAGTGTATGGAAAGGTGTTTAGGGAAGCCAACATAGGCAATTTATAAATTCTGGTCAAGATGCTTTTGAAGATAGTTGTACATTATTCTTCCATTTTGTACAGTTTACATGGAACTGTGTTTCTCCACGGAAAATCTAAACGCAGCTATGTAGAATGAAGCCTATGTCCTTCGTGAGGCCTCCCTGTTATGGAAATCATAGAATTATAGAATATCCTGAGTTGGGAGGGACCCACAAGGATCATTGAGTCCGACTCACTGGCTCCACACAGGACCACCCAAAAACCAGACCCTACATCTGAGAGCATCGTCCAAACACTCCTTGGACTCCAGCAGGCTTGGTGCCGTGACCACTGCCCTGCGGAGACTGTCCCAGTGCTTCACTACCATCTGGGTGCAGAACCTTTCCCTAACACCCAGCCTGACCCTCCCCTATTGCAGCTCCATCCCGTAATGTAGGAAGCTATAACTTTTTTCAGAGTAGGAGAAACCCTCCCCACACCCAATAGGTTGAGTTCCCTTTTCGTAATTAATCATATTTCCTTTTTCTTATTTTTATTCAAAGTTTGGGGGTCCTAGTGCATTGCAGATTATAAAGTTTAGATCCAGAAATCTTACAGAACTTTGGAATTTTTCAACCATTAATTTTACCTAGTCATGTAATTCACACAAAATAGAAGCACTCCCTTCCCATTCCTGGAGCATTCACTTTAAAATACTGTTTATGATATACCCTTGGTAGTCTGTTTTCTAAAATAAACCATTACAATTTCCAAATATGAAATTTTTCATAACCCCGCATTGTGCTATCCTGACTGTGTGAAAGCTTATTCAATTGAATTAAATGCCATGGTAGCAATTTGAAATGTTCTTTTAATCCAGTGCAAGTGAGTACTTGCAGTGACTTCATGCTGGGTGGAAAGCTATTAGAGAGCAGACCATTTTGAAGTTCCTGCTAAGTACAGCTTGGACTAAAAAGTAACTGCCAGCTAGTTACTGGCAGTACATATTTTTTTGTGTGAATATGTAGGTATGTTGCAAAGTGTTCTTTTGTATGTGACTGCTCTACAGTTAATATTCCATGCATCCTTTTGGATATAAGAGGTTTACCTGCTGTGGCAGAACATTGTGTTCGGTCTCCTAAGTGGTCTTTTGCAGTCCTATGCACTCCTGTAAATACAAAGTGGAATACTAATCTCCTGAAAAAAACTTACTGTCTGAACTACATATTTGCAAACAGCACAAAGTTTACGTGAAATTGAATGTTTAATTCCACTTGGATCCTTGATAAAGACTCTGCTGTCATGGCTGAGACATGTTTGCATGACATTACAGAGAAGCTTGCTCCACCTGGACCCTTTCTCTTTTGTATGAGCAGTGAGTTTCAAGTTTCATAATGTGTCAATTGGCAGTGCCTCTGTGGAGCAACGAAGCTATTAAAAAAAAAAAAAAAAAGCAGTAGCTGGGGGTTCATTTTAGGGTCTCTTTCCCATCTCCTAAGGGGATTTCATAGCCACTGTCACAGTTTCTTGCAATAATTTCTTTGTAGTCAGATATTGGGGTTTGGTAGTACCTGAGTCCAGAATTTGGAAAACCAAGCTCAGCTTATTTTTTAATAGTTAGCATGCACACAAAAGGTCAGCGTGTTACATACCTGGGTCAGTCTGGCAGGAGTTTCTGTTCTGATCAATTGCACAGAATAAGTATGCTTATACCTATCCCTCTGTTTTGTGACAGTATTACCTTATGGGAAACGTTTTTGGTTTGCTTCTTGCTTAACATTTCACATATTAGTGGAGCACAGAGAGCTTTATATGAGTTTAGCAATTCTCAGTGGAGCATACATCATGATTCTGACAGATTTTTTGCATGCAAAATATAGGTTTCAACAGTTTCACTGATGTGCTTTTGCAGTAGACCTTTGCATGAACACAAAACAATTTAGATTTCCTGAATGCTTTATAATTCCTACCAGTCAGTGTGGTTTCTTAAAATGCATGCATCTTCCAGCCCCCAACATTCAGTCAAGATTTATGATATTTTCTGCCCTTATGGCACTCATACACAGACGCTTTCACTCTAACCCATTTTTCTTCTGCTACTCTACATAAAAAGACTTCTAAATTACTATTAAAATATTAGATGCCTTTCCAACTTTGTGCAGTTATTTCAATCAGTAACTACAAACAGAAAGGACAGGTGGAAAATAGGGGTATGATTGAAAATTTCTGAAGTTATGAATTACTACCACACATGAGACTTCTTATGCAACAGCACAACCAATTTTAAAGAAAATCTTCCTGGAAAAAAGTTCATCTTTTATTTTTCAAAAATGATTAGATGGTCTTTAAGGTCCCTTCCAATCCAAACCATTCTGTGATTCTATCATCACAGGAGGACTGTGGCAGGTTGGCTGAAAGGGACAAGTGAAATGCAGGGGAACACAGCCACCATCTTCATTCCCTTACAGAAGACACACTATCCCTGCATGAGTGATGCTGATGCTTTTTGGAGAGTTACTGTCAAGCTGTCGTGTCTTCCTGCTTGACAGCTCCACTGGAGGAAGAAAAGGCCCATCGGACTGAGGATGATTTGTAAACAATAAAGAAAGGAAGAAGGAGCATTTGGCACCCTACCATGTCTTACAGTGTAAAAATCAGTGCCATGTTACCTGTAGTTGACACAAAGAGAGCTGTCTTTTCAACTGTCAGACGCTTCCTTATGCAAAAGTGCAAGAAAGCAACATTAAGGGCTGAATTTGGCTTCTTGTTAATTCTCAGGATTTTGTTGGCTCCTTAGGAACATTGGTAGAACCAGGCAATTTTCCTCAAGGTGCTTTATTCTCAGAAAGGACAGAGAGCAGCCCCATGCTCATGGCAGCACAGCTGGGAAGAGCCGAGGACGATGAGCTGCATCCCTCGGTCACCAGTGGTGCAGTGGTGAAGTGTCCAGGTCCCTCAGCAGAAAAGCCTCCCGGCACTGTGCCTGGGCCATCTCGTGCTCCCCACACGCACAGCTCCCCGAGCCCCCACACCCACCACAGCCATCCTCCGGGGCACATGCCCCCGGGGCACACCTCAACTCTGCTGCAGCGAGCGCACCTTGCGGGGCCCCAGCTGCCTGGATGTGGGCAGGGCCGGGAGAACACCGGGTGATGGCTGCGGGGATGGGGGCTGAGAGACGCTCCCAGCAGTCCCAAAAGCACAAGCCAGCACCCAAACCAACTGGTCGCTTGACCTCCAAGCCTTGCATACCCACGCAGTGTGAGTCTAGGCACAAGACCAGCTGGGCCAGGCCGGGCACCCAGATATAAGCTGTGAGGGCCACGCAACACAGTCCATCGCTCAGTCTTGTCACAGCCTGTTGCTCAGTGGTGTCACTGTGATGACACTTCTCTTGTCTGTTTATGTCAGGGTATGATTGTTTATCAGACTCAATTTCCCAACTGAAGTCTACTTTGAGGGCTGTTCCGTGTCTTAAGTCTACATGCTTTATTTATTTATTTATCATTGTTTGGAGGTTCATTGTTGTTGATTTAAAGCTGTCACATTACATGTCTGAAGGCTCTCAGGATGAATGGGTACCCCACGTGTTTCTTGGGTTTTTCAAATAACATCTTAGAAGCCAGTGTCTTGTTTGTTCTGTTACCTGTTTAAAACCGTCATGACACTGGTCCCTAGAATGGGCATATCTAGGAGTGCTTCTAAAATCTGCTTCTTTTCCTTCTTCTTGTAGAGTGTTCATCGTGAAGGTATTCAGCGCTTTTCCTCAAACTCATACCACTTAAGCGCTCTGAGATCCTTGAAAACAAAATAAATTGTATAAACATGGTAGTATGGTGGTGATAGATAGGTGATAGATTTGCTGGTGGCACTCCCCGGCAGGCTGGTACCACCAACGTTGGGACCTGGCAGGGCAGAAGGAAAGGCAGCAGGGAAAGGGGAGAGCAGCACCACGCTCATGGCAGCACCAGCTCTGTTTTGAGTGAGACCGAGACTTTGTGGAGTAATCTGTATGTATTTATTTATTTATTATTATTATTATTATTAAATTCAGGAGAAATGTATGCCCTGCTAGTTCTGCCGAGGCGGTGGCCTCTTGCAGGGTGTGGGGAAATACTCCCTGTGTACTCAACTCTCGTCCCCCTGTACTTGGATAGGCTGCACCTTGACTACTGTGTTCAGTCTTGGGCCCCTCACTACAAAAAGGACATGGAGGTGCTCGAGCGAGTCCAGAGAAGAGCAACAAAGCTGGTGAGGGTCTGGAGAAAAAGTCTTGCGAGGAGCGGCTGAGGGAGCTGTAATTGTTCAGCCTGGAGAAGAGGAGGCTCAAGAGTGACCTTATCGCTCTCTACAGGTACCTTAAAGGAGGCTGTAGCGAGGTGGAGGTTGGTCTGTTCTCCCACATGCCTGGTGACAGGACGAGGGGGAATGGGCTAAAGTTGTGCCAGGGAGAGGTATAGGTTGGATGTTAGGAAGAACTTCTTTACCAAAAGGGTTGTTAGGCATTGGAATGGGCTGCCCAGGGAAGTGGTTGAGTCACCAACCCTGGAAGTCTTTAAAAGACATTTAAATGTAGAGCTTAGTGATGTGGTTTAGTGGAGGACTTGTTAGTGTTAGGTCAGAGGTTGGACTAGGTGATCTTGGAGGTCTCTTCCAACCTAGATTATTCTGTGATTCTGTGATAAATTGTATAAACATGATAATTTTGTGGTGACAGGGTGATGATAGATTTAGTGGTGAGCGCTCAACATTGGTAGAACCAGGCCATTTTCCTCAAGGTGCTGTATTCTCAAAAGGGACAGTAAAAGCCGAGCACCTTTTTGCAAATTTAGAAATGCTTATTTAAAAAACCCATTTGATTTTAATTTATGCTCCCAGTGTTTTCAATGTTTTTGACATCTTCAGCATTAAATCAGAGGCTGAACACTGTAATTTTTCCTGTTTTCTCAGTGAGGACTTGGTTGGTGATTAATGTCTTTGGCAGTGAGTGGGCAAAAATTAATGCATTAACAACCTAACAATGAAATCAAAGTGAATTACAATAGCATTATCTAAAATAAATTTTATTTTGTTAGTACTATGTAATGTTCTTTTAACTGATGACAATGATTTATTTCTGCTTAGATGAATGATGAAACTAATCAGGGAATTGCTGGATAGATGCTCCGTTAAATTACTCCTATATTCAACTGGGAGTCTTCAATCTATTGCTCTGTGTGCTTATTTGTCATTGAATTCATAGGGGGATGTGCAGGTTCTTCTTTCATTTACATAAATAGGAACTAGAACATCTTCATTGGTTATCAGTGGAATTTCATTGCTTTCACAGAATTTCACATTGCTTTGAACCAGGGAAAATGAAACAAAAGACCCTGTCTTTAGTTTTCTTTCAAGAGATACTTTCTATCTAAAAACCAGCTCATGAACCTCCCCCTCCCCCTTTTTTTTTCCTTTCTAATTTTAGTTAATGGTATTTGCAAATTATGTTGTAACGATTGCTTAAAAATGGGGGTGGGCTGATCACTTATTTTTACATTTTCTCTGTTACACCAAATAAACTGATGCTGCACTACTTTTTCTTGTCCACCCACAAGAATCAGACTGTTCATTAAAGTATTACTAATGAAGAAAAATAACAAATGTGTTGACAATCAAAATGACACAGTTTCAGGAAGATAATATTAATGGAAATGCTTTTGTTACAACTTTGCAAGCCAAAGCAAGCATTTGTCAGGCCAGTTTACAATTCAAAGGAGAAAAGCAACTGAGCTTTTTGTGAGTATTTAGCGTAAATGACAGCTGGGTCCCCAATATGTGAGAACTTCTATTGCTGTTAAATTAAGAACTGACAATTTGCCTAGGAAAGAGTTCCACTGTGGGAGGTGAAGAGGGAAAGCATTAGAAGGTTTTATAAGTCCTGTGAAACATATTTTGCCAGTAATAGAAACCTAGAAGCAATTTTGGTTTTACTATATGGAATTCTCTCCAAATAGCACCATCACCTTAAAAATGTAATATTAAAAATTGTCTGCTACTGAAATTGCAAGTATCTCCCAAGAATATTTTACAAAAAAAAGTAAAAAATGGTTTAATTCTTGAGCTAGTTGTAGCATTGTTCTACCTCTTCAATCATAAAACAACATGCAAAAAAAATGAAGATGGATTGCCCATACTGTGAAGATAGCATAGGATTACTTGGCATGGGGAAGAAAACAAATCATTATTGGAGTCCATCTTCAGTGTTTTTCACTCTTAAATGAAAACAAAACAAAACAAAAACACTCCAGGTTTTGATAATTAATTACATGTTTGACTTCAACCTTAAATCCACAGTCTGTACCCTGATAAACCAGTGGTAGGAACAACAAGTGGATGCATGGAAACATCTCAGGAGCCCAGTAGTGGGGTGGAAAGATTTTAACAAGGCTAGTAATTTGACTACATGTTAGGGCTGGAGCTTCCTTATGGTTAATTGCATTGCAATTTTGCTTAACCTGTCTGCACCTCATATTTTGGTCAGCCTCAAAGGAAGGAGCTGAATGCTCATGGGGAAGTCACAGAGTGAAGCCCACAGCACTTTGGCTTTGAAGAGCCTATAAATGCCTTTATCTGTGCTGTCTGTCCTGTGAGCATCCTTTTAAATATTAGGCGTCCCTGCTGCTTGAAGGCATTTCAACTGCTTTTACCCTAATGAAGAACAATTGCTTAGCATGCTCTGGGGAAACTTGTATTTTTATTTTGCACATGACTGTTCTTCAGTGTTTTTCAAACCAATGTTTGACACTGGTAGTAGGGTGATGGTTGAACCAGGTGATTTTGAAATTCTTTTCCAACCTTAATGATTCTATGATATGGAGGGAAGTGTGCCATCTACACTACCGTCCTGCAGTGCTTTGAGCATGCTGCTGCTAACTGGATTAAAAGATGGTGATTCCTAACAGTTTGCAAACCAGGAGTTGGTTTCTTCCTCTTTGCCTTTTGCAGAGAGACAAAGAAGCCACATGTTTTGGACTTGCTTGTAGGCAACACTTGAGTTTAAGTCTTGTATGATTTGTGTATGACCGGACAGTTTGTTGTATAAATGGGCTCAGAACAGAGTTCCTGAGTCTGCAGTCTGAGCAATAATACAGTTTGTAACTTGAATGTCTGAAGAACATTCAGTGTGCAAAATAAAAAAATACAAGTTTCTTCCGGAGCATGCTAAGTAATTGTTCTTCATTATGGTAAAAGCAGTTGAAATGCCTCCAAGCAGCAGGGACACTTAATATTTATGCCAGGTTAGGCCACAGGTGATTTTTGTTTGTGTGTTTTTCTGCCCCTTCTGCCTTCCTTTAGCTTCCTCAAGTCATCCTGGCATGCCTGATCTTGCTCTTCTGTCTGTTGGGCTCTCCTAAGGGCAAGAGTTTCAAAGCTTCATGTGCTTTTGGAAATGAAAGTATATATGAAAATGAAAATATATATGCAAATGACAGCTAGTATTATCATCTCTAAGCATAAAAGGATATAAGCATCCCTTGAAGGACAGCAATTCATCTCAAGCAATATCAAAGGCTGTTTGCAACTCAGGATTTTGAAGCATTTAGTAATTCCTAAATGTTTATTTTGGGTATATAAAGACATTTAACATTTACTGAAGCCACAGAAGTTATGTGACAAGAGTGTTCACAGCTCTTAAGTTAATGGCTTCTGCCTTTGTCTGTGATTTGTCACAGCCTTGCCTTTGCACAGTTAGCTGTCTTGAAAAGAGCTCTGACATACCTTGAATAAGAAAGGTACTGTTATGTATAAAAACGTAACGCTTCTAAATTTTCATCTATCCTACTTCACCCCCACCCTTTGCTAAACATATGAGCTCTCATTCGGTCAGGGTCACCTCAGCAATGAGAAGTCCTTTGAATTTCAACATACGCTCCTTGTTCGCTTACTGGGTAAATTCAGAAATGTTCTTGGTAAGACAGATGTGGGATCAGAATGCAGCTGCATATGAGTATTGCTCTGCTGTGCTATCCCTTCGTTCTCAACAGTGGCTGGGCCTCAGTAAACTACAATTGATTTTTCTGTTGTAGCATATGTTAAACCAGAATTAGGATATGCAGAATGCTTAGATTTATTTTGTTAGAAAGCAGGTTGTAGCTTCATACTAGCTGAATGGAATCTAATTTGCTGAGAAAAGATGATGAAGCAAATACATCTAAGAAAGAAAATAAATGACAGTAGAAATAAGTCCTAACAAATACAGTTTGTGCTATTATACTGGGTCTGTTTTCTAGACCATGTGCACTGTTATAATGCCTGGTAAATACATTATGCAGTGTTAGATGTTGCTCTGTACATTTAAGTGACAATAAGTACTGCTACCATTCCAGCTTGTCCTCCAGGACGGAATAATTGTTTTGCCATGCTGCATCCTCTCACTGTGGCATTTGCATTCTCAGAGACCCAGAGCAGTAACTTCTGTCTGTGCTGCAAAGTCAGGTTTTGACAGGTTTGATAAATAAAAAATCCCTGCACAATATTTTGCACAAGGAGAGTATTAACTCTTGTATTGTAGACAAAATCCCATTCTTATAACTATAACATGCTACTTTAAATTCCCACACTGTTCCCCCCCCCAAAAAAAAAAAAAAGTATTTGCTGGGCTGCACTGATGTACTGTGAGCTGTTTAAATGGCTGTCCCAGCCCCACTAAAGGTGAATGACTTGAAGCTGACAGGAAGATGTTCCACATGTAGTTGAGATCCTCTGAAATGAAGGATATACAAATCTCATTTATCACTGATGCATAAGATAGCACAACAACTTGACCTTGCAATTTAATGCCCATCTAAGCTGCTACAAGAGCTCCTTAGTTAAAATGATTCCTTTCTAATTTTAATTTATACTGTGTTTAAGAATCTGCTGTCAAGGCTCTAAATATCTTTGCTTAAGGCTTCAGTGCGACCAGTCCCAGTGATAGAATGATGGAGGGATACCAGGCGACTCCTGAGGCCCAGTGCCCTCCTGTAATCATGTTGTTCCTCCTTCCTTCCTTCCTTTATTCTCCAGAGCTGTCTTTTTGTGTATGAGCTCCGGAATGTCACTTTCATGGTTTTTTTTTCCTGGTAATTTTTTTTCCCCCTGTGTCTTTGCAGCTTGGCTAGAAGACGCATTTGGACTGCCGTCTTTGTCATTATGTGCATCATGACTTTATAACTATGCAGTTTTGCTTATGCAGAAATGTTACAGTCCTTTGTGTCATATGTTTGTTGCATTCTGGTTTGGGGAGTGGGGATAAGAACTGTCCTGTGTCTATTTACCAGCTAATTTCAGGACTTTTTCCTAGCTCCTAATTCTGCCTTTTCTTTCTTCATTTTGAGCCCTGCCAGCTCCCTGGGTTTTCCAGGAACAGCTGCTACAAAGATGTATGTGTTCTCCTCAGTAAAACTGGTCCTTGTTTTGTGTTGCTAGGCTACACCCTTCCAGCTGCCACTGAAGAAATGCTCTGTGGTGGGAAACGGTGGGATTCTCAAAAAGAGCGGCTGCGGCAAACAAATAGATCAAGCAGATTTTGTCATGCGGTAAGACAGAAACCTCAGTGACAAATTGTCTCCCCTTCCCCCCGCTCAATCTCTGACTTTTCAAAGCTATTCAGTTGTGATTAATCTGTTATAATTTGCCTTGGGTACTTTCTTTCTTCCCTTTGCAGGATGCTTTACACAAGTGATTCGGGCAGAAGAGTGAGGAGAGGCAACAGTTTTGGCTGGCTTCTGCAGATACATGTGTACTGCGGGGGTAGCGTGCAGATGGATGCATTGAGGTTGTGACGGCCTGTACAATGTCATAGACAGGGACTTAACAGCTGCTTTTCTTTTTAATTATGCTATATTAGACAGGGTCTCATCCCGTACTGTGCTTCATCCTCCACAACTGTAAATGCCATCATATGAAACCCATTGAATTAATGATGAGTAGATACTGACTCATAGGGCAAGGCTTAAGGAAGAAGATAGAACAAGCTAAAATGTTTCCATGTTTTTCCTCCCCTCCAGATTAATTTCTGGCTGACTGGCTGACAAAAGGCCAAACCTCTTTCCTTGATGCCATTTTGTTTTTAAGTTCTCCACATACCCTTTCACTCTGGCCTTTGTGAAGTTATCAGAATCTGTCAGGAGGGATGCTGAATCAGCTACCACTTTCTTGACTGAATTTGGCACTTTCTAGATCTGCATTCTCTAAGGAAGAAAGACACAAATTAGCTTCTCTCTGTTAAACATGAACAAGAAAAATATTGTGAGGGAGAAACTGGAGGACTGCTTCCAAAGAGATGAGAGATGGAATTTCTTTGGGTTTTGAGGTAGATACATAATGATCTCCCACTTTAGCAAGTCTCCTTATTAAATCCTGATAGCTTACTATAAACTCATACAAATTTGCTGTAAACCAAACAATACTACTATAATTTCTGGTTTGGATCTCAAGGAACAAAAATGCTTTCAATGTTAAACGAAGAAATACAACAAACTAAAGACAAAGGAAATGTATATTTAGAACCTTCACAGAGGAGAATATGTAAGGCACAGAGGGAGAGACTCAGTGTACTGATTGCTGTTACTGCAAAAACACCTTGGGTGTTCCAGAGACTAAATACAAGAAACTGCTGGGTATGCCATGGTAATATGTAGATGCAATGGGAAGTTGAAATACCATAGGAGCAATCAGTTACAAAGACAATAGAAACTTTTTTTTTTTTTTAAACAGCTCTTATCACTTGATCAGAAAAATGTTTTTTTTTCTCTCCAGGGAGGGTAAACTAGCCATTATCTGTACTAAACTTATTTTGAATTGTAAAGAAGTGGTAGGGAAAATCCTGCAAAAATCCCAGTAACTGCTGGCAAGCTGTTTTTGTATTAGTGATATGCAATCATGTTTATGGAAGATGTTTCGGTTCTTTAGGGTAGAAGCTAATATACCACTGGGAGAAAGTATTTTTGTAGCATAGGATAGGATTTAGCAGATCTTTTCTAAATCTGATTTCTATAATCTGAGAGCTGAGAGGGAAAGAACACGATGACTTGTGTAATATTTTACATTTTTTCATAAGAAATTTGTGATGTCTTTTAAGTATTTCTGCAGTGTGAAATAATTATGCTAGGTTTTGCCATTGTTCTTTTCTTCTATTCATATTGTTTTTGATTTCACTTATGACAGAGCTTATGGAAATACAATTGCAGCCATCTTTGATAAATTGTAATCACTGGGGTTAATTAATGAGTTTAAACTGCATCTTGTTGCTGAGCATCTTCTACAAGCACAGTTGTGCCGACATAGAGATTAAAAAAGCAGGAGTTTTCAGCCCCTAAGGCTGAAAATACAGCACACTGCATCTGCAATAAAAAAGGTACATGGCATATGGTCTACATGTTTAGTTAGTGTGGTTATCATAGGCTTTTCTTGAGATACCTGGCTGTTTTTCAAGTTTGTAGTCCTTATTTTCAGGAAGGTTTTTTTGATTTGCCCTCTCTCTTCATGCAAGCATGTATTTTAAGAGACGTGTTGGGTACTGAACTATAAGCAATGTTTTTGTCTCTATTCTGACAGAAGAGACATGTTTTCTTGGCATTAGATCGTGAAGAAATATTTCTGTGTCTAATGATTCTTCCTGTCCCTCAGCTGTCTTTTGTCTCTGCTGTGGTTTGTACATCTGCCACGGAGAGGGTTTCTACCCAGGGAACTTGGGGGGAGTTCTCCAAGCTATTGTTGGTGAATTTGTTCCAAAACTGGAAGCCACTGACTAGTGGCTGTCATGGTTTGGGGAGGCCAAGCTGTTATCTTTCCATTACAACGTGACATGCCATCTAGCCATACCAGCCCTGGTGGAGCTGGGGATATTAAATATGGTACTACTTTTGGGGTTTGTAGACAAGTCCAGAGAAACATTGTGTTCAGTTCCCCTATGTAATTATTGTCTTGATAATGGCCAAGGTGCCACAAAAGAATAAAAATGAATATTTGAAATCATGTATTAAATTCATATTAGTCCCTAGTGTTTAGTAATATGCGAATATACAATATATAAAGAGCTAGATAATCATTTAACATCTACCAAATGCACATGACATTGCCTGGCCAGGCTGCCTGGATTCTCTGCACCTGCAGGAGATGGACTTTTCTCTGGGCCAAACCCAGAAGAGGCATTTCTGCCCTGTGAAGGTTGAAGGATCCCTCTCATTTCACTCTTGAAGGTGTTGCTACCTCAGTGAGTTGGAAGTTCTCAGATGTCAAAAAGGCACACATGGACAGCTGTGCTTGTTGATATATTTTTCCCCAAAAAATCTGTGTCTAAGCAAGGAGAAACTAAAGACCAGTATGTTCTCCTCTTTCATTTATGCTCATGTCAAAAATGCTGGCCTCAGACACTGTCCTGGTACTTCCTTCTTTCATGTACATGCACACTCATGTTCTTACTCCTTAGTACCAGGAGCAAGAGTAAGATAATTAAAAGGTGTGTTTCTTAGGATGAATCTTTTACTTCTTGATGCATTCCTCAATTGCGCAGAGCTCAAAACGCTGCTGACTTGTTAAAGAAAAGGCCAAGAAGTTTCTGTTGATCAAGTGAATTTGTGATGAGTTTCCTGCTAGATACTTGGGCTACTTAGTATTTCATGCAGAATAAGCTGGGAATGAGATTTACTGCTAAAAGGAATTAGATGTGTTTAAATAATGCATCTGGAACTGGTTGTGAAATAAATTTCATTATTCATATGTTAAGATGATAAAACTAGAGACAGAAGAAAAAGTCCTTTACAGTGCTTTTAAATAAACTTCAATCAAAAATGGCTTCTTTAAAGCTTGCCCTAAAAGTTTGTGTTTATTCGAATCAGAGACCATTAAATTGTAGCCTGACAGAGGTCATTTATTCCATCTCTTTGCTCTGAGGCAAGATCTTGCTTCACGAATGTTTGTTTGACATGCCATTGAAAACTGCTACTGGGAGGGTTCCTACACACAACCTCTGCAGATAGTATTATGCTGATTAATTTGTATCCTACTCAGTGCAGGTATAGAAAACAACAAATTACTATCTTTTTCTTTTTTTTTGTTTTTTTTTCAAAATGTAAACCTTTCTCAATTTCTAAAGTTTTATCACTCTTTGGGAATTAATCTTTCCCTATGCTCGTTTATTCCCCCCCCCCCCCCGTTCTCTCTTATTTTTGATCTGTCTTTTCTGGCTTCATTTTAAGTTTTCTAGCTTCTCTTAAATTGTGGTAGATCAAATGAGAAGCTGTTCCCCAAATGAGATTGTGATTCCTCATGCACATCTTAACAAATATGGTCAAGAAAAAGGAGCAAAGCTTTCCTGAAAATTTTATTTTTCATGATGAACATGGTTGAATTAGTCTGTTACGTATACGTAGAATCGTAGAATGGTTCGGGTTGGAAGGGACCTTAAAGACCACCTGGTTCCAACCCTGCCTGCCATGGGCAGGGACATCTCCCACTAGACCAGGTTACTCAAAGCCCCGTCCAGCCTGGCCACCTCCAGGGATGGGGCATCCACAGCTTCTCTGGGCAACCCGTTCCAGTGCCTCATCACTCTCTGAGTAAAGAACTTCTACGTTATATCTAATCTAAACCTCCTGTCATTTAGTTTGAAGCCATTACTTCTTGTCCTATACTCGCTTGTAAAAAGTCCCTCCCCAACTTTCCTGTAGGCCCCTTTAGGTACTGGAAGGCTTCCATAAAGTCTCCCCGGAGCGTTCTCTTCTCCAGGCTGAACAACCCCAACTCCCTCAGCCTGTCCTCAGAAGAGGGGTGCTCCAGCCCCTTGATCAACTTTGTGGCCCTCGTCTGGACTCACTCCAACAGGTCTGTATCTTTTTATATAGAGAGCCCCAGAGCTGAACTCAGTGCTCCCAGTAGGGTCTCACAAGAGCAGAGCAGAGGGGGAGAATCACCTCCCTCGCCCTGCTGGCCATGTTGCCTTTGATGCAGTCTAGGACACGTCTGGCTTTCTGAGCTGCAAGCGCACATTGATGGATCATGTAGAGCTTCTCGTCAACCAGCACCCCCAGGTCCTTCTCCTCAGGGCTGATCTCAATCCATTCTTTTCCCAGCCTGTATTTGTGCTTAGGATTGCTCTGGCCCAGGTGCAAGAGGACATACATATGACTTTGCTGTCCTTCATGGCATTTTCTCATAATGTGAATTTAAGAATATGGTTCTGATGGCTGGTATTTGACTGTATTCTAACACATGCAATGCACTATTCTGGTGTTTTTAAGGAATGTGGGGATGTTTGGCATTAAGAAAACTGTATGAAGCATACTGTGTGCACACACACTAGCACCCTTGCTGGGCACCAGTACCACACGAACAACAGGATGTGGAGGTGCAGCCTCCAGCCTGAGTAGCTCCTTTGCTGCTCCCAGCCACGACACTTGTGTGGAACCATCCCTGCCACTGCTGTGGAGGCCAGTGAAAATATTTGCAGGGCAGCAACCGCTATGGGAGCAAGGGCTTTCCTTGTCATAAAACATGTTGTCCCAGAGTTTCTGGAGTAGCACCCAGAAACAGCCCTAAAAACTGAACCATGGCTCCATAGGTCCTGCTTCTCACTAGCTTAGGAAACGGGCCTTTGATTTAGTAAGATTAAAAACTAAATGGAATAAGCAACTGGTTGTTGCTGGACTTGAGGGTGACCAAACCGGTCTGCCTGGAAGATGAACACAGAGATATTGCTGGAGAAGAGGAGTGCCAGAGAAAGTTTAATGGAGAACATGGTGAGAAATGAGGTTGACTTTCACAGGAGTATGACCTGCAGCAAAGAAACCCACATATCTGTGGCAATGGGAAGAGACATGGCGAATTTGAAATAAGGACTCCCTGCAAGGCCGCGGGCCCAACTGAGTCCTGGGCCACCTGACCCTGGGCCTAGGGCAGCTCCTGCCCAGCACAGCAGCAGCCAGGTGCTGGCTTCCTTCCTTGCCTTGAGCTCTGCTCCTCTGGGCTGTGCTGTGGCAAGGCAGGGAAACTCAGCACAAGCCCATGGCGATCTCTTGATTCCGTGGCTGAGTTTAAAAAATCGAGGGCAAATTTGGTTATAATACAGGCCAAAACAATATTTTTTGGGGGGAGGGAGGAAACACCTCAAAAACAACCCAGCAGCACTAAAACACAAAAGACTTGTTACAGAAAAAATCCAAATCCTACTTTTCTCTGAGAATCTTTGTTTCCTTTTTGCCCTTTTTGCATTAAAAATATTATCTGTATCTTTGATTTTAAAAAGCTAGACAACTTTGAAATGGAAAAAACTGTTTTGACGTCCATTTTTGGTGTCAATTTAGTGACCATTTTAGTTGCAATGTGTTGAGTATGTTTCTCCTAACTGTTATTTCTACAGCAGTGCACAGGCTTGGATACTGCTTGCATGTATTTTCACCTTTATCTACCACTCCTTCCTTCTTCTCCGAGGTCTTTACTCAGAAACATTTAGGACTGTGTATTGTTTGGAAGTTTCTCTCTACTTCTGTTTTTCGGAGCCTTGTCTTTCTGCTTGCCATAGTAGATCTGCTTAGTCACTTCATTGTTTTACGTTATCACCCTTCCCACCAGAACAAGGCTGTGAGAGGACTGTTATGCACATATTAAATAAGCACTTACATTTTTTCTGTTTTCTTTGTAAATTCTGGTATGCTGAAGACTACACCACAAAGTAATGCTAAAAATTCCAGTTGCCCATTGCTTGCAAGACATATGTAATGCTTGTAAGACATATGTAATGCTTGTACTGCTACAGAGTGATAACAGTCAGGAGTGTGATACTGGAAAACAAAACAAAATGAGTAAAAACTTTTTCAGAACTTGAGAAGAGGTTGAAAAATGTTTTTGCTATAGATAATAACAACTTCTTCCATCACCTTTCAACCTGTCAGAAATGCCAAGTCACTGTCTATGTTTTTGATTAATAGTTACATAGGATGGGATCATTTCTGCAAAAGATTTTATTTCTACATTTCCCTGCAATCTGGTACAAAAATGTCCTATTGTGCTTATAGATGTGGTATAGTAGGGAACATTGGTAGCTTGGTCTAATATCTGTACAGCACTTCTACGTTTTCTGTCAGCTTGCAGTTTTTGTTTTTGAATACTGCAAATTTGCAGACTTAAAAAGACTGAGGTGGAAGCCTGTCAATCCTGAATGTCAGTTAAAATTTTGAATGTTTTTCTGTGCACAGGTGCAACCTTCCTCCACTATCAAGCGAATACAGCAAGGATGTTGGAACAAAAACCCAGCTGGTGACTGCAAATCCCAGTATAATTCAGAAAAGGTAGGGAGCATATTATTCTTTCTCTGGACTGGAGAAATCAAAACAAAAAATGCTTCATCTGTGTTATAGATATTAGTGTGCCAGAGTTATGTTCTTGTCCTGGAAAAGGTTCTGGAAAAGATGAAATGCACATTGGGTTGTTGTTAGGTGAAATAAACCAAGATCTTTTCACTGTAAGCATGGAAACTAAGGGAGAATGGCTTCCTGCAGAGTTATTTCTCCTACCTCACTCCCCTCAGTGCTTGCAGCTCCCTACTTTTAACTGGATGGCTGGGTACATGCCAGAGGTGCTTTGGCTACTCGTAGGCCAGGCACATACCAATGGGTGGTCCAAACTAGTACGCTGGTGGGGCCAGCTGGCTGCTGCATTCCATGGTTAATGAAGAGGCTAATGAAGGAGCCACAGATTATTTCTGCATCCTTACTCTCTTTCTGTTATTTGATGTTGACTTACGGGTACAAAAAAGATTAGAATAGAACCAATCAGCAGGTTGTGATCATACAAGCTGTGCTTCTTAGGAGACTGGGATAAAATTTTGTTGACTGTTTGAGTTGGTTGAAATTTTCCAAATGTCAATAGTTGATGAGAGAGGGGAAGAGACAAGGAAAAAAAGTCGGTGCCATCTCTCTGATTTTGCCTTGCTGAATTTTAATTGCCATGTTATTTGTTTATCACCCGGAATGAGGTAGGCTTTTCTCAGGCAGAATGAGATCTGGTAGTAACCTGCCATGCTCACTGAAAAACATAGAGAAAAAGCATAAACCAAGAGAGTGAGCAGGAAATGATTAGGCATAAGAGAAATGTATAATGTAGGTACTGGGAGGTGAGGGATTGTGAAAGGAAACAAAGTAGTGGAATAAAATAAATACTAGAAAGCCAGGTGTTTGAGAAAGAAAGGCACAGAACAGACCTGGAATTTGATGTTTGTTGTTATCTAAATGTAGTATTTTTCCTCTGTCAGGAACTGAAGGGTTGTCTGCTTTTGTGTGTGGAAAAGATGGGTTGTATGCCAGTCTTGGACAGAGTGGAAAAGGCAGGGTCAGCAAGAGGGAAATGGAGAAGTCATCAACTTCAAGAGCTGATTCCAAGCAGAGAGTGTCTGAACAGGGGAAGAAACAGGAAGGCTGTTGGGATAAAAAGAAAGCAAAACAAGCAGAATTGGCAGAGAATGGCACCAGGTGCCAGGCAGGAAGAGGGGAGCTGCTCAGGGCAGTGGGCCCTGAGGGTGGGGGGATCTGAAAATCCTATGGAAGGTACACAGCTAATGATGTTGATTTAAAAAATGGGATGAAACGGACAGAGCATCAAATGGAGGAAAGAAGATTATCTTTGCATAGCATTGTGGGTAAAATGAAGAAGAGCAGTGGGAAGTACAAAGTTTGCAAAGGATTTTACAGTTGCCAGTGCAGAGGATTATTAAACTCATGGACATTTTCTGTCCCTCACACACCTCACCAAGGCTTACAGTGGAAAGCATGCTGTACTTAATATTTTTGAACAGAAAGTAAAAAGGAAAAAGAGTTTTAGTGATGTTACAGGAAGACTATGGAACTACACTAGAGAGACTGTGGAGTTAACCAGCAAGGAGGAAAGGAAGGAATGAGCAGACGTGAAATGATACCCTGTGAGAGAAGGATATCAACAGGGGGAGTGGATGGGGAAGGAAAATGGAGAAAGTGAAAGTGAGGAAAGAACAAGAGATCAGAAAATGGGATTGTTTTCAATGTCAGTTTTCAAAATGGATAACAGTGATGCAAGACCTTTGATAAGAAAGTAATGTGGGATGTATATGTGTGTGTATTGATTAGATAAGGAGATGTATAGACAATTATTGAGAATGAGACAAAGAACAAACCCATAGTGCTGAAAATTGGCAGAAACCTCCTCAGGCTTGAAGATCTTGAGAGATCTGACACTTCCTCTGCCTGTTCAGAAAGAGTTTTCTTTTTTTTCTTTTTTAATTATATTTTACTAATCTTTCTTGTAAACTTATTATTTTGCCTTCTGCATGTTAAGTTAGAATTTGATAAAAGGTGCAAGCTTGGAAGTTAAAATGCAAAAATGACTACTACTCTCAAAAAAGAATCCATTTCTATGGAAACAAGCTTTTTAAGGAACTAAGACTGCTTGTAAGTCCAGACTTTCATGATATTCAAGGACTTTCAGGCTGGTGACTGGTATGTATCTGTTTCTAAGCTGTAAGTTAACTAGCTTCACATAATGGTATTATTCATTATCATTCTTCCACTGTCCTCTTGTCCTTACTTTGAGTAGGTTGATACTGATGAGGCTTGACATCTCAATTATCTCTCAAGTGTGTTATGGCAGATTTAGTGAATTGGCCCTGCAATCCCATTCATTGCTTCTAAAAGATTTATCATTGCTAGATAATTTATGATTAGGCATGTTGGATAGGGCAAAGTTTTCATACCAAGGTTGTGGAGGCAGTTTTCTCTGTTATAAAATCAGAAGGATTGCCTATAGGAAACTAAATTGTTGCCAGTAATTATTGCTCAGTGATATCTGAGCTACCACTCTTTCTCTCTAGCTTTAGAGCCATGGGATGGGACAGTAAAAACTTTAGTCTGGGAGTACATCGACTTTAGTGATACCTTCTAAATGCTGCCTTTTTGCAAAAACTCGAAGTTGGCAAATAATAATAACAGACTTAGAGATCAAGTTCCTACTTGGTTTTAAGCAGGAAATATAACTGTGCAAGTAGTACAGTTTTATGTGTAAAATATGGTGCTCAGTTCTCACTTGGATTTTAAAAACTCTGAGGAATTTCCTACCCTAACTTTGCTTCATATTATACATGAGCACTGACAATAGAATTATCATAGAAATTTCCTTAGCTGACTAGACGACTCATGATGACTGCCCTAATTTCTTTTTATCTAAAATGTGTCACAGGCATTTCCCTTCAGTTAGTGCTTTGAGCTTGTGTAAAGCTTCCTTTTCCACTTTACAGTCAAAATTTACTTTCCTGTCAAAGCCTGGATTGAGGTTGTAATTGGGACTGAAATGTTGTGTAAAGCTACTCCTGGGACCACCACAGTCTTCCCCGCTCTACCTCCCCTTCCTGCCCCCCACCCCCCATACCTTAATCAAATAGAGGACTGTAAATGGGTTGATGTTTCCAGTTTCCCTTGATGTTTCCAGTTCATTCCCCTACCTTCCTAGTCAGCTATGAGTAGCAGCTGTATATCACTGCTAGGAAGAAGGCAGTGCAGTAGTGAGACCTGTGATGTGCATGTGGTGAACAAGGTAACATTATTTACAGTGATGGTTTTATGTATTCTGAACACTTGCCTACAACTGTGGAGTGGGACTAGTTAGAGGATCACGTGTGAACGTAAAAATGCTTATGTAGACGGTGATGATTTTTGATCAATGGTAGAAGATTTTGACTAAGTGATACAAAGGGTTACTGTTTAGGATGTAGATATTACATGTTTCTGAAGTCACTGTTTCTGGGCTATTTAAGAGAAGCAAATTCTAGCTTTCTTACCATATGCAACATCTTTGGCAAATGTCCTGTAATAATACCCTTACATTTTGTCTAACGTTTCAATTAAATCTGCAAACAAATGCTGTTTGCAGCAGTCTTTCTAGTTTCTAGTTGCCATGCGTTCCTACTCTGTCTAACCTATGCAGACATATATCATCATTAATGTGGATATAGCTGTCTAAATAGATGTTTTCCCAGCATTCACTGAGTTTCAGATCTACTGATGTCTGTTGGTGAGTATTTTATCCACAATCTGTGTGCGTTTCTGACCTGTGTAGAAATAATCTCATTAGCAAATGGCACAATGAACACAGTAACATTCTTTATTTACGATAATTCAGAATTGTTATAACTAACAGAAGTCCCTGAGGTATGTAACACACTGACACTGTCTTTGGGACATAATACAAAAACCAGTTGGATTGTGTGAGGCTTTTCTCCCTTGTCCTTTCAAGGTTTTCTGTTTTATAAGCATCGACGATGCTTGAAGGAGCACACTTTGCACTCTGTGAGAGCACAGACAGCCGTGCAGCTGCTCTGTGGGCTGCTGCTGTTGTCAGCTTGAGCAGCAGATTGTGAAAGGGGACTTGGAGTCATTGCCCTCGCAACCCCCTCTGCATGATGAGTGATTAGATCTGCTCCTTTTCCTGGAGAAGTCCCTCCCTACCTCCTACTGGCCTCAGCCCTCCATGATGGATAGTGGTATGTGGTAGGAGAATAGTGGGGATTAATGCTGCTGGTCTAGTAAGAGAAGACAGCCCTTCTGTTGAAAGGAAGAGACAAGGTGCCCTTCCGTACCTCCAGCTCCTCTGTGGCTGGCTTGGTGCTGTGGTCCCAGGTGTGGGAGCTTGGTGTGTGCAGAGGCTGCAGGGCTGGGCTCTGAGGCAGCACTGTGCAGTCCCCGTTTGATAACCTCTCACTTCATTGAGAATATTCACTTGGATGAGGACTGGGTAATTTCTGTATGTGTTCAGGGCTTTGGAGTCACCATAATTAGATTTGTTATGAAAAATTCTGTGAAATACCTGCACTGTCTGCTGTCAGAGAGGGGGTGTAGGCGATCCATGTGTCTGCTACTGCAGCGTCTTGTTGCTTTGAATACAGAACACACTGAAGGGTTAGCTGAGGTGATATTGACCTTCACTGTTTGAAATGTGGATGTTTTTATTTAAGTCTTTATAGTGGAGTCTCTCAATAGTTGTATAACATTGCTAATGGAAATAGTCTGACTGAAACTTGAAGAACTAGCTTTAGGGTCACCCATCACTCTTGGCAGCTTGGTATGAACTTCTATTCACTGGGTGTGAATACTTTTTTTTTTCAGTAAATTAATTCACTTTTTGATCTCTGATATTTGACAATTTTTTTCTGCCTCCATTTCCTGCACTGAAGCAAGATGAAGGAATGAGACTAAAGGCTAACAAATGCAATGATTCTGCCTTGAAGCTTTGAAATGTCAGTTAAATATCGCAGTTGTTTATTAGGTTCCCACAAAATTTGAGTGGGATTAAATTGCTTTCCAGTTCTCCCTGCATCTAAGAGCCAGCTAATAATCTTTCCTGGATTCAGTCCTGGAGACAGCTTTGAGTCCAACTGACTTAAGCCATTAGGAATAGAAAGACTGAACTGAGACAATTGTTTAATTTTGATAAAAGCTTCCTTCATCTTTGATTAAACAGATGTACAGTATTAAGCCCTGTTGTTCATGGTCCTGTTGCTCACATTCATAAAAATGATGCATCAGAATTCCTCTTGACTATGTCTCCACGTAAAAGCAATATATTCTGTTCCTAGGTAGTTACATTTTAAGGTGGTAATTGAAAAAGAGCAGGAAAAAATAAGAAAAAGAAAGAAAGGAAGAAAGAAAGAAGAAAAGAAAAGAAAGAGAAAGAAAGTAAAAAAAAAGAAAGAAAGAAAAATATGTTATTGAAGGGATATCCATCTTGCTCATCTCTTGTTCTTTCTTCAGCTATCAAGGGGATGAGAGGATCTTTCCATGTGAACTCATTTAACCACTGGATTTTAAATAATTCACATAGTGGTTCTTCCTTCATTCCTGGTACCCACTGTTGAGTATAGCTCAGGTTATTCCACTGAGAAGCACTCCAAAGTATTAATAATCATTGTTTTCATTCACATCACAAAACTGCCCTTTTATGTTCTACAAGAGTCTGAGAATGTCTTTGCCAAAAACAAGGGGATAATATTTCTGGGAAACAGTTCTTATGGGCAAGCTACAAAGTACAACAAACCTTTCTGTATATAGCGGGTGCTTGGAGCCTCATTGGCTTTTAATCAGTCTTTTCTATAATATGAAATTCATTTGAAAGCTTCAAATTTGTTAGCAACTGAAGCCGTAGTTTCTGTCTGTGAGGAACACCTATTTTTGTCCTCAGTTGAACAGAAAAGGAAGCCTAAGTGAGGTGATGAAAAGGACTTGCCAATGTTGCCATCAGGCCAAAGGCAGAACCAGGAAAAAAATCCAGAATTTCTGATTGGCTTTTGTTGATTATTAGCTGGTGCATAGAAAAATGTGGACTTGTAACAACAATCCATGCTGTGATGTTTTCATGTTATTATAGCCATGCCTTGAGCAGAACTCAGTTTGTTTTCACTTTCTGAGACGCACCATGTAAATCAATGGCTTTTACTCTATTTTCTGCCCCCTCTCTCCTTGATTGCCAGTGTGGACAGGATTATAATCTATTTTAAAGTAAGAAAAGAGATAAAAACACTTTAAAAAAAAATTTATTGTGTATTTTCTTTTGCTTCTCGCAGATGAGTTTTAGATTATTTTTCCTCTGAAAAGCTGCAGAGACTGACTGCAAAGTTATACTTTTTAGGTATCACCAAATCCTAACCCATGGAGGAAGACATAGATGGAACAGTCTTTTACAGTGTAATCAAACATTCCTAAATAATCTGGTTAATTTGAATTAAGCCCCATATGTACAGTTACAATTTTAAAGTCAGCTTTTGAAATCATAGCAGTAGATTAGTCACACTGAAAGGCATCTATTTTCTCAATACAAATATGCAGCCATACCATGTAAATTGGCATTGCAATTTAAATTCAAAGCTATGATGAAAAATTAGAGAAGCATTCTGAACTAAACAGAATGCTATCCAGAAGAAGCAAATGCAGAGGCCTCCACTCAGTAAGGAAAATGCAAAAAAATGTGTGAGTTATTGGCTAGGTGGCATTTCTGCAGAAAAGAAACATGTTGTGTTTGATCCAGTGCCTGAGCATGAATAAGCAATATCCTACTATTTAGATGATAGCAAATGCTATGTTGGGTTATCTAAAAATATAATACATGAAGAGATACATTTAAGCCCAGCCATGCCTTGGCTAGGGTACTGTGCTCAGATTTGGCACTGTGTGTTTGGTAAAACCCCGAATACTAAGTGCCAACTGTAGAGAGAAGTGAAGAGCAGAAACAAGAAGATCTCTGAAACCTGAGCCCCAAGGAAAGGATTACTACATCTAGAGGTATCTCCAAAATACATCAGTGGCTTCAAAGAAAAATTTCAATTGCTAGTGATGAGATGAGAAACAATGGGATGAAATTTTGAGGAAAATGAGAAATGAGAGGAAAAGTTAACCAACAATCTGGTTGTGGAGAAGGGGGAAATAGGAAAGACTGAGGAGAGCTATAACAGTTTCCTGGGGTGCTGCTAGCTAAGGTGACTGGAGGTGAGGCAATACTTCATCAGGTGAAGTGATTACTAGATATTAGAAAGAACATCCCAGAGAGTGCTGTGAAATCCTTCTAGCTTGTGTTTAAATACAGGTCTGATAAGTTTGGCTGATCAAGTAGAATTTCCCCTGAGACAAGGCAAGATGATATTTTGGGGGACCCTCCATTCAGTTACTCTTCAAAAGTTTCCATGCTAAAATAATTGAAAGGACTAATTGATAATGGGGTGAAATGAGAAATTGTAAGTGAAATGTCATGAAATCGTAGTTCAATGCTCTCTCTTAAAAAAAAATTCAATGTTTTATTAATGATTATCATATAGCAAAAGTAGAAGACATCAGGTTTAAAACAATCCATTTGGATTTCTGATAGGAAAGTCCTCAAATTTCATTGCTAATGCATATTTATTGTAGAAGTAGAGAAGCACTATCTTACATATGTGTTTGTACATCTCCTAGTTTAAACTGGGATTTTGGTGATAATTATAGTTATCAGTATTGCAAATGGCATTTTAATTGCAAATCTTTGTCTTACCAAAATCACCAGTGCTTGCCAGTATGTGCTGATATTCATTAACACATTGTCTCACACATTTTCATTTTCTTGACAAGCCATTGCAGGAGAACTTGCTTTTTCTTTTTCCCTACCTCCTGCTGTCTTAAGATGACTGTATTGAAAAAGTCTACCAGCAGTACCGAACAGAAAGACAACCAGCTGTCTGATTTTCCATTATTAGGTTTGTGAAATGCGAGAGCTATATATGTCCTTGAGCAAGTAATGCTTTTAATTAGGGTGATTTTCTTCATCCTTATACTCCTGTGGAAGAACTTGATATGAGAGCTGCTAAACCTATCGCCTGTATGTGGAATAGTGTACCCAAGTACTGTTTTCATATTTAAGTGTGCAAGTAATATTTCAAAATCAGTGAAATAACTTGTATTTGTAATGTTTTTCTGTATCAAGCAATTTAATGTCATGTATGAGCAACCCAAGTTTGTTCAAGGTCACATCTCAAAAGTTTTTTAAGAAACTGTTTAAGTAACTAATCTTTCTTTGCAGTCTATGGTTTTAACCCAGATTTTTCTACTGCTATCCCAGCTCTTGGATTTTTTCAGATATTGATTGGGAAAAAAAAAAAAAAAGAAGCAAGTGTATCTTTTTAAAGTGAAGATACATGACTTCCTGCAATCTAGAAGAGTAAAGATAATGAGAACACAGAAAACTACTTTTCTGTGGTCTGTCAGATTGTGACATCCTCTCCTCCTCACTCCCCCCCCAAAAAAGAAAAAAAGAAAAAAAAAAGAATAACTTCCACTTTTAATAGTATCTGCTGCTGTGTGATACCATAAACTTCAAAGAAAGACTTCAAATTCAGGAGACTGTCACAGGAGTGCAAGAATTATCCTAATGGGCTGAGCCACAGGCCAAAAGCTTTAGATTATGTATAGGCATCAAAGAGGCAGAGAGAGGTTAATTAATATCTATTCTCTCATTAAACAGTCAGGGGATTGCTGGAAATGAGATAATCTAACTGATAAGGCTGGTGGGTTTTACTCATGTTAATCTCTGCTGATTTGTGAGATTCCAGCACTGCTGGCCTCCAGCAGAGGCTGATGGGCTGTGTAGGTCGTTATTCATCACTCTTGAGTCTTGGGCGGCAAAGTCAGTAGGGAAACCAGTTGCTAGGTTGGTCAACAAGAGCTTGTACCATAGAAGCCTCCTCCTAGATTTTATTTTGGCACTCTCAGCTGGGGAGGACAAGATCCAACCAATCATTTTCAGACAGAATTTATTATAATGAATATGAAAGTATTTGATTTTTTTTTTCCTGACATTTTGGTGTTGTTTTCATAGTCAATATTTTCCTTCCCGTAAACTCTGGAAAGATTTAATTTTCTATTACCAAGATCATTTTTCTGCTCAATAAACATTTTAGGACATTATTTCAACATGAATTTCAGTGAAAAACCTAAATCAGTAAAACTTAGAATAAATGCTACAGGAAAGGGTGAATGGAGAGAGAAAATCCAATATGGAGTCTTTTAGGGGTATAAATGATTGTAGCTCCCACTGCAGTGCTTTACACCAACCAAAAACTTGACACAGTTTTTTTTTTTCTTGTCAGGGAAGGTTTGTTATTTTGTTCATGGATCCGTTGGCTGGACTTGCCTTCCAAGGTGAAAAATCGCAGGGGGTGTGGATGAGGCACTCTCTTCTTCCCTGTCTGCTCTGGCGTCTAGGTAGCCTTTCCTGCCCACCCGTAGCCCCTTAGTCCTGGAAGTATAGCCTGTCCTTTGAGGAAGAAATGTAAGCAAGTTGATTTATTGGAAAACATCAATACATTTGTTGTTTTTTATACTATTATGCTTGCCCTATGATGAATGTGCAGTTAAAAAATCTAGGAGTGTGAGGTTGTGACTCATGAAATAGTTTTTATAAGCAAAAATTGAGCTGATTAAAAGGACAATTCACTTGAGTCAGAATGTTAAAAAACTTCTCTATATTTCTTACAAGAAGATGTTGTTAAATTGCTAGAAATGAGTCATTGTAAGCATCAGAGAACATTTTTCATCAGCAGCCTTTTATGTATGATCTAGAAACAGAATAATTTTTAGTGAAAATACGCCTCCAAGTAGAGTTGGGTTTATTTTATTTTATAGTGAAACTGCTAGTTTTCTGAACAGAACAGTTGTAAAAATTGGCATTTGCATTTTATTGCTTTTAGTTTACTTCTGTAGAAATTTTGGGAAGTTGACAGCTGTCAAATTAGTGTTTTCCTTTTATTTGTTTAGATAAATGTTTAGCTGTAAAGATCCTTGAAAGGTAAGTGATACACTTTCTTCAGATGTGACTGAATAGCGGATCACTTTGTGCACAGGAAGGTTGGTTAATATGGCATAGGGCTTTCAGTGAGAGTCAGCTGCTCTGGTTAGATGGGCAGACATGGGGGTCTCAGTCTGTTTGGCCTTCAGGGCCTCTTCCTGGTGCTGGCTCTGAATAGTTATTTCATGGTTTCTCATCAGAGAAAGGTCCGTTGTCAGAAAATTGAAGTCAATTGTAACAGGATGCCTGTTGCTCTCTGCATGACACATTTTTGTTGTCATTTTGGGTCAGGTGAATACTTACAGCTGGCCCCATCTCTGAGATTTTATGAAGATCTGATGCTGAACACTTCTACCCTCTCTCTCAAATCATGAAGGAATTCATTATTGGTTTTAAGGGAAAGGAAAGTGTAATCAGAAAACTTTCCTGAAAAACAAACAAACAGTCCTTTGAAGAGGAACTGCTGTAAGAAGTTGAATCTAAAGGGATGAAGAGAGGATTAGAAAAAGGAGGCTGAGCACTTCTACCCTATCTCTAAAATCATGAAATTTATTATGGGTTCTAAGGGACAAAGGAAGAGGGAGTTACTTCCCTTTCTTCCATGTAATGTAGTAGTAAAAAGCTGTACACTTTATCTTACTGACTTGGACACTTGTCTTATCTCTGTAGTTTCCTGTGAGTTACAGCTGTTAGATTTTTTTTTTTTCCCTGGAAGGTTGATGCTACTTAAAACAGCCTCATCCCCTTTCTTAATGCTCCATATTAAAAGCTGGATGTTGACCAACTATATTTTATTTGCTTATTGTTTACCATTTCTGTTCCTTGGATTTGCTACTCTAAGTACAAGAAGCAAACTGTTTTAGAGGAAATGTACTTGAAATGTTAAAAAAATGACTTCGAGAGGTAGGGAAATAGAGCAGGGGAAACAGCAGAGGGAAAGAAGCAATCTTCTAAAAACACTTACATGCTACATTGAATATTTTATCTTTTATAGTTTTCTGTTTCCATCAGTTTCTCTGTGTAAGGACTGAAGGGCACCGAATCTAGCAATTGCATGAAAAGGTTCAAAATGTGATTTATAAAATTCTAAATGAAAATTTTGCAGTAGAATTCTGAGAATTTGGTAGAAATCTATTAAAAGTGGAGTAATGCAATACCTGTAAGACAATACTGTGACATTATTGAGGAAACCAGAATTTGACTGTAAATACACTGAAAGAATGAGGAAGAGGTAAGCTACAGCAGGTCTAGTGCCCAATAGTGAAGGAGTTAATGCAGAAAAGATGAACGTTTAGTCCTAACAGAGGGTTTAGAACGGAAGTGAGAATGGAGAACAAAAGGTTAAGGGATCCCTAGGTAAATCAGAAATTAAAGGGATTGTGAGATTTTTTTTTCTGGAGTTTTTAAGTAGCCAGAGCATTATCAGAACCATTAAGGAAAGATCTTTGGGACTGTTTTTTCCACGTGTCCTCAGAAAATAGGGAAAAAAAAAAGAATAAATAGTACCTGTATTAAGAGAGCGAGGAAAAATGAAGGTCAGAAGGAATTAGTTACTCTGACTTAGTTGGTTAGTGTAGTACATGGAAAAAGAGTGGAAGTGATTAAACATCGAAGGAAGTATCTAGATGTTCAGAAAGCCTTCCACAGAAGGCAAGAAAAAGTTAAATGACATCAAAACTGAGAAAAAAGTATAATGAGGGATTAAAACTTGTTTCCAAAGCCATGGTGTGTAAGGTATGAAAGTCAATTTTTCCAGTTGATGTCATTAATTTATGTTTCATGAGAAGAAGTCTTTAAAACTGTAAATAGCTTAATGCTGAGAATTCCAAAAAGCAAATTTAAACTCTGGTGGGGAAAAAGCATCAAACAGCTCTCTGAGACTCATTACTGTTCATTAAAAGGTCATCAGAAGAAACGTTGTGACTTTATTGTAGAGATGTAGTGGGTTTACGTGGCAAGGTTTTGGTAGCAGGGGGCCATGGGGGTGGCTTCTGTGAGAAGGATCTAGAAGCTGCCCCATGTTAGGTAAGGGCCCCATTGCTGACCAGAGCTAAGCCAATAAGCGATGTTGTTTTGCGCCTCTGTGAGAGCATATTTAAGACAGGGAAAAAACACTGCGCCACACAACAGCTGGGAGAGTGAGAGGAGTGAGGAACAGCCTTGCAGGCGCCAAGGTCAATGAAGAAGGAGGGGAGAGGTGCTCCAGGCGCCGGAGCAGAAGTCCCCTGCGGCCTGTGGTGAGGACCATGGTGAAGCAGGCTGTCCCCCTGCAGCCCATGGAGTACCACGGTAGAGAAGGCGGACCTGCACTGATGGAGGCTGCGGCCTGTGGAAGACCCCTGCCGGAGCAGATTCCGGGATGGAGCTGCAGCCCGTGGAGAGGAGACCACGCAGGAGCAGGTGACCTGGCAGGAGCTGCTGCCCGTGGGGGACCCAGGTTGGAGCAGTTCGCTCCTGAGGGATGGACCCCATGGTATGGACCCATATCTGGAGCAGTTCTTGAACATCTGCTGTCTGTGGGAAGCCCACACAGGATCAGTTCAGCAAGGACGGAATCCCGTGGGAGGGACCCCACAGCACAGGGGACGAGAGTGACTGAGAAGGAGCAGCAGAGAAGCGCTATAGACTGACCATAACCCCCATTCCCCCGCGCCGCTTGGGGAAGGAGGTGGAAGAGGGTGGATGGGGGGGAAGGTGCTTTTGGTTTCTTTCATTTGTTTCTCACTTCTCTAGCTTGTTAGTAATAGGTAATAAATCTTACTGTCTCCCTATGCTGAGTCTGTTTTGCCCGTCACAATAATTACTGCGTGATCTCCTCATCCTTATCTCAACCCTTGAGCCCTTTTCATCGTATTTTCTCCCTGTTCCTCTTTGAGGAGGGGAGTGAGAAAGCGGTTGTGGTGGAGCTTGGCCGCCCACCCGAGTAAAACCACCTCAATTTGTACGCAGGCTGACAGGGTGAACAATTAAGTGTACGTGTATATGTGAAATTGGTAGAGTATTTGTGGAAGCCAGCATTTCAAAAATAAGATGGCACAGATAAAAAGACAGATGACTTTGTTACCAGAACAAAGTCTTTTTTTTTTTTTTTTTTTTTTTAATGAGTAAATTGTATTTGTGAAGAAACATAAACTCAGAACTGAAGGATTTGGTAGCATATGACCAAGTCATGGCTTATTCATGGAAAACTCTTTGGAGACCTTCCAGAAGGAGCAATATGGACAACATTCTCTCAACAAAGGGGGTACAAGAGGTAGTTTGCTCTTTATTCATCATGTCCAGAAAAAGCTTTGCTTCTTTTGACTTCCTTTTTTGCTTCCTTCTAGGAGCATGTACACTTTCTTCTAAAAAGCAATTGTAATAGTTTTGTAGCTGTTGTAGTTTAGGGACATAAAAGGTAAGGTCTGTAGGGAGAGAGAACATTAAGTGAAAATATAGACAAACATTTAATCATACAGAAGCTCTTCCACAGAACATAAACAAGAAAAAATGCCAAATGAACAACCATCAGTTCTGAGAACTATTTCTATTTTTCAAGATGAATCACCTGATCTAAGATACTACCTCTCCCTGCAGATCTCGCCTTGTTTATTTGCTGGAGAGGTAAAGTCAGAGGTTTTATTTTCATTCTCTTATGCTCCATCCATACCCTGGAAGTGTAGCAATAGTAATCCTCTCAGGAGTTGACCTCAGACCTACAGAAGGCAATGGAGTCATGACTGCATTGCAGTGATGGGGTTGCTTCCAAACCAGACAGAAGCCAAATGTAAGGCATCTGCCCCGGCAGTCTGTGTCTTGTCTTCATGAGTGTTTTGGTAGTGCAAACCTGATTTGGTTTAGAGGACATGCTTCAGCTACACCTGAAGTTGGACTTAATGGATTCATGCCATGGGAGAAAACACAGTTCTGTTTTTCATGGTGTCTCTGGAGTAACCAGGAAGAAACAGTGAATCATGGTTGTAGAGTGTTTATTTAAGGGTTTCCCTGGTCTGTTGGGATGGTGCAGAGGAACTCAAAGTGTAATGTGTGTGGTACAGTGGCATCCGTTCATCTGCCTCATCCACCAAAGAGTTTAGCAGCAACAAGTCCCCTGCAATATTGTAAGAGGATATTAAACTGTGGTTGCTAGTGACAGGAGAGACAGTCTAGTGATGAAACAAGTTTTAGTCTCAGTGGAGCTCCTGGTTTCGTTTTGATTGTCCAAATAGAGAAAATAGCAGAGATGTCTACCTTTTGGGGAGTGATAGGAAAAGACAGGAGAGGCTGTCATGCTTATTTGTAAACATGTAGGACTGTTTTATCAACCTATGGTTTCATTTTCTGACTTAGCTAGAAATACCTTATAAGAACACATCTATTGCTCCTATGCTTGGGCTTAAAGCAGGTTTATATACTGGTTTATAGTACCAAAGGGTGTGAGGGTCTGTTGAAAGAACATTTCTTCCCTCTTCCTTAATTTCTGAGTGAAATGAAATGGAAATGAGTTTAACAGCTCATGGGCCATATGTTGTGCTTTAATTTTTATGCTTCTTCTATCATGAATTTTTAGGCCCCTTTCTTGTGAGATGGTCTTACAGGCTAGCAATAACCCTCACTGAAAAGAGGTTAGGGAGGGTATGCAATGTACGTGGAGAGAATGTGAGAGGCCCTGAGGAAATCTTTCATTGGTTTTGCCTCATTTCTTCCCTCTTATGCAATCCAAAATTCTTTTACTTTTTAGTCCCATGACTGAGGAGTTGTATTAATTTTGGACTAGTAGGAAAGATAGGGATGAAGTAGAGTAGGAAGGTGATTAAGACCAAAGGCTGCAGTGTAAGTTGGAAAATGCTCAGAATATGTGACATCAGCCACCTGACTAGGCAAGGATTCCCCTTGTGTGCTCCATCTCCCTTCTTTCCTTTTCTTGTGCAGTGATGAGCTCAGCTGGGCAATGTAGCCATGTACTTGAACTAAACAGTGAAGACTTCCCCTGATTACCATCAGCTTGCAGGACTAATAAAGTACTGTAGTGTGTAATAGAGTAATGTAGACTTACACCCCATGGTTGTATATACTACCCAAGAGAGTTGCTAATGAAATATTACTTTTGCCAGACAAAGACTTGTCTAAAACCTGTAGGTAGATTTTACATACCTAAGTCTAAGCATGTAGTTCATAAAATTCTGCTTGCTCTCTGGAGAGCCTGAATGGATGCAGATTTTCATAGCTAAATTTACTTGCCCAAGTATTATTAAGTGAAATACTGCAAATATGCAATCAAAACAGCCACCATCTTAGCAGGATTGAGTTGAAATCTTTTTTTAACAGCTAAGCCTGATTAAGTTTCACAGCAACACAGAATGATAGAGGTTGGAGTAGACCCTTGGAGGTCATCTTGTCCTATCCCCTGCTCAAGTGGGGCCACCTGGAGCCAGTTGCCAAGACAATGCTCAGTTGGCTTTTGAGTATCACCAAGAATGGAGAATGCACAAACTCCTTGGGCCACATATTCCAGTGTCTGACCACCTTTACAGGAGAAAAAACACACACACACAAAAAAAACAAACTCTTTCCTATGTTTAAATAGAATATTTTGGTTTCAGACATCAGGTGTCTGTATCCTTTGAGGTGTTTCATTTGATAGGTCTGCTTAGATGTGCATAGCTGAGAATACTAACAGTATCTGCTAGAACCTGAACAGAAGCTCCATGATATAACCATGCCTTCTGTGTAGAGATTTTAGTATTCTCCTTCCCTCTCTCCCCTCTGCCGACTCCTGTCTCTAGTTCTTTCTTTGTACTTGCTCTTCCATTTTGTATTCCAACATATATCAAGGTGGCATTCTCCTTGTCACTGATAATTTAGGTCATGTACTCTTTCAGAGATGTAAAAAATAAATAAATTGAAATCTAGTCTAATGCATGTAGAAATACCCACAGTGCTTCTTCCACTCACTCCCAATGATGATATTAAAGACAGAGCTGAGGAAGCTGACCTGTGGAGCAGCGAAGCTGAGTGGCACTGCTCTGGTGTATCCTGACTGGAGTGTAAATCGAAACCGACTAGAAAGAGTAACTGCCAAAATGAGTGAAAGACAAAATTTAACAAGCAGAATAAAAGGGCAGAATGTAGCTTGTTTTTTTGTAATTTATTTATTATTATTTTTACAAAGGTCAGTTCAGGTACTGGAAGATCTGCTTTGTAGAAGGTAAAAGGGAGTGTTTCTTAGATTCATTAAACTAAACTTTGGTCATCATGTGGATATTTGGCTTGCTGTTGATATGCTGAAGGGTTGCTTTTCAGATATTTCTGTACAATTTATATCCTACCTTCCACTGTGTTTATTCCAGACTAAGCTCTGGGGGAAGTAGCTAGATTTGTATTCTGACAGTAGATTGGTTGAGCAATAGTCAGGTCAAGAAAAGAGTAAGCATTAAACCTAATTTTTTAGGACAGGAAGTGAATTATAAAGCAAAACAAAACAAAAATACACACAAAAAAACCCACACAACAACAAACAAACTAAACTATTAGTTAATAGCAGGTGTACTATTCAATTCTGTGACACCTGGGACTTAAAACAGAAGATAGAAATTTAGTCAGTTATATATCTCTTTGCCAACTAAAATACAGGGAAGACTCAGGATCAGTACCAAGTTTCTTCCTAGGCTCCCATTATTTGTAAAAGATACAAAGGATGAATAGTCAGAAGGGTAGCCTTGTATATCTGAATCAGATTAGGGGCTAAGGTGTAATACTGAGCTAGATTATTGATAAGAAAATTATCATGGTACGCATACAGCCCATTTCCCGGATGCAAAGCACAGCTGTTTGAACCAGTAGAGCTCACTGCTCTTTAAATGGTTCATTACAGGAGAAGTGCAGCTCATCATCTGCACATGTTCTTCCCATCAACTGACCTAGATGAGGCTTTTGCAGGGACATGCTAAATGGATGCATATCCCTGGACTCCTAGTCACGCTCTGTCCAGCCGTATGTCTCCTGGTTATGCTGATTTTCATCATGCTGTGGTCTAGGCCAGTAAAAGTTAATGTAAATGCAGAATGGACTTAGATCACTGACTGCAAACTGCTTTGAGGTAGAACAGAAATAAAAACAAGCCTTTGGGTCTGGATAGTGCTAACAAGTGAAATGTGAGGCAATTCAGAAATGCAGTTTTTTCACTGGCTGTCTTCTGGCTCGAGTCCCTTCATGCCTTGTCCCAAACAGCCTTGCAGTGATTCATGATGTAGGCTGTTCTCATCCTCTGTGTCAGGCAGGAAGGAGCCTTCGGAAAAGCTGCAAAGTGTGAGGGTGGTACTAAGGCATGTTTGACAGCCAGCTGCAAGGTTTAGAGCTGGCCTTTAGGAAGGGTTTCTGACTGTTGAACATGAACTGTGGTGGAGAGCAGGAACTAAAAGGCTTGTTTGTGGGGCATGGTATAAAAGTTTTCATCTCTGTCATCACTTCAGAAGGTGTTTATTTGTAACTGAAATAAGTTTAAGTCAAGCTGCTGTTTACAAACTGTTGTGGAGCAGTTAGCAAGGCAGATGAAATATCATTGCCCTTTATTTTCAGCTAGGATAACAGGAGCATGAGGAAGCAATTACAGCCGGAGTAAAAGTCCTGAGCAGCATCTTTCTGGCTCTTTGCCCAGCGTTCAATCATAGTTGCTTGTTGTAATACCTGGCATGATAAGCAGGCTTACATTCCTGGCTACTCATGTGATCTCTTTTATGAGTATTAAATCTGCATAAAAAGATTAATGGTACCTGCCAGAGAACCTGCCTTTGTTTATAGGGTTGCTAATTGCTGTTCACATGTTGTCACAATATTGCAGGGTTTGTTTCTCATCTGTGGTGCTTATTCCTGATATACAGAGGCATCCACCAAGTGGCAAACTTACTGTCCAAGCAATTTTCATCTAGCATGGACTGGCAGGACCCTGAGCATCCCACTTTCCCACAGACTGGATGGTATCCATCAGTTAGTTGTTCAGGGACAACAGCCACAGCACAGAAAGACCTTCACCATCCTCCTTTTATTTTTGTTAGCGTTCCTGTTCCTGAATGTTGCTAGGTCAGCTCAGTTCTGGAGTAATATTTTCTCTCCCTCTCATTTTTGCCCTTTGTAACCTTGCCTTTAAATGCATCTCTGTGAAATGAAGCCTTAAATAACCACCATCAACAACAGTCCTGGAAACCCATGTAAAAAAATTATAAATTCATCAGTGGTAGCAAATGTTATTTACTTACATGAAGTAAAGTAGGTGTAAGATATTAAAAGATATAAATGCTTTTTTATTTTCCCCCTGTGTGTGCTTACTAGTTGCAAATATTCTCTCCTATACAGTAAACTGTCTTGCAAGGGGCCAATTCCATCTCCAAATGGAAAAAGGCCTGCACCCATAATAACCTTCAAATTATGTTTCATTGTCTTCAGGTGGCTCTCATAAGGATCTGCTGTCTCTGTTAAGATAATGGAGGTAGGGCAGCTGAGGTCCTGACCCACAGTTTTCAGTTTGACTTTTGTACTACTCAGAAAGACTTTTAATTCCCTAAAGGACATTTATTGTTGAGTGTGGAAGGGACATTGCAGTGGCTAGGGCAGGAACTAGAAAGTGAGATTTCTGTTACGTGCTAACTTTCTGATGTCAGGAAAGGTTGTTTTGCTTCAGATCACTTGTTTGAAAAGTTGGCTGTAAGGCTAAAAATGTTGGCATAGTAGGATTTGATTTTTAGAATAAACGTGTACAGAGTTCTGGTGACCTTGGTTAGACTGCAAGTGACATCCTTTGGTTAAAGCTGAAGCGATACTGCTTTTGCTGTTGCAGCAGGGTGTTGTTCTTAGCAACCAGTGCAGGGATATTAGGTAATCTCACGCCACTTTTCTATTTTATGTTTTATTCTACTTTTCAGTCTGGTTTTATATGTAAAGTAGCATTGTGTAACTGGAAGGGTGTATGAGGGTTGAATCTAACCTTTGGAAAGTTTCTGTCTGGTCCATCTCCCTTCCCTGTGGATGAGATAGGGAATAGCTGCTTGAGCAGCAAGCACAGTCTGGCTAGCCAAATGACTCGTTCAGAGCCTCCTTACAGCCTGACAAAGAGATTTGTCAGCAATAGCTGTTGCTGCTGAGACCAGGGAAGTATGGGGGGACCAGCAGCTACTGTACAGTACAGGGAAGGGAGCTGGAAGAGAAGGTGGCATGAGAGTGGTTGAGAGATGCAGAGATCTAAACCCTAGGTCCACTTCTCATCTTTCTTGCTCTATTTTTTTCCCCCTTTCCTCACGAAGCATTTAACACACTGAACAGATAATGCCATCTCTCCATGGTTGGAAGCAAAACTATGTAGGCGCCATAGAAGAGTTTGCAACTATAATGCGTGTGACTGATGTGGAGCAACGTGTGCTGCTAGCGAGGCATGTATTCCCTCTGTTTCTCTGTATTGCATGCTGACTAGTCATGAACATCCTGTGGCAGCTGCCTGAAAAGGACTCACGGCAAATTTCTCAGAAGGTACTTTGCAACTTCCTTTCATGCCATTTGCCAGAAGTTTGAGTCATGCAAAGTGACTGAGTGGTTGTATGCATGCATAGACTGTAATTGTGAAGTGCAAGCTGTTCAGGCAGCTCTGACAGCAGCAGCCTGAAGAAAGAGGACATCATAGTACATGATGAACTGACTGCTTGCAGGATGGTGGCACACTAATAGAGCCAGGCATATGTTGTCACCATTTTTTTCTGTGCATATCCTTTAACTTGCTAAGCAAATTTGTTCAGACCTAGATTTTTCTTCCCTCATTACATTAACTTATAATATATATGCACATTTCTTCTTAAAATGTTTGCTGAATCTGTAAATCTGCCCTGAATTCTGCGGGGTGGGAAAAAAAAAGTCGTTAAATAAAGAATTTTAAGATAAAACTGTTTATAGGGCAGCAACACTTTGGCTATCTCCCATCTCTTGGCAGCTTCGGACTTCATTCTCACTGAGAACAACTTGAACATGGAGGATTGAGCGCTCATAACAAAGCGCTCACAATATGCGCTACACAAGGCATTTCAACAAATCAATGCATTTTGATCACACTTTTGTGTGTATGTGGACTGCTTGGTAGCTTGTTTAGTAGTCCTATCGAAAACTATGCTGTTGCTTTACCTGCTGTGCCATATTCACATAGCTCTGTGTCATTGTGAGTTCAGACAGAAATTATCTACACGTGTCTTCTTTGTATTTAAATTATATAAAGCGATCTGCTTCATGCCATGTAAGTCTTGACTCAAAGATCTGGCTGGATTAGCAATGCAGGCACAGCTGGAGTTAGAGATAATGGATAACATCCTCAGCTGGTGTATTATATTCACTCTAATTCCAGTGAAGCCAACAGAGCTATACTAATTCCTACCATCTGAACAGCTATACTTCTTGCAATTGCTCTCTTTCTCTCAGCTGCCAAAGCTTATGTTTGGGCCTTTGTGCTTCTCCAGCAGAACTTAATGATATCCCTTGTGCCTGAATAGGGCAGAGTGCCCTATAAACAATAGGTTTTCTTGCAAATGATTGAATATTAATGCTAGGAGGTGCTTTTGGTTTTCCTCCAAAGTGAGGTGTATGCAGCACTTCTGGAGTACCAGATCTAGGTCACTTGTGAGGTATTTGTGATTTTTATGAGAGTTTTCTTTTGTAATGAAGGTAGCATTAAACTAAGGGTTGCTATTTAAATTAGTAATTCATAAGACAATGTCATCTTGTAACCCTTAATTAATCAGAGACGTTTCCTGCTTTCTTTACCATTTTAGTTAGTTAAACTTACGTATCTGCTCTCCAGATGTCTGTCCACAATCAAACATGAACAAATACAAATTACTGCAGAAATCTGTAACAAACAAGCCTATTGTTCTTAAAGACACAGGACAGTAATTTCTGAATGATTTCCAAATGGTGGAAAATTTTCAGTGCAGAAAGCAACACTCCAGCATTACTTGTGTGTTTGGCCCTGTCTATTAGAAAGAGTAGGATTGAAGTAATATGGACAAATGAAGCACTTGTTCCAATGTAATTTAATAGCCTTGCATTCCATGTGATAACATAGAGAATTTCCTATTGTAAGTGCAGTTGTTCAGTTGGGACAGCTGTAGAGCTTTGGATCTAGCTGCACTGCAAGTCATCTCACCTAACTGTGAGCGTCACAAAGCCCAGGGTATCCTTGAGGCTTCTGCAGCTGATGGGAAGAGAGAGGAGCGCCCTGTGGAGATGAACTGCTCTATGAAGGTGCTTATTGCTCTGAGCAGACAACAGGGGTACTTAAAATGACCAGTTTCGATTAAGATTGGTATTAGCCCTTCTCTCTTGTGTCAAAGAGAATAGGCAAGAGCATGTATGTTTTGGCAGAGAAAGTGCCAAAAGGAATTGGTTTGAAAAGCAGTGTCCTTAATCCAGCCTCGAAGAAAAGCAATTTATAGACAAGGGAATAGGAGATTTCCACTGTCCCAAATACTGGCTGGGACCTGAGGCCTGATTCACATGAATTTGAACTGAAATGTTAGAACAGTTCCTCAGCCTCCCTACTGCATATTATCCTTCTTTCCGTTGCAGTGACATCTAAAGAGACAAGGATGCAATCTGCTAGGCAACGTGTGAGTAAAGAACAAAAGGTAGTTTTCTCCCAGGTTGCTGGCACTCTCTATCATCTCTGGCTATCAGAGATTTAGGTTGGCTTTAAACTGATAAAAGAGAGGAGAAGCTGCCTTACCGGTGAACAATGTTTACAGCTACTGGGTCACAATTTTAATTAGTGTGTTTGATAATTAGCAGCAGCTTTCAATTTTAAAAATCCTGTTCCATATCACAAATTTTGATTTATTACTGTTGTGCAATAAACTTGATGTGGCTCTTGTTATCTGCTTGCTAGCACTGTGCAAACCAAAAATTGTTTGCTAATGATTGTTACTGCAAAGAGACCAAAACAATCAATCTGCACATGCCATTCCAGGAAAGAGTATAATAAACCCAACTCTCTTTCTGTTATATGAGTATATATGCATGTCTGACAGAATTTACTTCTGACAAACTAGCCTTATTGCTGTGCAAATAGCTGGTTATTTTGTTATCTGGAAGGTCAAAAAAAATGAAAAATAATTATTTTGAGTTGCAAGAAATGTTTTGTAGGGATCAGACCAGAGAATTGCATTTTGTTTTGAAGCAATAAAAGTATTTCTATTTGAGAAAAAATGAGAACTGAAATACAATTTAAAGTGAAACCTTGGCTCTATTTTGTTTAGAATATATCGGAATAGCTTCCCCTCCAGCTCTTATTTCCAATTTCTTCTCCTGAATTATATTGTTTACATCTACATGAATTAGGGAAATTCGTGGGATAATTTGGATCTAATAATTTTGGATAGAAAGTTCCACCAAAAATGTTGCCTAATTTCCATCAGTTAAGGTCAGCAAACAGAAAAAAAAAATCTGATTCAAACTCTTAATAGCCTTTTGTGCTCACAGTAGCAGTTTATCTCCCAAGTGTTACTCTGCATTTGCAAATATGTCATTAAGAGTAGAGTATGGGTCTGTTTTGTAGGAAACCTAAAGCTAGTAAGAACAAGAAGCTTTTGTTCAAGAAGCAGTTGAAGTTGTAATTTCACATTATTTTTATTCAGTGATGAAGAGATCCCTTCTAGCCATGATTAATATTAGTAAATATCCCAATGTTTCCAAAAGGCTGTCATTGTTGTTTCCTGTGTATTTTGTGGTGCCTATACCTTTAAATTCATGTGATTTCTTTAGAAAGTGTAATTGGATATTTTTATTGTGTATAGCAGGGAATGCTGTCCAGTATTTTGAAAGATGACATTTTGATGACTACCCATAAAACAGCAGTCTGCTTCTGGCCAACAGAATTCTAACGTTCATTTTTCTAGGAATCAGCCAGCCCATAATACATGCGACAGCAGTAGCATATTATTTATTAAAAAAAAAAAAAGAGGCTATACTATTCCATTTTTAATTTATTGCAATGCATTTACAGACTCCCATAAAAGCTTTAAGCCATAGTGTACATTCTTCTATAGGTTAATGCTATGACTAAGGAGATACGCTCTAGTAAAGTAGCCTTTGCTCTTAGGTACAACTTTGCAGCCTTACAGAACGAGCACTGCTTCCTGTTTTGCGCTAATATTTTTTAAGTGTTGTGCGTGCAGCAGTTCCAATATTTGAACAGTAAAACTGAGAAGTAGCCCTATCACACTAGTGACAGTATAATTGGTGTTGCCCATTAAGGTTTATGAATTCCTCCTGCAGCTGAAGGTAATTACTGATATATTGTTCACCTTCAAAGCCAGTCTCAGGTATAGATGCAGGCACTGTCTATTCTGAACTTCACTGCAGCTCAGCTCCATGACCCAGTTTTCTGCATTTTTTGTGGTATGCTGCTACTTGATTTTACTTTTGACTGGACACTTCGGTCAGTTTGAGTGTGAGGAAAAGCTCCTTTCCCTGCCTTGTATTTAAAGGGACAGAGTGGGTGCAATCTCTGCAGTTTCAAATTACACTAGGAGTGAGGAGACAGTAGGTTAATTGATTATAGAGAAAAGGTGCAATCTTTTAGCTGAGCACTGGAAGTGACACCTGGCAAAGAGAGTGTCAGACTGAAAAGCCCACATGGCTGAGCTGGGTGGATGGGTTACATGTGGCAGCACTGCCTACTGCTTCACCGTGTTGTAACAGAATTGAAATATTAACCTATATCCTCTTGGCAGGGGATTACGAGGTCCTAATCCCCACCAGCTTGTTACTGAATTATGCTATGAACCAAGAAAATCAGCTTTTCCTTGTTTGCTTACTGTTCTAATGAATTAAAAATAAATCAAATCAGTTCACACTTTTGAAACTTTTGATGTTTCAAAAAACAAACAAACAAACCAATTAACAGATAATCAGCTTATTTACAGATTTTGAATCAAGGACTCAGGTTAAAGCATCTTTATAGTAGTTGGTGAAATCCCTCAGATTGTCTGTTCTTCAGGTAAGCTTTACATTTCTGGCCCCTTTCCATAGACTCACAGATTCAGATACAAGCACCTTATGCCTTAGGTATGTATTTACTTAGAAAACACTTGAGGTAGATTTAAGGGCTACCTGTCCTATCTTCTTGCTACTGATGCAAGGCAGAACTTGGGGAATTTGGTGCATTTTCTGTGGCTTTAGCTCAATTCTCCTCCGAGTGCAGTGCTAGCAAAGTGGCAGGGCTTTGCACTGAAGTTTCATTTTACTGACTTTCCTTGGAGGTAGTAAGCCCTAGCAGGATGCAGGAACAAACAGGAGAAGAGATCATTATATTTTAAATCACCACAATGAATGTGAGTCAAAGCCTGCAGCAATTCTGCAAATCCATCCAACTGTTTCTGTTTAGTTTTCCATTGTGTAATGTAACCCCTTTTAAATAATCGTCCTTTTCCTTGTCCTTCCTATAGGGCATCAAACTTAGAAGTGTTACTCTTGTGTGGCTGATGGTCATTTACCTCCATCAGCATCAGTCTCTTATTGTTGTAACTTAATCAACATCATCTAAAAAAAAATCAGCCCTGAGACATAAGAAGTGATTTGTGATGGGTATACATTGCTTAGGGAGAGGAAAAAAAAAAGAAAATAGGTACTGGGAACTCACAGTTGTTCAGTGTATGATAGAAGGACAGTTGGAATAAGCCATGCTGTGATGATATCTGGAGGCAACGTTATAGTCCACAATTTTGAACATTCTGCAGAGATCTTCTCTATTTTTCAGTAAGTGCCATCCGTCTGTTTGCTTCAGCACTGCAAAAGCTTACATGCTCTTACTGAGAGATCCTGGTATAGGATGAGAGGGAAGAGCTTACAGTAAAGCTTTTTCAAATCAGCAGAAGTGAGAAATTGATTGAATTACACAACAACCATGCTAGCTAGGGATGGGTAGGAAACAGCTGTTTTCAACATCAAGGATTTTCTCCCCAGATAACCCTTCATAAAAATCAAAATACCATTTTTTGTTATACTGATGATCTTATATAAACACGAGTCAGAGTGTTTAAGGACTGAAAGGGGAATAGAGGTTTTTTCCCTCTCTGTTACACCAAGCCCTTGCTTCCTTCAGCCTTAGGCTAGCGTAATATGTTGGGTTCTGAGTGTCCAGACTTATTTAGCAGAGTCACAGAGGAAAGGACTGTGTGTCCACCTTGCTTCTGGCAGTACATCTGCCCCCCAGGAAAGAGATACTTTGAGCAACGGTTCAACAATGAAGGTGAAACCGTTAAAAATACTTGGCCTTTACATTTTTTTCTGCACTCACTTTTCCTTTATCTCAGTACAAATTAAATGAAAGAAGTTCTATAAATGTGTGCTGAAGAGATTTGGGAGTGAAAGGTGTTGTTTGAAATCCTTAAAATGATTAAAGCTTATTTCCTCAATGATCTTTGACTCAATTACAACATTAGAGTTTGCTTCCTGTTGGACATTGTTTCCTGGGAAGCAAAAGCAAATACCCAGGGGTCCACAGCTAATAAGGCAGTTCCTTATTGGTTTTGGAGGCCTGTTTTCACAGCAGTCAACAAAATCAGTTCATGCAAATACTTTGTGTGTTGCTGTGTATTATTTTTGTTATAAGAGCCACCTGTGTGTTGTCATACTGTGGAGGATGTCAAATCATCAATGAAAAATGGGGATGTGAAGAGGAAGAGAGGAAAGCACTGGGAAATGAGGTCTTGTTAGCTTCTGGGAGTTCATGAGATGCTCTTGGAAGGCAAGGAGGAAAGGCAGACAGAGGAGAGAAAAGAAAGGGAAGCTGTGTGAAGTACTGTGTGGTGTAGGTATAAGCTCCAGAATAATTCATTAGAAAATGTTATGAAATTTCACTTTGTGCTAAAAGTCAATTACCAAGGGTTCCCTAGAGAGGTATGAGTTTTTTTTTTTTGGATGGGAGCATGTTACTGAACTATCTGAGTTTAATCGTTACTTTGCTAGTGTTCCTGTAAGCAAAATAAATGATTTTGCTGTCATGATTGCAACTCCCATTTCCAACTGAATGAAGTGTGAGAAATAAAAACAGGATTTATTTACATAGTTATAAATCCAAGTCCAGCAGAATTAGACATTTGCAGTAATGGTTAGGCTACTTTTTCTTCCCCAGAGCTGTGGGGGAAAGCCATTATTTCAGAATCTTAAATCTTTGTGAGCATGTTGCCTTATTTAATTTTTAATTATGTATTCCATTTTATTAAGGACCCATGCGGGTGTGAGTTTCTGTATTGTGTTTTTTTTTTTTTTTAAGGCTGTGCATTAACCTAAAGGAAGTTGTTTGTATGTTTGAAATGGGAAATGGAGCAGCTTTAGCAGATTCACTGACATTTGGTCGTTCGTGCAGCCTGAAATCTCTAACAGACCACCGAAAAATCAGTCTGAGATTGGCCTAGCTACAAAATCACTTGTAAAGGCCTCTCCTCATCTACATAACAACAGAGGACACCCTTGGCATATCTGGATATCGGTGAGGAAAAACACTCCCAGCCAATCATGATGAAGACTAGATCAAAGGGCTGATCAATATTTACTGTGAAGTCAAACCTGCTCAGGTAATGCTCTGCAGTACTGACCAGGAGACAGATTCTCTCATTTTTATGTTTTGCTTGTTTTTCTTCTAGTGTGAGTGAGGCAGGTTAGGTAGACAACTTTCTGAACTTGCTGCTGGGGCTTTTGGCATAGATGGAGCAAATGGACTTTGAGCATCTTCAGGAGCAACTCTGATGGCTATTCTTACTCCTTGTTAAATTCTGCAGTTAGCAGGAGCCGTCTGGTTCCACTGGACAGCAGCTCTCCTTGGGTGACAAAATGAATCAAAAATTGCAGATGTATCCCATTCATGTCACATCAGAAACAGTTGGATGCAGTCTGATTTTTTTTTTCTTCCCTGTTTCTGCCCTTCAAACCTGCTAATCACCAGTGACCATCCATTTTCAAATAGTTTGCCGAGGAACTTGGCTGGTTATTCTTTTCCTTTTCCACATATTGTGCAGTGTTTAAAATACACTGCCCTTCCTTGAGACTGTTTGTTGCCTGTGTGCATTTTAATTTACTTCTCTCCTCTGTGGCTTTAAGGGCCCTTCCTCTGAGGAGCTGAACATGTCCTACATTGTGCCATGCATTTCCTTCCTTCTCTCTTCCCCTCCTTTCACCCAACAGTCTCAAAGAGAGTGATGGGAGTAGAGAATGTGTAACAACACAAGCAGGCCCAGGTCCCTATTTGTAATTATTAAGCTGCATTACGGACATGTACACAAAACACGTGAATAAAGACATGTGCAAACAGCAGATCTACAGCTGGGGTGAAATTGTCACAACTGCAAACTGGAGAAGCTGTTGTATAAAAACAACTAAACTGCCTCATATTCTGTGGCATTTTAGTTATAGCTGTATGATCTATGTTTGTTCTATACTGTTTGCTATCTCAACAGGACAACAAGAAGGACTTCTTCAAATACCTGAGTAGCAAAAGAAAGACAAGTGAAAATGTGGGCCCTCTGCTGAACTGGGTGGGTGTCCTTGTGATGAAGGCTAGAGAAGGTAGAGTTACTAAATGTCGTCTTTGCTTCAGGAGTACCAGACCCTGGAGACGAGAGAAAGTCTGGAGAAAGGATAACTTTCCCTTGGTTGAGGAGGGTCAGGTTAGAGATCATTTAGGTGAACTTGAGACCCACAAATCCATGGGCCCTGAGGGGATGCACTCACGAGTGCTGAGCGAGCTGGTGGATGTTATTACTAGGCCATTCTCCATCATCTTTCAAAGGTCATGGAGAACAGGAGAGGTGCCTGAGGACTGGAAGAAAGCCAATGTCACTCCAGTCTTCAAAAAGAGCAAGAAGGAGGACCCAGACAACTACAGGCCAGTTAGCTTCACCTCCATCCCTGGAAAGGTGATGGAACAGCTCACCCTGGATGTCATCTCTAAGCATGTGGAGGAAAAGATGATCGGGAGTAGTCAGCATAGATTCCTCAAGGGGAAGTCATGCTTAACCAATCTGATAGCCTTCTATGACGGAATGACTATCTGGGTAGATGAGGGGAGAGCAGTGGATATTGTCTGCCTTGACAAGGTAGGGCTAGGCAAGGCTTTTGACACCGTCTCTGGCAATATCCTCATAGGTAAGCTCAGGAAGTGTGGGTTAGGTGAGTGGACAGTGAGGTGGATTGAGAACTGCCTGAATGGCAGAGCTCGGAGAGCTGTGGTCAGTGATACATCTTAGATGGAGGCCTGTAGCTAGCAGTGTCCCCAAGGGGTCAGTACTGGGTCCAGTCTCATTCAATTTATACATCAGTGACCTGGATGAAGGGACAGAGTGCACACTCAGCAAGTTTGCTTATGACGCAAAACTGGGAGTAGAGGGCTGATACGCCAGAAGTCTGTGCTGCTGTTCAGAGAGACCTGGACTGGCTGGAGAGTTGGACGATGAGGAACCTTATGAAGTTCAATAAAGGGAAATGCAGGGTCCTGAACATAGGGAGGAATAACCCCATGTACCAGTACTGGTTGGGAGCTGACCTGCTGGAAAGCAGCTCTGTGGAAAAGGAGCTGGGAGTTGTGTTGGACAATGAGCAACCATGAGTCAACAGGCTTGGCCCGACGTTTATGGCCTAGAAGGGCAATGGTATCCTAGGGTGCATTAGGAGGACTGTTGCCAGCAGGTCAAGAGAGATTATCCCCCACCTCTACTCTCCAGCCCTGGTAAGGCCACATTTGGAGTACTGTATCTAGTTCTGGGCTCTCCAGTACAAGGGAGATGTGGAGCTTCTGCACAGTCTGGTGGAGGACTACCAGTTGGTTAGGGGACTGGAGCATCTCTATTATGAGGAAAGACCAAGAGAGATGGACCAGTTTAGCCTGGAGAAGAAAAAGACTGAGAGGGGATCTTAGCAATGTATACAAATATCTTAAGGGAAGGTGACTGAAACACAGGATGTTCCACCTGAATGTGAGTAAAAACTTCTTTACTGTGAGAGTGACAGAGTGCTAGAATGTGTTGCCCAGAAAGGCTGAGGAGTCTCCTTCTCTGGAGATGGTCAAAACTCACCTGAATGTGACCCTGTGCAACGTGTTCTAGATGACCCTGCTTGAACAGGGGGTTGAAGTAGATGATCTCCAGAGGTCCCTTCCAACTTCAACCACTCTGTGACAGTGTCTGTAAGTGTGCTTTGTTTTCCTTCTTCAACTGTAAAATTTTCATTGTGTAGGCTATGTTGGGGGCATTAATAACCCTTTCAGACACAACTTTCTAAGCATGATATTAGTGACAAAGCCAGAAAAAGGGAGAAATGTCTTAATCATTAATGATGTTTATAGAATTATAGGCACCGGGTTGTCCTGTTCTTAATTATAATTATAGGCATCATGGTGTCCTGTTCTTAATTAAAGTATCAGCTGATTGGCCCTATGGTTCTGTTTACTGAAACTGGAAAAGGCTGGATAAGTGGAGCTAACTGTTCAGCGTTGGGCCAACATCTAGCTTGTAGAGACACTGGTGGCGTCCTGGGTCTAGATTAACGTTCATTGGTGCTAGGAAAGAGAAGAATGATTTTGTTCAGCAGAGGTTAGCAAAACATGAAAAGGTTCAGAGAAACCCCTGCAACATCTGAAACCTTTGAGCACAAACCATAGCCCAGAGAAGGCAATGGAGAGGTTTTGAAAAGCGTTCATACTTGCATATAAACCAGTGTCATTTTAGGTCACCTTTGTCTTTCTCACCCTCTCACAAACTAAACTCAACCTATGACTCCCTTGTGCTTTGCACATCACTAGTTTTATAAATTGATTTCCGCATCACTTCTTTTTAATGTTTTATTGGGAATTTGCTCACTCTGCTTTTACACAGCATCTCTCAAAGCATCTTTTCTCTGGTTCTGACCTCAGCCTGTTCCTAGGTGGTCTATGTAACCTTTGCATCTTTTTTTCTCTTCCTTCTGCTTGTCTCATTATATAACAACCCCAGCTTTGCAACAAAGGCAAGATTAGCAATTTAAATGGCCTGCATCTGCGAGCTGATGTTAATCTGTGTAGTTACCTCATTTTACAACATGCTCAAAGCGCTCCAAGGTAGAGATAATTTTGCACTGTACATTTTATTTTATTTTATTTTATTTTATTTTATTTTTTCACAGTGAGGACAGTGTGTTAAATAGATAAGTGATGTGTTAACAATGAAAAAGCGAGAGGATGGGCCATCTGCTGTGCAAGACCTTGCCTTAGGGAGTTAAAAATGGCGTGACGTTATTATACCTGATCTTTGGCCACCTGCGCTCATGCTGTACAAGCAGGCTTTCAGACTGTGCTGATGGGGCTTTGTTTTTATTCATGATTGCAGCTGCAATGTCTTCATTGCACTTATGGTGGAATTGTTTGTTTTTGTCATTTCTGGCACTTTCTGCATGATAGGCATCTCCACACATGTTCTTTCAATATTAATTTCTGTGTCTAAGTGGTTAGAGGTGAAGGAGATTTTTAAATGGCCATTCTTCAGGAGCAGCAGCTGATTCTTTGCACGTCTGACAGACTGTCATTGACTCCAAAAGGCTTGGATAAGGTCCGAGACGTCTCTTCTCTTCCATTACTCCTTCCCCTGACAACCATGCGTGTTTGAAAATGCTGCTGATGGACTAATTGTGCGCTAATTGAGAAAAATTCTGGAGTGTCTCCACCGAAGTCAGACATGACATCAGCAGCATTATTCAGGCAGAGGGAGCTGGGTCTATTGTTCTTCTGACACAGCACACTTCCCGTGTCCCAAATTAGTACAAGGTAACTACGTCAAATGTGTGATGTGTTTCAATACTAGGTGCGGACTCAGCAATTTAGGCACAGCACAGGGATTTGTATGCGGTCAGTGTTTGCACTGGCAGACATTTTGTCCTTTTCAATAATTCTGTTGTCTAACCAGCTCATTTGGTGTAAGATCCTGGTGCTAGATAAGGCATTATTCTTTGCTGGCAAGTAGATTACTTGTCATAGTATGCTCTGGCTGCACTGTTGCTGCATAATATACCTATCCATCATCTCTTAAATTTACAAGGATAAATGCTATCTCTCAACCTAAGCTGATATAGATCTTCTCAAAAATACGTTTACCTGGAATATATATCAGGGTAATATTGAATTAATCTTTTTTAGGTTTAGATAACTTCATCCCAGTGAATTTCTTGTTGTGACAAAGATGCAGCTGGATAGTAAGTCCACTTACATCAAGTGATGACAACCTCACTTTCTGGGGAAATGTTACCACTTATTTGATTTATGCACTGCTGAAGACAACAGGAATTTCTCTTTGGGATCTCTGGGAGTGGAATCAGACCCTTCAATTTGCAAAATGTTGTTGTCTCTTTTCTTCTATGGCACCTGTTTTTAGAGCATGACAGGGTGTTTTCCATACATCTCTGTCTCTGAGCTGTTGGTTTCTACGTGCATTTTAATGCCCACTTCTGGCCATTTCGTCTTGGTCTCATTATAGCTTTCTCTGTCTTTCCCTGAGCTGATGAGGTATGTTTTTTATACAGTGCTTTTTTGCTCAGTCACTCTGAAGATGTAACTTGCTTAGGAGAACTGCTCCCTGCCATACAGCCAACATAGGTGAGCCTGCATCTGGGATCAGCAGTTTGAGGTTATGAGGACTGCTTGCTCACTAACAGTCCCTGTTCATACCCTTTTCATCACAGATGTGCATTATTTGCATCAGTGACAGCCGTAATCTAAAATGCTTCCATTTTGCTTCCTCCAGTTGCAGCACATCCACTTTTAAAGGTGTTTTAAGTCTGCACACGGTTTCTGCCTCAGGTTGGCACGTCTGGACAATTACATGGGGGGAAGCCTGTTACCTCAAGAGCATGTTTTGCTGGCCTTCCTCCTCATTACCCTTCTTCACGAACAGCTTCCACACACATGTTGGGAGGCTTCTCCCCTGGCTGTTACAGCATCTGTTGTTTAGGGCAGCAGTGTTTTGTTTTGGAGCATGCTTTCCTCCTGGCATGTCTGTGCGTGGAGTAGGGCAGCTGTGTCCTCATCACTGACCAGTCTTTTCTCCTTGCTCTGATTTTCTTAGTCTAGTGCTCTTAGTTCAGTGTCTTTGGAGTTTAAACCAAATTTTTGTGTGTATGTGTGTTTTTCTTTCAATACAGTGTTTGTAATTTGGAGAGGGTGGGTCAGAAAACAAGGGTCTGTTTTTTCATCAGAGCTCTGAAGCTGTGTTCATCATTCACCAGGGAATCTATGTCTTTCTTGTGCCTGTGGTTATAAAGCATTAATATATATAATAAGTGTGATTTTGAATGTATCTTCTTAAAAGGATTTTCAGAACCTGGATTGTTGTTCTTCTTGTTATTGGAAGTAGGATTGGGATCCATAACTCTTTTTGTTGTTGTTGTTGTTATAAAAAGGACCCAGGCTTTGGTGATGGGGCTGCAACTTATGGATAGCCTTGTGGTACATTTTTTCAGAAGAGTAATTAATGCATTGAAAAATACAATTTACTACATTTCTGTAGGTTCCTTTCAAAACTGATTTCACAGTTCTTAACAAGACAGTAGTAGTTTATCCAGTAAACAGATTGGTTCATTTTGGTGTTTTCTAAATGGTCTGCAACAAAGATAACCAAAAGTCCAGAAACAAAGCATAAATAAAGACAAGATCAAAGTATAAATACAGAAAAGGAAGGCAGTCAGGACATTTTGAGTCAGGAAATGTTATGTATTACGAAACATCATAAGATCCCTCTCTGGGAAGTACTGAAGACACATCTATAGATAAATACGGCATGCAGGGTAACAAATCCGAACAGAGAATTTTCTGTTGGCTTGAATAAAAATATTTTGGGAAGTTTTATTCTTTTGTTTTGTCTCCATGTTACTTTGTCAGGTCTGTGTCTCAATGTGTTTGGATTTTTTATCTTCCCCTTTTCTTACCATTCCACTTTAGGATTTCCTCCATAAGGAAACCTTGCTGGAATACCCTCAGCAGTCAGCGTGACCTTTGTTGGTCAAGTTTGTTTCCTTCCCTGTTCTTGTTTTATGTCTTTCTCCTTTCCCTCTTTTTTTTTTTTTTAATTATTATTTTCCCCTTCATTGAAAATGTCCTTGACCAGATAGCCTTAGAGGGTGCAGATACTGTCCCTCCACATTTACTACATTTTGCCCTGTTTGTCCAGGAACTAAAGAATAGTTTTTTAAATGAAATAAAACTGTGTAATATCTTTTCTCAATATAAACTTTAAAGAAGAAAAAGCTTTTATAAAACTGGTTGCTGAAGTATTTTTTGAATTAATATGTAAGAACAATATGGATGTATACTAAGGAACAGAGAAGCACAGGCAGGGTACACAGATTTGTGCAATTGTTCCAACAACACCAGAAAAAAAAAGAAGTAGCAGCTGAAAATAATAGATTGGAGTAGAAAGAGGAAATAATATTTTGTGTAGACTAAGATAACTGCAGGTCTAGACAAAAATATCTTAAAGACTAACACGAGGGGAAAGAATGTTACGGGAAGTATATGCCAGAAGTATTTTCTACCAAAAATGAACGTTCCTTTCTGTACCACTGCACTCAGAGTTCACGATGAATTGTTTCCTTTGTATTTGTCTCAAGCTAGCCTTCCAGGATCCTCAGTTTGCTCTACCTTGATATTACCCATCCAGATTTAGTCGCAAGTGCGGATGACTTTCATATGCGCTTAATCCTGTCTTTGAAATCATGTACCCTATCTTAGCCCATTAGCTTCTTTCAGTTCTTCAGCACAGTGGGAAATTGAAAAATCCTTTGAGGAAAGCATCATGCAATCTCCAGCACATGGAGAGTGATTTAAATATGTTGGCAATCTTGTTTTTATCTTCTTCTGGTACTCTGCAAGAAGCATAATACATTTTAGCTGAGCTCTGATCCATTGCCTAGAAACATCAAAATGGGAGGTGAGGAAAATCCTTACTAAGAAACTGAACTGCTGATGTGCAAAACATAAGAAAACTCAGCTTCCTCCCTGTCTTCCTAACAGAAAGAAAAGGCAGTAAAAAGAGAGTAGCTATGCTTATAGAAATAAGGAATTATGATTTCTGTACATGTTTTTTGGGTAGAACTTTTATTTTTAAGACAATTGACTAATTGTGGATTTCTTGTTAGCTAAATATATACGATTTTGTCTTCACATTTTATATCAGCAGCTGCACTTTCATCTGTAAAAGTAAATAAATAGTATTCCTTCCCACATGAATCTCCCTAGCTAAATTAGACAAGTTTGAACTTAAAGATTGAGTTTCTATATCATATGTAGCTTCTGGGGAAAAGCTGAATGATTGAAATTAGTTCTGACTGTTTTACTTGGATAATATAGCAAATGGCACAGAACTGCTTTTGTACTAAGTTCAGCTACTCTCTTTCCAAGGAAGTTTGTTTTAATCAGTTTTTCATGGCAGTTTTCTACCATCTGGTCTGGAATGTATTACAAGCATAACTTCTACAGAATTAGTTAAATGAGAGTTGTGCCACCCTAATGCTTGCTTTCTACTTCCTGTCTCCTTTTTTTCTTTTTTTTTTTTCCTAGCAGTAATTCTTTTTTTTAGATTTCTGATTTGAAAGAGTAAATAGTGAAAGCACAGTGATATTCAACATATGTGGAATATCAGCATATGTGGTAGGTTAAAGCCGATTTACAGATTTTTTTCATCTTGGTTTCATCTTTTTTTCCACAATAGCTGGTTTGTTGGAAGAGGAAACAGAAGCTTGCCAAAAGCTCATTCCGTTGAGAGAGAACCAAATGGTACTTATGAAAGATAAAGCAGGATGAAGAAAATCAAGCTGTCAGTATGTATAGTGCAGTTTAACAGAGCAGAGATTAATGTAGTTCTCATGGAGGACAAATTTCCCCGGAATAAATTAAGAGTAGAATTTGAATCCACACATTTTATTTTAGTAGCAATAAAAAAATAATAGCAATTTCAAGTGACTCTGAGAATAGAGGGAGAATTGGGTGGAAAAATGGATTAAACTGTTTCTATTTATCAATGCAGTCAATTCCTGGCATGCGGATTGCACAGAGAAATTTCCTAGTGTACCAGCTAAGAAGACTTAGCAAAATTATCTCTTAAGCCTCAATTGATTTCTTAGCTAATTTATACTTCACTAACAACAGCCAATAATCTTTAATCAGATGCCTAAATAGCAGGGCAGATGCTTAAAATTTTTATGCCACTGAAATATCAGGATTTATATGAAGGAAAATATGAGAGTGACTTGTTCCTTCATTGTATGTAATAAGCTACTACTGGATTTCTTGGTGAGTTGCGGCTTAACCATGAATTCTCAAGGCTGATGTTAGAGGAATGTAAACAAGGAGCTTTTCAATATAAATTAAGATTTTAAGTTATCTGGAAGCTTTACAAAATCTTGCTGTATATTGAGAAGTGGATAACTGGTAACCACTGTTTTTTTGTGAGTTTGTGAGTAAGTATTGTGATCCTAGAATTTTGTTGTTTATCACCATTAGTTTTCAAACACTACAAAGGATTTTTAAGTGAGTTTTCTGTGTGGAAGGTAGGGGCTTCTGGTCTGTCACATATACGTCATAAAATATAGCATGTTGTGAAATTTCAGAATGTTGTTGTAGAAGAAAATTGAGGGCTTTTTTTTTCATGGTTCAGGGCAGCAAATCTGGAAGTGACTACTTGAATCTTGCAGGAACTCTCCCCAAGGAAATGAAATGCAGGAAGATGACAAGCAGGATATTTTGGGTGGAAGATTGTATGCATATGGAAGTTGTGAGCATGTGAATGCATATAGCAGTATACTCAGAATAAATGTAAAAATAAAAAGCTGTTGACAGTGAACAGATTGTGCTGTAAAGGATATTACACAATACTCTGTCCCCTTCTGCTACAGTGGGGAGTATTGTTGTGAGGCTCTTATTTTCTATCCTGCCTGGGTTCCTTCACTCCCTGAGATAACAGCTTGGGACAGCCTGAGTGAGACTGGTGCTCTGCCCCTTCCTCAGCATTTAGTGGCCTTCTCCTATTTGTTTCCTGCAGACAATATCTGAAGCATAAAGTTTACTCCCATTTTCATATGTGAATCTGGCAGGAAAGCCAAGTGGCTTGGCTGGCTCAGCTCAGCAAGTCTGTATATGTGCTGTAGCCATGCATAATCACAAACCTTTTATCAGTCTGGGAACTTGCAGTAGCGAAGTGTTCAGGGCTTTGCTTTTAATTCCCCCATAAGATCCCAGACTGGCTTTTGTAGACATCACTAAGGCAACCACGTTTGTTGTTCCTGGCCAGTGAAGTTACATCAACTAAAGACAGGTCCTCTGGCTGCCTCCCTGTGCTGTGGTAGAGTCCCAGTTGTAGCCCGAGAGCTAGCCTGTGACAAAGGCAAATTGTGGCTTGTTTCTCATTTCTACTGCTCCACACGAATGTGCTTCTCTTATCTGACGTGCACTGGAGATATAGCTACACCAGTAAATAAAAGAAGGCAGGGACCAATTCATGGCTCCAATGCCAAGCAGCACAGAGAGCACAGACTGGCCTACAAGGGCATTGACTGAGTCTCTGCAGCGTATTTTGTCTTGGAGAGAAGTAGCTGGAGCACTTGAAACAGAGCCAAGGGGTGAGCTAACAGCATTAAGCTATGTGAACAATCAGGAATCCAGTACTTTTACTTGATTTGGGGTTGTTTTTAATTTAACAGAGACAACTAATTTCTCAGTACTATTACAGCACTATGTCCCCAGCAGTTATTAGGTATGACTATACAAAACTGTCCTCCTGAAATGATATTTGCACAGGTTGCCAGTGTTCTTTTGGGTATGTGAATTTTCAGAAGGTGGCTTAGGTGGTTAAGATGGTAGTGTTGCTCACAGTTTCATCTGCGTTTGGCTTTTCAGTGTCTCAGCCTGTGTAGGTCTGAACCAAAGGGGTACTTAGTGGTACAGAGCTACACCAAACCAAAAGCATGCATCAGGTCTTGTAAACTGAGACCACTGAATTTGGAGCCATTTCATTTGGGATCTGAGAACTGGAGTTTGAGTGTCCTGAACTGTAAAGGAGAAAAATCTAACAAAAGTGTTGGGAGAAAACTGATCTCTGAATCTGTGCTGAGCAAGTGTGAACAGTGGGTCTACTCATAGCTTTTGAATTGCAAGCTACAGATGCCTTCTTAAGATCATCTGTAAACTTTTTTTTTAACGGCAAGCATCTTCTTAGTTTAGAGGCAAGAGGACATTGGTGATGGCCCTGATTTCTTCTGCTTTTTCAGCAGCATCTGACAGTTGTAGCATCTGATTCTTTATTACAGGTTTATGGTGGTTACAGAACATCAGAAAACATTTCAGAGCTGCTGAAAGCTCATATAGAACTTTCTGAAGTTGGCATCTCTTACAGTGAAAACCCACTGAAGGATTTCTAACAAACTCTTTGCTCTGCATCTTCTCTGTTCCTCTTGCTGTTCCCCACTGGCATCTCGGCTCTGCAAAGTGTCCGCAGTTTATCTGTGTCCCAGCCACAGCAGAAACTGTAAACCAGGTGATCTCTCCACTCCTTTGTTCCCGTGCCTTTGTTCCACGTCTGTTGGGGAAATTTGTACAAGTTGCTACATCCAACGAAGCTGTACATGAACAATTGCAGCTAGATTTTGCTGGAAATAGATACTGCTGCTGGGCTGTCCCCAGAGACCTTGGTGGTTGGTATACTGAACTAGGTCAGACATTTGCCCTGCATATACCTCTAGTACTTCAGCACTTGAGGCTGCAGAGAATGGTACTGAGAAAAATAAATCAGAGAAATAGCTGGCATATATTGGGTGAACTGTTTTTGTCAACTGGCTTTCTGGACAGAAATTCATTAGGCAGATTAGTATGCCCTCATGCAAATTGTTTATGCTTTTGACTCCATGCTCCTAGGTACATTGAGCAGAAAATGGAGCTGGGTATGGCTGCTGAAACAGAGTACATGAGACTTTTCTGTCAGAGCCTGTGTGTTCATACAGTGTGCTGTCATATTTTTTGTCACAATATACTCCAGCACTGTTACTGCCATCCCTCATTTCTCCTGGTACATTAAACAAGCATGGCTCAGGAATGCAAATGATTATGCTGAATGAGTTGTCTCTATACCCTTGTGCATCCAGGTAAGATCATTGTCTTTAGTTGTATGTTCACAGTGTGCTTCTTGAATAATGCAGTGTACTAGTGGTTTCTGAAACTTTAAATATCTGGTGTACGATATCATGAAGTGAGCATTTGATAAAAAGTAGTGTAAATCCATGGATATCAATGGAATTGTGTCCAAGCATCAAAAAAGCATCTTAATATTTCTACTTCATTTTGAGATATTTTTCAAAATAGAGAAACTTTAAAATGTGACGTTCCTCAGGTTGTTCTTTTTAAAATAAGAAATGCAGGTTTGGAGGGAGGTGGAAGAAATGTTCTGATTTTTCCAACAAGCAGGACCAGTTTGAGAAGAACTTCTTGGTATTACAAGCAAAGTGCTAGACTGCTGGAGCACGTAAGTTTCCTGACTCTGGTTTGGCAAGGCAAAACAGCACTGTGCACTGTGGCTTATTAGAGTAGCAGCAGCCAGGGAAGGGAAATTTGGCTTTGAGGCAAATTCAGATAAAAATATGTTGCTTGTTGAAAAGTAGATTTGTTCTTCAAATCGTTATCTGGATAAAGAGAGCTTCAACAGTTGCTCCCAAGTGTTGCACATCACTGTACAAGGTATTCTGGCATATGTCTGTAAAACAAAAGGCTAAATTCCATCAATTTTACTGTGTGATTAGCTGCTTTGGGAATATCTTACTGAGTTGCTAGGGATGTGAAGGTATAGTAGCCGAAGTAACTGATGGCTAAATGAAAACCTTTGGGGAGTGTAACCATTTCTGCACCATTCCTCAAGGTGGGGTTTATGGACATGACTTTCTTTTTGTCCCATGTGATTCATGGCTAAGCTCAGGTTCTTCAGAGTCACTGGCAGATCTGACATTTACAGCTGCTTTCAAACCTACAGTAGGGCCTTATCTGAAAAGTGCTTTGACCTTATCAAGTAGATGCCCTTAAGACATCCTGTTTTCATGTCACTGCTTTGTGCTGTGGATCCCTGGCCGTTCCTTCCTCCACTCACTCCAATATACCCTTTGGCCTGGTTGCCCAGTTCAAGTCTAAAGGTTTTTCAGGTAATGTGTTACTGCTGCTTCAGGGAGACGAACCACTAATGGATAGCTTTTGTTCCTGTTTGATTATTCAGTAATGATTTAAAATAGTGGCTTAATCTATGTTCACATCTTTGGTGTTTTTTGTAATCGCATAAAGCATGTGGAAGTCATTTAGTATTAATGTGATTGTCAGAAGTCCTTGGATAGAATTTCTATTGTAATTCAATATTAATTGCTCTGAGCATTAAAGAAAAGGAGCTTATTTTTTGTGCTGCCTGAATCTGAAAGAAATCTCCTTAATTCTGTAGAAGATGGAACTTGTTTTCCTTAATCATTTGAACATGAACACCTGTAACAGCTGGTGTTCTTTAGGTTTCAGAGAGACAAGTAAGCTCGATGGAGTACAAAAAAGGAATTTACAGCTTGATTGTTGTTTCACATACAGCACTTGTTGGGAAGGTACTTAACCATCTCCTCTAAAACCCATGCAGTGTCACTTCAATCTAGCTCCTGTCGTAGTAATATTTTGATACATCCTTGAAGGGAATTGGTGCGAAGACCTCAGTCAAACAAAAAGAAATGAAACTAGAGCTGGATGTATTTTTTACTGACTAAAACTTCCCGATAGTATAGTTTAAGTTGTCCCTAAGCAATTTACAAAATCAGGCTGAGCAGTTTCAGCTGAATGACATAGAGCTTGGTTCAGAAAACTGCCCAAGGCAGATGTATTTTATGTGAGAGGCAAATAGTCACCTTAGTCACTGAAGTTGTGTTAGGTCCAAGTTCAGTTTCCTTTTCTATCTCTTATCTGGTAGGAGGTAGTCCTAACTATCAGGAAAGGGGTATGCAAGGTTTTCTTGCCTGATATTTAAGAATATGAGAAGGCAGGACAACACCTGTGTTAGTGTATTATGTAAAATAAGAGACGTAGCGCTTACAGATATGTGACACGGGAAGAACACGGACTGCATTTACAAAGCTGCTCTTATATAATGTAGTTTGAATGCCACTGATCCTTCCCTGGCATTTGAAAACAAAAAGAATAGTGAGTTAAGTGTTTTTTTCCACTCTCCTCCACAAATGCGGAGAGGGCTGTAAAGTAGTCAGGGACCAGAACTGCCTTTCAAAAGTATTACTCTTCTCCTAGCAAACTAAATTCATTTCCTGCTACCTTAAAGGAAAAAAAAAGTTTATTTTTTAATTTATTTGAATTTTTACTTCTTTTACGCTGTATCTCCTTTGAATTAAGTTAATGAGGAGAAAAAGATGAAGGAATTCTAGCACTTTCAAAAATATCAGAACAGTTGAAGAGATTAGCAAAAGCTCTAGCGTATTTCAGCTATGTGTACTGTGTTTCTTTTTGTTGAGAGTGTTATAGTTATTGCAATTTAAATTGAATACAGGCTGTACTACCAGACAAGGAGAAACCTTGTCAATTTAATCATGTTGAAAAGGAATTTAAGCAGCATTCTTGGCATTAAACACCATGCGTCTTAGAAAATATATCTGGATGATTACTCAAAATAGTAGACTCTCCAACACGTGCCATACTGGAAGGACAGTGCTAGGATCTGTCAAGCCTTAAGAAAAGGTAAAATAAAGTTGACATCACTAAATGGGAAAAGAAAAGGGAGATTACTGGAAACAGAAACATCCTAGCAAAAGCTGAAGTTGTTTCCAAACAAAGGAATTGAAAATTATTATAATCTCTGGCTGATTAAATATTAAATATACGTATATGTATGTGTGTGGCAGGCAGAAAAACTTTTCAAAAGCAACTAACTAGAGGAGTTAAAACCTAATGCTAAATCCTCCTTGCAGCAACAGCATGAGCCAAAAAAGCAAAAAAAAAAAAAAACAAACCAACAACCCCATCCCCACCTGCCATAATATGTGTATGGTCAATTGATGATCAGGTATAAAAGAACTGTTTAGAGAAGACACATCCATTGCAGAAAGGCTGTTATGAATTATTTGCACTTATGCTCTCTGCGGAAGAAACTGAGGACATTCCCTGTGCCAATAGGGAGACTCAGCAAGCTGAAACTGACGTAACTGAGGTTGAAACTCAGTAAGTTTGCCGAGGACACCAAGTTGGGGGGAAATGTCGATCTGCCAGATGGTAGGAAGGCCCTGCAGAGAGACCTGGACAGGATGGGTCGGTGGGCAGAGGCCAATGTGATGTTCAACATAGCTAAGTGCTGGGTCCTGCACTTCGGCCACAACAACCCCATGCAGCGCTACAGGCTTGGGGCAGAGTGGCCAGAAAGCTGTGCAGAGGAAAAGGATCTGGGGGTGTTGGTCGATGCTCACCTGAACGTGAGCCGGCAATGTGCCCAGGTGGCCAAGAAGGCCAATGGCATCCTGGTTTGTATCAGGAATAGTGTAGCCAGCAGGACCAGGAAGCTGATTGTCCCCCTGTGCTCTGCTTTGGTGTGGCCACACCTCGAGTACTCTGTTCAGCTTTGGGCCCCTCAGTACAAGGACATTGAGGTCCTTGAACATGTCAAGAGAAGGGCTACGAAGCTGGTGAAGGGCCTGGAACACAAGTCCTGTGAGGAGAGGCTGAGGGAACTGGGGTTGTTTAGTCTGGAGAAGAGGAGGCTCCGGTGAGACCTTATTGCTCTCTACAACTACCTGAAAGGAAGCTGTGGGGAGCTTGGGGTTGGCCTCTTCTTGCAGATAACTAGTGATAGGACTAGAGGGAATGGCCTCAAGTTGTACCAGGGGTGGTTTAGGTTAGAAATTAGGAGACATTTCTTCTCAGGAAGAGTAGTCAGGCATTGGAACAGGTTGCCCAGGGAGGTGGTGGAGTCACCGTCCCTGGGGCTGTTCAAGGAAAGGTTGCACCTGGTGCTTTGGGACATGGTTTAGTGGGTGCTATTGGTGGTGGGGGGATGGTTGTACCAGATGATCCTGGAGGTCTTTTCTAACCTTAGTGATTCTGTGATTCAATGCTTCTATGCTTCTAATTACGTGAAAGTAAACAGCAGGACTGGACTCACCCATGAGTATTGAAGGAACAGTAGTGTGTGTTTCCTTACTTAAAACTGTCTTGGTGCTTGCAGGTAAGTAGGTATCAAAGGAACATTGATGTTTAAAAATAGTTCAGATAGGTCTGTAAGCCTGATATTTGTACCAACCCAATTGGTACAGTCTGTATTTTAAGATATTATTAGTGAACGTATGGATAAATGTACATGCTCTTGTGGAGAGTCAGCACTGTTGACTCCAAGGGAAATTTTAGCATGTAAAACTTTTAGAGTTCTTGAATAGATCACCAAGTATGTGGATAAGGATTGTCTATAGCCAGTAGATAAAGTCTATTTGAATTTTCAAAAGGCTTTTGACAAAGGAATCGAGTCAATCATGTTGTAAGAGAGAAGGTACTGGTAAAATAACTGGTTACAAGGATGAAGAAAAAAAAATATTAGGCAAGTACTTGGAAGTAAGATTCACTGGGCTTACTACACAGATAAACCATACCTGTATCTGAAAATCTTCTGAGTTGAAAATGCTTGGCTGTGGACGGAGTTCAAATTTACTTGTCATGTTCTTACTCTTCCCTAGGTGTTCATGTATGAGTTGCAGAGTAAAGGGTAGGTGCTTTCAAAGATCTAGTGTGCAGCAAATCAACACATCACAAACATTTGTTGAAAGCCTTGAGAAACATCTGCCAATGTTTCTAGGCAGAATTGAACAGCACCAGAATTGCGGAGAAATATTGCTGTAAATTGAGATTAAATGAAAGTGAAGTATTTTTTTTCTTCAGAAGGGACATTTTGAAAGCTCACTGAAGCTGGTGCCTTCAAAGTCTAGGGGCAACTGCAGTACTTGGACTGGCTTGAATTCTCGTGGCTCATTTCTAGAGATTTTAATGATGGCATGGACTCTTGTGCCAAGATCTGGAAGGGGCTTCATTGTCTGTTGGATTGTCAGTGTTTGTTTCACTCTTTTTCCATCTTTTCGCTTTGTGTCTTCCATCTTTTTGCTTTGTGTCTGGCCTCCACTAATCTAACTGCTCCAGAGCAATTTGTCACCTCTTCTGCTTATATTCAGGTGACTGCAACTTTGTTGTTCAGTAGCAATGCTCGTTGTCCCAGAGATGCCAGAACAGGTGAAGTTGCCTAGGGGAAGCAGCTAGTAAAGGAAATACTTTTGCAGGTTTTATAGTTTTGTAAATTGATTTTACCCTGTTTAAAACATTGTAGATTCATACCATATTCTTGTGGCCTATGAACAACTAATCATCAGACTTTTAGTTGATAACATTCTTTAATACAGATCTTCACTCCAGCTGCAGGCAATGTGACATGACCTCAGGGACCACCAGTGATACATATACTGTAGTTCACAAAACATTTCTTAGGTGATCATATATGTAAAAAAACAAACAAACAACAAAACAAACAAAAAAAACAAAACAAACAAACCCCACAGACAAACAAACAAAAACCCCAACTATCCTAGCTACAATTGTGTCATAATGCCTATCAAAGCATTTACTTCTTAAAATAATTTTTCTTCAATCTACACTTTTTGTTGCACAGGGCATCTTTAAGAAGAAACATTTTAATTCAAATATTGTTGGTTTTCTATATTCAAATTTCTTTGGAAAGAGCTATAAGAGGTTGAAGAGAAGATATAGTTGAATGTCAGCTTCACTGACATACGAAAATTATTAATATGCTAAGGAGGTCATGATGTTGAAGGCTTAGTAAAAAATCAAGTATACCTGCCAGAAAGTGTCCTCACTTATGAATTAGTTTTACATCACTGTAAACATAGACATAAAAATATATGTTTTATATTTAGGTTACAAAGAATTTAAGGCCAAAATGAACAGGCAGGAAAGCTTAATGTTACTAACTTTGTATTTGCTGCAATGCTATAGCAGGCAGTGATGTCTTGAGACTCAAGTCTGGACAGCATTGGGGTTAGAGACCTAAAAGTAGAGGGGATACTGCACTGTTCTTTTCCTGTTCGGTTGCTGTCTATAGACAGAGTGGACTGTTTTAGAGACTGCATGTTAATCAAGAGTAAATTTTCCAAAGACTGTATTTTCAATATTTTTATGAGGTAATCCTAAAATCTCTGGAGAGAGAGAGAGAGAAAGGGGGAAACAAAAAGGAAACAAAAGTGATCAGGCCAAATTTATTCTAGAACTTAAGGGAAGGATAGCAGAAATGGCTTTGCTATAGGACTTGTGTTCTGTTGGAGTTCTGTTTTCCTTTAAAACGTGAGAAAATGTATGATCTGATTATGTTTCTTCTCACAGGCTCACTCTGGCATGCAGTCCAGTAAAATTGAATGCTAAAGATATCAGGCTTAGTTCTATAACTTTTTTCTTCCAGTTGATTTCTTTGTTTCTCATTTCATTGGTTTTCACATTCTCCAGACTTTCAGTTGTAAGTGCTGTGAAATATTCAGAAGATTTAGAAATACTAGGGAGCAATTTCATTTCTACAGTGCAAGTAGTTTACAGTCATGCTGTTCTGCCTATCCTTTTATATTATTTCCACTTCTGTGTGACTATAGCAGCTGCAATCTTCAAAGAGTCAAACTAAGATGAACAGCTCATCTTTTGAAAGCTAAGATTCAAACTGTCAGGCAACAGAATGGATTGATGTTTAGCTCTACTGGTTTTGGAAAGAGTAGCTATTAAAAGCATATTCTAATTTGAGTTGGCAGAATGAGGATCACACACAGTCCCAAAATACCAGTGAACACTGATTTTAATGTTTCGTTGCTTTGGTGTATAGGATAGCTCTATGTTCATTGAAAAATAGAGTCAGCTTTCCCTTGGTACTATATATAGTATTCTCAGCATGACAGTGTAAAAGCAGTAATTGGTGGAGGTTTAGAAAAAAATACCACAACACTAATTAATACAGAATCCAGTCCTATGATGAGTTTGCATCTTAAAAGGGATTAGAGTCTACGTCTGCAATGTCTAACTGGACTTGGAGTGCATCAGATTATTCTGAAGGTCATTTGGTAAGGACAGCATGTCGTTAAAAAACAGCCCATCTGAGAAAGATGTATTCTGCAGTCACTGTTGAAAGTATGTGTCTCCTTGCTTTGGGGTCTTTGGAGCTGATGGTAGGAGTGAACGTAATCCCCAACCTGGAAAAAAGCCATTGAAAAGGTGTGCAGAAGGAGAATCAGGCTAATTTGTTTGATTTTAATCTTTGGGAGCAGAGATGAGAGCATAGCACAGGTTCGTCAATGTTGGAAGCCTCTGTCCATATGAAAGAGGAGGCAGCATGGAGTCTTGGCAAGCTGTGTGTAAGGGATGAAGTAAAGTGATTTCTGGGAGGAAGGAGCATCTTTGCTGAGAGTCTGAGTGGAAGATTTTCTGCCTTTGAGTCTGTAAAGGGCAATCAGGTGTGGGAGGGAGGAGGGCAAAGGGAAAGGAAAAGATGGGAATAGCATCACCCCACCAGTGTGGTCAGTTCTCAACTGGGTGACCATGCTGCTTGTGGAGGGGGACCCACAGTGAGAACAGGGGAGAGCTCCTCGTGCTGAGGCCATTTGAAATGAAATTAGGCAAAGTATAGGGATCTTCCACCAGAATAAAAGCTCCTGGATTGATGAAGAACATTTAGAATTTCTGATTTTACTGATTTAATGATCAGTCTTTATGATTGATCTTGTTACTTCATACCATTTCTAACCACTCTCAAGTGCATTGCATGCCTGATTTTGTTGTTGTTGTTGTTTTATTTGAAGCTCTGAGCATACTACCACTGAGATTGGAGCTGGTTTTGCCACTGACTTTAATGGGATTATACTGAATCTTAAGTAAAGTAGCTTTCCCTAGGCTAAGTAAACAAGGGTTTGTGTAGTTGGGGAATTTGGGATAAAATGAGAAATAGGGTGAATTAATGGTACTTTAAGTGCTTGTTTCTGGCTTCCTGTGTGGACAAGTAAAATAGTCTACCTTGCATGTAATGCATGCCTAAAGTGCCTATGTGGAGAATGGGTGCGCGGAAACCAGCGTGCTGTTAATTCAGGCACAATCCATGGTTTAGTAACATTGGCTACAAAAGCCCTGAAGGGGTGAATAATCAAGAAGTGCATGATATGAATGAATGTGTAGGGCATTAAAGGGGGCACCACTATTTGAAAGCACAAAAGCACTCAGAACTGAGTGCAGTAAACTCTTGTGTCACAGCAGTATGGGTTCAGATGTGTGCTTGCAAGCTGACTCGTGACACCATCTGTAAGCATATTCCAACAGCTGCAGCAAATTGCTTAATCATTCCTGGCTAATGCTGACATCAAATTATCTAAATAATATTTGTAAGGTTATCCCTTGCCATAGGGACGAACACACAAGTCTTTATGGGCCTTCTGCTCTATTCCCCTGAGTTCTATTTATCTTAATTCTAAAATAATACACTATTTCTTTGGCATTTGAGCTGCTGCTCCCTTCATAGCTCTTTTTTTTTTCTTTTTTTTTTTTCTGTAAGTCAACTTGCAATTAATCCAGAATGCTGAACTTGTGACTTTGCAGATGCCAACACAGTAAGTGACTGAGATATCATCATAAGCATGAGACAGTGACTCTCAGGGGAGATGAAAAAGAAACTGAGATGTGAGAAAATGCTGCCATTATTAGCTGCAAGTAGGTTAGCTCAATATCACTGCAGCAAGTTCTTTGTGGTTATGGAAGTCATGTGTTAGTACTAGAGAGCAGTCATGTCCCAAATATCTGCTAGAGGACATCAATAAGAACATTAAAAACAGATTAAAAAACAAAACAAAACGAAACACTTAATGCTCTTAAGTCTTTGATAGTACTGTCTTAACAATGCACTGTCTCTGGCAGTTTTCTCTTGGATGCATTGTTCTCTCTGAAAAAGTAAACCACATCTGAGGGAACCTTACAACTGGTATAAAGGAATTTGTTTTTCTTATATCTATGCAGCTGTGCCTACATGTGCCTGTTGCAAGTTGTGCTTTTTAAGTTGATCTGTCATATGGACCTGACAGCGAAAATGTGTTGCTGAGGATTTCATGTGCTCTCTGGCCATTACTGCGTGTAGCGGAAGGGAGGCGCCCAGGCTGAGCAAGCTGTGATCTGCTTTCACCACTGTTCACAGTCATTGTCGCCTCTCTGGGCTGCCGTCAAGCTGCCGGGACACATTACTGCAAATTTCTGAACAGCTCTTGTCTTCTTCAGGTGCTGCTCAGGGCTCGGGAGATTCCAGCTCCAGTTTTATCTAAATGTTGGCAACCTGCCATGCATTTGTAGGAGCTTGACTGCAGAAGGTCAGAGGATGACTTTGAAAGCAGTTTTCACTGCTTCTTGCTCAGAGCCAAGTTGTCGTCTGAGATGCACTCTTGCACAAGGGGCTGGATCATTTGACAGGTTTATTTTGAAGACCCATGAATGCAGAGGAACTGCACAGCTGCCACTGAGAATACTGAATGTTCAAAACATGTAAGACAGAGGCAAGCAGACATGGACTGGAAGTTGAACAGAGAAGCACCAAGGCAATGAAGAGACTGGAGCACCTCTCCTATGAGAAGAGGCTGAGAGAGCTGGGACTGTTCAACCTGGAGAAGAGGAGGCTCAGAGGGTTCTTATCAGTGTGCGTAAATATCTGAAGGGAGGATGCAGTGAAGATGGAACCAGGCTCTTCTCAGTGGTGCCCACCGCCAGGGCAAGAGGCAATGGGCACAAACTGGAGCACAGGAGGTTCCACCTAAACACCAGGCAGCACTGCTGTGCTGTCTGGGGGAGGGAGCACAGGCACAGATTGCCCAGAGAGGCTGTGGAGCCTTCCTCCGTGGAGATCTTCAAAAGCCACCTGGACGTGGTCCTGGGCAGCCTGCTCTGGGTGGCCCAGCTTGAGCAGGGGTTGGACCAGACGGCCTCCACAGGCCCTTTCCAACCTCAACCCTCCTGTGATTCTATGAAACACTGACTAGGAACCAGTGGCCAGGCAAGGATTGGCACAAGGGAGGGTGTCTGTGTGCCCATCCGGATGTGAGGACTGTACCATTCATGCCAGGTCAAGCAGGAAGAAACCATATCATCACATTCACGCATACGCCTCAGAGCTGATCAGATGCAGAGGAAAAGCCCTTCTGGTCTCTCTTTCCTCGCTGTCGGCTGAGAAGGATGTGGTATTGTGCCCCAAAAGCCACTGCTGGAATGGGATTGCCTGCAGGACCCTCTGTCTGCATTGGTTATTAAAGGAAAATGTGCTTGAGCTTCAAGTACAGTATCTTAAAACTTCTCAATGTGTAGCATTTGTCCCCAGATTTCTCAGTCTCTAAGCAGCCTGTGAAAAGTCAGAAAGCTGGACAGAGCTCCTATTTTTACAAACGGGGAACAGAAAATATCATTTGCTTCTGATATCTCCCCTCATGAGGAGCGCAAGATGGGCAGCAGCTTTTTGGCTGTTTTAGGCTATCAGACAAGCCATAATCAGCATATTTTATGCTTGTGCATGGGCTCCTGGCCGCCTGTGTAATGTCCATCTGTTGAACTGGGCATGACGCCTGCCGATGTGGCAATCTAGATCACTTGAAAAAGGCACGGTTTTCCAGGAAGCGGTATTCCTGAAGGGCGGCCTGCAATTACGCGACAAATGCCATCCCTCCTGCATGAATTCCCCCCTATGCACCATTATCATAGCAGTGCCATTCACTTCTTGTTACTTCTAAGGTATTTTGGGAAATTCATGTAGAATAAATGCAAATGTGTTGTGGCAATGATGGCAAATGAATATTCAGAGACAGTCCCTGTCCTATGACTGTATCTGAGCATTTTAAATGTATCCATCTTCGAGATGCACAGTGCTTTTCTGAGAATAGTAAATTTGCTGAATAATGCAGCTTTAGAATAACCATATCTATTTGCCATCTGAAGTGAAAGTTGTTAACCAGCTGTAAGTGGGAAAGGACATGATGAAACCAGCTTCCAGGACTGGCAGAGGGGCTGTCTGTTTTCCCCTCCACCAAGGAGAAAGGACCCCATTGCTTCAAGACAGTGGGAGTTGTGTGCTCAAGTTCCCTGAGTTGTGAAAGGAAGTTTGAACCTGCATCTCCCACCGCCCAGTGGGCTCCCCGCATCATGGAGAGTGATACTCCGAAAGCCTGCTACAGACCCTATTCTACCTTTTATAAACAATTAGAGAGTTATTAGGACATGGTCTGAGTGTATAAGTGAATATTGAAAATATTAAGCTAGAGATTATTTTCCACTTCGGTGACTGTGTGTCCTGATGACAATGGAACAGCTTTGCTAGGATTGGCCCAACTCCTAGAACTGATGATTTGACAAGGTGTTCTGCTGCTCTTATGGTAAATGCTATTTGGGGGAATGCTTAGTTAAAGGTCTGAGAGGGCCCATACAAGAAGGCAGAGCCAGACAATGAATTTTTGCCGGGGCACTTTGGTCTTGGCTGGCCTTCTACTTATCTTATCTCTTTCTACAGAAAAGAATGCCAAATTCAATGTTATGAAATTATTATTATTATTATTATTGTTATTATTATTTAATTTATTATTATTATTTGTTTTGTATATTCAGGTTGAATCAATTTCTTTGAAGGGGCTTTGTTAAGTTAGCTGCTTAATGCAGTAGGAGCTGGTCTGTAGGGAAGAACAGTTAGTAATGAAGATCCATGCAGATCTCAGAGGGTTTGCTTCAGAACAGATCTACTTTAATTCTACCTGAAGGAACTTGTGGCAAATCAGGAGACCAAATATTGCACTTTGAAAATGTCAACAAAACCTTTTTCACTTACTACAAATATTTTGAGTTTGCTGCCAGAGCAAAGACTTCTAAGAACCTGAGGTGTTCATGAGACATTTCTATGCTGTTGAAGCTGTATTTTTTGTTGGCAATTGCATCAGCTGTAATTTTATCTGGTGCTTGTTGTGGTCGTCTGGCATCCTATTCAAACCCGTGTATCATGACCTACCTGTGCTTTGAAGAGTACATGGATTCTGGAGAGGAAGCAGGTAATCAAGGGTGAATCATAGTGAATTTCTCATGCAGAGGTATTCTCCAGCATAGCCCGCACCTCAGGACAGCAAATGCTCTGGTTACTTAACAAGTTTGTGCTTTAGGTATTGGATTTTACCTGTCACTCTGGTGACAACTCTGTCAGTTACTTCCAATGGTGCCTATTCAGGGTACTTTAATATTTTACTGAAGGTGGTTTATTTAGTGTCAAACATCAGTGAAGGCCTTGGTGTGTGTGCACAGTCTACAGTTTCCTGCCAGATGTCTTGTGCATCTTGGTATGTCCAGAAGTATATGGCAAGGAAAGGTTATATTCTTGATAAAATACTGTTTCTGGACTAAACAAATTACTCAATTTTGTCAGGACCTTCTCTGGGTTCAGGAAAGATGTGCAATGAACTACAAATCTGTGTATGAAGAGCAGCTCGTAGCTGGATTTTGAAACAAGCAGAAAAAGTTTTGTGTTATCAACATGCTTTTCTCTCTTGTTTTACAGGTTCCAGAATCTGCTTTGGTCTCGAAAAGCATTTGTGGACAGCGTGAAGGTGTATAATCACAGCTACATCTACATGCCAGCCTTCTCGATGAAGACAGGGACAGGACCCTCCCTACGTGTCTACTACACCCTGGAGGACTTTGGTGCCAAGCAGGCGGTGCTTTTTGCCAACCCCAATTTCCTGCGTGACATTGGCAAGTTCTGGAAGAGCAAAGGTATCCATGCCAAACGGCTTTCCACAGGACTTTTCCTAGTCAGTGCCGCCCTTGGTCTGTGTGAAGAAGTAACAATTTATGGCTTCTGGCCGTTCTCAGTGGACCTGCACGGGAAGTTTATTAGCCATCATTACTATGACAATGTCTTGCCTGATTCTGGATTTCATGCCATGCCGGAGGAATTTCTACAGCTCTGGTTCCTTCATAAAAGTGGTGTACTGAGAATGCAGCTAGAACAATGTGAGGACCCTTTAGTCCCGTCTTCTGCCTAAGGATTGTAGCAGTCAGTTTGGAAGATCCAATAGTTTTTAATTTCCATGCTCTCCAACAGAGAGTTCTGTTTTTCTGTTGATTTTTTTTAAAGGGAAGATAATCACAGATCTGCATGGACCATACAAATGCTACTTGAAGGCCAAATGGAATACGTCCTTATTGTATAGTGTTTTGTGGAACTGGGGTGGGGGGAAACAAATCTCTCCATCAAGTCCATTCAGCAGTATTGTGAAAATAATGTCATAAGCGACACAGCTGAACTTTCTGGGTGATATTTTTAAATGACCAGTGTAAAAAGGGCATTAAGGCTCGGAGGGAAACAGGGCCACCCACAAGCTTTTGCTGACAGTGCCAAATATGACTGTCTGTACAAAAATCCATTTCATTCCAGACTGGCTCCTCATACAACTTCCTTTTTTTTTTTTCTTTATTTTCCTCTGTGTGTGTGGAGTGGGGTGGGGGGCAGGGGTGGCTATAGAGGAAAGTGTGTGTGTTGTCAAATTTCTTTGTTTCTTTCTTTTTCCATTTTATTTTTGTTTTCCAGTGGAAGAAAGGGGAAAGGTGTGAAAGCCAGAGGAGCTGAGTACCATCAACTCCTCCAAAAACTTCAGAGAGTGAAGGGTGTCAAGAATCTGGTAGAAAAATGTCCTGGGAATGCCCTGCTACTGAGAATGGATGTACCTCCCTGTTGTAGGCTTTATCAGGATAGTTTAGGTCATTGCACTTTTAGCTAAGCTAATGCTATGCTACGGGCAAGAGCTGACTAAGGGAAATTGGTTTGAAAATAAAACTTGTGTTACAAAAACAGAGGTGAAGTGCAATCAGATTTCAGTTGACCTGCTGCAAGATTTCCACAGTGACTTTTGTAGCAGGGATTGTTCCTGGCCTGTTTTGCTGTCCAGCCTTTGGGATTAATTCTGTATTCATTTGGGCTCCAGATGTTCACTGAATATCAAGGGGATATGAGGTGTTTAGTGGAATGCAGAATGAGGTTCTCCGTGTGCTTATAGCAGAAAAACTGCAGAAATGAATGTGTCATTTAAAATGAGCTGAAACTTTGAAAATCCTTTCTCATTGTGCAACTAGCTCTTCTGTTTGGATTGTAACATTAGCCTTAAAGACTTGTACTTTTCTTGCAAGATTGTGTCTTGCTAAACAGAGTCTGAAAAATAAAACAGCTTTTGGGAGCACTGAAAAAATACATAGCCAGAAAGAAAAAAAACAAAAAACAAACAAACAAAAAAGAAACACACAAGGAAAAGGCAGGCACTTACGTAATGCTGCTGCCTTTCTCTTTGCAATCAGTGAGTTACATAAGTGTGCACATTGCACTCCGGCTGCTCCGGTCAGTGCAGCGCTTAAAGGACTGTTTTATTTTTGGGTATTACTTGGACAGCGGATGATCCTATTGCCATGTAAATGAGAAATCTTTTGGTTTGTTTGCTTTGGTTTAGCACTGTAGGACAAGAAGAGAAAACCAGCTCAGTCCACAGTGCGATTTCAGCTGCAAGACGTTATCACCATTAACTTTAAAATCCGAACTAATGTTCTCTTTCTTCTACTTCTATCATTAGAAGCTGAAATTCTAGTCAAAGTGTTGAAACAACAAAACTGTCATCAGGTTTCCACAACAATTTCCTCTGCTACCTGTTTTAGCTCCAAAATGCTAGTGTTTTGGGGGATATGTCCTATCATATGTTAACAACCTCTCTCTTTGTAGACTACCAGCTGCAAGTTATATAGATATAATTAAAAAAAAAAAGAGCAAAAACCTTGGTTCTTCTTTAGATATGAATAATTTGACTATGTAGGACACTGAAACAAACAAACAAAATTACTGTTTTGCTTTTTAAATGTTTCAGAATAAAATTTTTCTAAATATGAATATTCCAAGCATATAGTGGGCATTGTTCCACAGGATTACAGTGCAGTTCTAAACTGCAAAGTGGAGGTTTGGATTAAATGCGGTTTTGGAGATTGTTCTGATAAAATCTGAATGTGCTTCTATAACCCGTTTTATTACTGTCCACTTTTGCTTATGCTTTTTTAAAAGTACAGTTAACAGACCAATATCATTTGATAATTCATTCACTTGGGTTATGTTTATCTTATCTATAATGTGGATACTCAGCGAGAAAGGATTTGAAAGCAGAATATTTTCTTTACTGGCAAATTTTTACTGAGCTGCCTTTCTTGAAGAACAGGTGCCTATATGGTTTTTATTAGATGTATCAAGCGTTGCACTTCCTGGTGCTTTAAAGATGTTATCTGTGAGAACAACTGTCAAAATGTGGTGTTTTAAGATGGCACTTCAGAAGGATGACGGTATTTCCTTGGGGTTGCAGGGGAATGAGGAGAGTAGTGAGAACTGCCCCTCTGCTGGTCATCGTTTGGCATTTGTACCAGTGCTTGGGAATTCAGTTCCGAACCTCTCTGATGGTTATCCAGCACTTTGGAAATCTTTTTTTCCTATGTTCTGGGAAAATAATCTGAGTAGTAGAAGAAGAGGAAGTGAGGATTTTCATAGGAATGACTTCATACTCAGTGCAGTATTTCATAACATCTGTATTGTTTATGTGCAGCCAGTGCCCTGGGTATCTGGGGCTGTTTTATTCCCCGTCTCTGTAAGACTGAAGCAGACTGAACCTGTAGCCTGTGGTCTTTGTGAGTCTCTTTTGATGTCTGCAATACCGAGGTTTGCAAGATGATAGGTTTAAAAAAATCATGGAGACAGAAGAGACCCAAGCTGTGTGTGGTAAGTGTGGCTGGTGTTGCAGAAATCAATAATTCTCTCTGTATTTGCATTTACCTGTAGTGAATATAACTGCATCTTAAAATGACAACCTTATTTATTAGGGAAGTAAAGGCTTCAAGGATAAATAATTTTCTGTAACTTTCAGAAAACTGTCAACTTAGGAAAGAAGAGAATCAAAAATAAATGTCCCTTTTGAGAGCAAGTCTACAGTGTGAGCTCAAAAAATACCTATTTTAGTTGGTTGATTTGTCAATCCATGCAGACACTGGCCAGCAAGTAGGCTTTTACCCTACAAGTAAAAATGGGATACAGGAGGGTACTGTAAGCATTTTGTGGCAAGAGCAGTCACAGCAAAAATGAGAAAACATCTGGGAATGTGAGAGTAGTAGCTGCCTGACAAAAATCTTGGAGTTAATGCACTGCACCCTTTCTGTTGCTTAGGGTGAGACTTACCTGGCTTAAGTCTAGGAGAAGTGGGTCATGTGTACAGGATCATTGATATGAAATGTGGAATTACATGTAAGGGATTGAAATAGTATCCCATTTTGGGAGGAAGGCTACACCACAGGATAAGACTGTACTTCTGTTCAAGCACAGGTGCAGTCAGACCCAGGAGGCTAACATAGGCATAAACGAAGAGAAATCAGCATCTTACAATTATAGCAAACTTTGGACAGAGTAATTATATTCTTCTGGCATTTTCCTATTGATTGATAGGCCCTTAAGTCTTGTGTTGCTATATTTTCATAGAATCATAGAATGGCTTGGGTAGGAAGGGACCTTAAAGATCATCTAACTCCAACGCCCCTGCCATAGGCAGGGAGGGATGCCACCCACTAGATCAGGTTGGCCAAGGCCCCATCCAGCCTTGCCTTCAAGTGAATTTTCCTTGAAGTGAATTGAAATCTTAATTTTGTTGTTGAAATTCCCCGCTCTAGCGCCTTTATTTCTACTACTAGCCGCTGAATTTCTCTGGTAGTGTAGCTAGAGCTGCACAAGTCTGTGCCAGGTTAAAAGCTACTGCAATTCATCTTCAATGAAAACTAGTTTGGGCTTGCCAAACAATTTGTTAAGGTTCTTAGTTATTAATTTTATCATAGAGGTGCCAAGATACAGAAATGTTGGAATCATTGCTCTGCATAGGAAGTACTGCCACCTGTTTGTAAGATGAATGAATTAAATCCCTTTACAAGAACTGTGCATGGGGGATATTTGGCACGGAAATCACTCTAGGCATAATCTTTTTGGGTACATGTATGTTTTTGAGTAACATAAGGCCAATGTATAAACTTGTTCTAAATCTATGTAAAACTCCTCCTTTCTGTTTATTATGAATATTCTGAAGCTCACTCTAAAACAGATAATCCAGCAGACTAAAATCATAGAAAATGATTATATGTGGTCATGAGAATAAAAATATTTATAAATTTTGCACAGACCTTTCTAAAATTTAAAGGACTCTTCTTCGTGAATGCTGTATTTCTGTATTTTTGCTGATATGAAAATTATCAAGTTTGGGGTGAAACAACTACAAAAGTCAAAGGTCCAAGCCTTTGTTACAGCTTAACTTCTCTAGAATATATAAATATTGGCCTTTTTTTTTTTTTGACTCAAATACTTTCACTGTTTGTTTCACCTGTGACATCGGAGTGGTGTCACAGAATCATAGAATCGTTCAGGCTGGAAAAGACCTCTTAAGATATCTAGCCCAACCTTTAACCAAGTACTAAAGCCCACCACTAAACCACTCTACTAAGTTCTATATCTACACATTTCTTGAAGACCTCCAGGGATGGTAACTCAACCACTTCCCTGGGCAGCCTGTTGCAGTGCTATACAACCCTTTGAGAAAAGAAATTTCTCCTAATATCTGACCTAAACCTCCCCTGGTGCAACTTGAGGCCATTTCCCCTCATCTGTTGTAATATTCACTGCTGAGTTTGCATCTTTGTGGAAACTGAAGCTAAGCAAAGAATCTGCTGTTTTAAACTGAATCTCTGTACTGTGGTAGTTGCATAAAATCCTCCATACATATTCATGGAACTGGTTTAATATTTGGCTCACTCTATCCCCTCATTAACAATGAGAATAGGAGTGAGGAAACTTTTGATCTAGAAATGAGGACGGTGAAGGAGGTGAATGCTATCTCACCATTTGCTGCCTGCTTTGGTTCTCTTCTTTAGCCTGACAGATTAGTAAGTGTTGGAACAAGTCTAGGTTATACAAAATGTAAGCAGTTCCTGAAGAGCTGGATGATGAGGATGGAAAAAATGAAGATCACATCAGTGGTGTAACAAATTGGACTGTAGTAATTTTTGATAAAGATCCCCAGTTCTAAGCAACTTCAGAACACTTTGTTTTGTTAATGACTGTGAAAAATGGACTACCTATGACCTACCTAAGGTTTTCTGCAGGATGGCAGCAAAGCAAAATGCGATGGCAGCTATTACTATGAGATAGGGAAAATTATTAAACAGAAAAGGAAATACAATGGAAGTATGATGGCAAAGAATCCATCTTTCTCCTCTCTCCTTCCATTCCCCTTGAAACAAAAGTATAATGGACTATTATCCTAAGTCACCATCTCCTTGAAAGGATACGGTGAGATTTCTGTTAGATGATGATTCTTACTAAAAAAACAACAACATCAAACCTTGTCCAGAAATGCCCAGTCCCCTGCTCTGTGGCTATTTAGGGGATGTTCTGGTGGCTGTGGCTGCACTGGTGTGCTGTGACCTCTGTAATGGGATCTGCATCTAATATCATGTGTTCCCTTCAGACCTCCATCTGGGATCATCTTGGCTTGTATTTATGCCCCAGGTCATCCTAAAGGACCTCTTTGCCATCTCCTTCCTGCTGACCATCCTCATTGGGCTTAGAAGTGTGATTAAAAAAATCAGCCATGAAGTTAGCTAATATACTTTGTCATTTTGAACCATGTTTTCTTCAAAAGTGATCGAGACAACGAGAGTTAGCTGCAAATTGCAAATATGACTTCTGTTAGGTGGTGATAATTCTATCACTGGTGAACAAAAAGAGAATGGAAGAAGGCTGTGTTTTTCTTACCAATTGTAGAATAACTTCTGTTCCGTGAATTCCCAGAATTTGTCATTTGGAATTTATCATGTGTTTGACTGTTTAGTAGTTTTTGAACAGAACAATTAGACCTAGTGGCCTGTTTGTTAAATATCAGCAAACTCATTTTTCTAAAGGAAATATAAATACCCAATAGGAGACATAACCTATTCTCCCTAGCTGATATTTCCTTGGCAGCAACGAGAAGTTAAACAGTTACTTATTCCTACCAGATTATTCATTTCCTTCATTTTTTTATTACAACAGGCTGAGCCCTAATGTATTCAGCCTCTTTAGCTTAGTGCATAGACTTAAAAATGAATCTCGCTCTGTCTTTTCAGCTGTAAAAAAAAGAGGTTAAAAAAAAAAAAAAGTTCTTAATTGAAAATGGTTGCGTGGGTTCTCTGCAGTCAGGAGAGAGATGGGCACCTCCAGGTGGTGATTCATGCTTTTCCTGAACATGGGCTGCATTTACTGAGGTCTCCATAGGATTGTGAAAACACCCCAACTGTGTTTGTAAGGCTAAGTGGTGAAAGGCAAGACATAAGGATTTTTTTTTGCCAGTGCCACACAGTTCACTTATAAGCGTATATTGCTGTGGCTTTGTTGGGCGTCTACTGATGGGAAGCAGAGACCTGCTCCCCACAGCCTGCACAGATGAGACCAGCCTGGCCTGAGGAGTTCAGCTGAGCGTTGAGTTCAGCAGCCAGCGGTGTTCAGCAAGTAGTCCTCACCTGTGTGAGTCGGCAGGTATGGTCAGGACAGCATGGACTGCTGCCTGCGGCTGGTGCTGGGCAGTCACTGGAGCGGCTCCATTTGGATCTACTGTGGATGCAATTCAGCAAGTGCCATTGCAGAGCAGGTCCTAGAGGACTGCAAGGTTACCGTTCTTCTTCTTCACAGCCAGAAGTGCTGGGCTTGCTGGAAAGGATCCATCTGGAAACCAGCCTGCTTCTCACCCCGAAACACTTTTGATCCCTGGCAAGTCTCAGAAGTTCCTATTAAAACAGCATCTTAACATAATCCCCAGGTACTCCCTGCTGCTGTTGAGTTGGTCAGCATTTTGTTGAGATGAATATTTACCCTATTTTGGTTCCTCTAAGGCAAATTAAACAGTAGCACACAAACCACCTAGAATTTGCCGTGTTGTTTGGTGTCTTCACCTTTCAAGTTTCTTTTAGACTAGATAAAACTGTTGTGAGTGAATCCAAAGCTGCTTAAGAAAGCAGCACCACAAATAATTGTTCTCTGGGTTTATGAATAAGCCTCTGTTCAATAAAACATGAAAGTATCTTTTGAATAGTTCATGGTGATTTCTAGTTGTACATTCAATGAATTGTTTTGCTCAGGTGGGGCCCATAGCAAAGATGAGTTGCCTCATTTTCTGCTTATTGGAAGGGGCAATTACGGAGGCATGATGTATTTTAAACTAAATTCTTAACAAGAAGCTAGGAAATCTACATATTCTATGAGAAGCTTTGTTTTTGTTTGATTACCTTTATAGTAAAGGAAACATTTCACTAAAAGCAGATGCACAGAGGAACGGAGATTTTGATTGTAAAAATGTCATCTGGAGGACTGAGACCCAGATTTGAGTCTCTTGGAGATCTCAAGAGCAGGATCTCACTGTGCTGCAAGAGTGCTATAAGCTCATCTTCTTTTTCTTCTCTGCATATGTGTGTATATATATATATTTGTAGAAAATGCTTGATAGCTTTATTTATCCCTACATTGAAAATAAATGCTCCCCCCCCCTTTTTTTTTTTTCAAGAGTGCAGGTTTTCCTTTTAAATACTCATAGCATTTAGTGTGCTCAGCAAATCTGACAGAAGACGTCCACTTTATAGGATAAAGCTGTTTTGGAGTAGTCTGGCAGGGCTCCTGCAAACATGCGTGTTGAGTGCTGCCTCTTGAATTGCAGTTTCAGCAGATGGTATGGAGTGTGTGGCACTGGCAAGAAAAAAAGATGTTAGTTGCAGCTCTGCCTGCTCAGCGTCTCCTCTATCCTGAGTGTCTTTTGTCAGTTCTGTGAGGGCTCCTCAAGTGTGGACTTCAATTCTGAAGATCATATGTTGATCAGCTTTAAAGGACTGGGCTTTGAATGTGCTGGAAACTAAAATGAACATTGAAGTGACTTGAAACAAGTCTTCTGTGGTTATAAGATACTGTTGCACTATCAGTATATTAAAGCGGTTCTATCTGAGTATGAGACTTATATATGTGAGGAGGATAGTGAAGGGTGAACATCTGATGATGCATAGGGCAAGGACTTCCAAAAAACACTGTTTTTATTTATATGAATAATGAAATCTCCATTGAGCCAATATTGAATTAGGTCAGCATTCAGTGCTCTTGAAATTACTACCCCATAAGCATTTTCAAAAATTCTTCCCTGTGCAGGCAGAAATAGGAGACTTTTGGTTTGTTCATGCTCCTCACCTTGTATTAAAAACAGACAAATATAAAACAAAACAGATAATAGGCTGAAGTTTATAACTCAAACACTGCTGAGTATATTTAAGAATTACTTTTAAATAATTTATTGAAAAAAAAATCACACATTTGTATATGAAAAAGCCCCCCTTCCCCCCCCCCCCCTTTTAAATTTTTTTCGCTATAATGCATCAGTAACTGACCAAGTGGTTTTCAAGCTATTCAGCACTTCCAGCTTTGCTACTCAAGTCAAGAAAAAAAAGAGAAAACAACTCAGGAGAGTGGTTCAGGTCTTCTGAAGTCTGTTACTGTCTATGTGCTGCCATTTAGTAGTGGTGTCTAAAGAACTAGATGAAGATCAGAACCGAGATAAACAAGAAAAAAAGCAGTCTCTGTGGTGAAGAGAAGGAGATACAAGCTTATATTTCAATGCTTTGATGAATTGAGACCTAAAGTTATTAACAGATATTATGACTTTATTCTCTCACTTTTCATTTCCTCAGTTCTTGTGGTACTGGGGAGGAAACCTGCCAAGTCCACAAGTTGTTTCAGATTTCCTCTGCTCTGTTTATTGACTGCAGTGAACTTTCCTCTAGGCACTAAATCTAAAAACACAACACAGAAACAGAACATTTTAGGTTTAATAATGTTGAATGTGACTAAGCTTGTATGCAGCATTTCATGTCTTTCTAGTACTAATTACTGTATTAACTAGAAAGTAAAACAGCCTTTCTTATTTCTGGTGCTACTTCTCTCAGAGTGTTTGATATCTTTCTTCCTGCTGTGGTTGCTCTCTCAGGTGAACGGAGATTACATTTAGCTCACTGAGAGATGTTCTAAGAGTTAGTTAACTTACATTCGGAAAGTAATGTAAAACAAACAAACAAAAAAAACATTTTATAAAATACAAAGGTTTATATCTTTTGAACACTAAGGCAAGCAAGCAAGCAGAGATTTTTCTTTGACTGAATTTATGCTTCCAGGTTAAAATCCACCCTCATGGTTAGTAGGTGCAAGAAGGACATTACCTTCAGGTAATGCATAGCTTGTAAGAAAGTGAAAACTCATGAATTTTAATGAGAAAAACAGGTTTTCTTCTCTCTGCCCAGACCCTAATTTATAAGCCAAATTCTCCATTCTCTTCTACCACTCCAACTCCAGTCAAATCAATAGAATTGCATAGATTTTAATCATCTGTCTGTTCTCAAACCTGAGGGAATTCATCCTATGAAAATTTTAAATAAAGCTGTTTTGAAGCGGTGCCAGGTTATGCTGCCTAGTTAAAGGTACCTATTCTGTAAGCTACTGTTTTTTGTTTTTGTTTTTTTTTTCCCCACAAATGCAGACCATGAGTGTTTTCTGCTATTCCTTGGTTGTTGTTGTAAGGCAAATATTTTACTGCATTTCAAACATCTGCTGCACTAAGTTATCACAGTCTGAAATCAAATCGTGATCTTAGTCATGTCCTATATGAGAAACTGTTTCTGTAAGTTGCATAGAAGTGATGCATGAGTTGCTCAGTCTGCCAAGTATATTGTGTGAGCTGGATGAAAATGAAAAAAAGGGTTTTGCTTCAGTGTGAAACCTCACCATTGAGTGACTGTATCTGAGAATTAGATATCCTCCGGTAATTTATAGTCTGTGGTGGATCTGAAGGCTGCTAATGCTTCCACTCATTGTCAAATAATTTTTTTAGACTTTGATGATGCAATGATATGATCTTTTTCCTTCTGCTATTCCAGTGCAGTTTTTATTTTCTGATAAGTTTTGCAGGGAAGAAATCGTCTTTCTTATTTATTTATTTCAGTCTGCCTGTAATTGTCCAGGTTTCAGCTTAAATTGCCTGCAGTCAGATCTTGAATTTTTGCATTAATCTTTGTGCATCCATAGTCAAATCAGGCATCAGTAAAATACAAACTCATTTCCAAATTTTGACCTCAATACAAAACAAGGATTCTTTAATAAACCTTCATAATATTGGCCTGTTACTACTGAGGTGTGAAAATGTTTTTTATTTTCATTGTATGTCTCACAACAGTTACTAGATTAGACAAGGACATAAGCGACTGAAATCAGCATGTCTAGTTGTCTTTGTGTTTTTGGTACATGTATTCATTGACCTGTTTGTTTGTTTGTTTTTAATCTCTGACTGTCTTGCAGATTCTCATGAGAAGTGTGTATCAAACACACAATGTAATGTCCTATCTCTAAATAAGAAGAATGCACATCTATCATCTGAGAGAGCACTTGCATATTTTTTTCACCTGGGAATTAGTCTATGCTTTCTGTGTATCCAATACCGAAATTATTACCGAGTGTAATGTACAGGAATTGCACTTTGTAAGATTTCTGTTCCTCTCGGGAGTTACTAGTACTCTGCATTTTAAATGGAGTTTAGCACTTTTCTTGAGTGATTGGGTCAGAAAGCAAGGCATTAATAATGCTGCCTGGGTCTTGCCTTGCTTGCACTTCAACAGCCATGCTGGGGGGCTGACTCCTGGCTTGTGACCCCCTAGGGGCTTTGGGCAAAGCTCAGGAGTGCTGCTGGGGCTGCACCTTGTGTCAAGCAGAGGTTGAGGTAGTGCTAGGGGCTGATGGCTGGTATGAGCAGCTCATCACCAGAGCCAGGCGTTGGGGACCAGCCCTTGGCCAAGCAAATCCTCATCCTGCCCTGGGACCTGAGCTGTGGCCTTCTGAGTATGCCGAGGGACAAGCCAGCAAGTGTCTGGGCTCCCTTAACAACAGAAGAAACTTCATGTGCAACTGCTATGGTAACCAAATTGCTACCCTTCTTCCTTTGTTGTGGAAGGGAAGATGGTGCAAAGCATTTACATGCCATGCTTTAGCCCCGTACAGGTTGAGGTCAAGAAGTTTGAATGTGCAAACAGTTTGCTGTGAGCTCTTATTTTGCACTCCAAGTGTAGGGTAGATATGTCTCCTCATTTAGAAATCTACATTTAAAAAAATGTATTCAAGGACAAATTTGGGTATCTAAGTTAGCAAATGAAATATTGTAGAGTCGTTTACATCTTCTCCAGCTCTGGCAGTTCAAGATGACACAGAAAATCTGCCTTCACATGTAACTTTCAGGGCTTGTAAGCTGTTGTGTTTCCAATTTATAAAACACACCTTGCTTTAACCTGTGCCAGTGCTGGTTCCATCTGGCTATTTCTGAAAGCTCAAGGGAAAAGCAAACGTAGAAAGATAGAAAGGAAATTAAAGGTGCCTCGCTGTGATATTTTTCTAGAGTGGGACATTGACTTTGATAATGAACTGTGAAATGTAGCATGTGGATGCTGATGAATGTAAAAGACTGCATGTGTTTTTCTTTTAATGTTGCGTCCATGAGGTGGATTATTAGTATGAGCTCTGTGTTGTGAAAACGCTGAAAAGAGATGTGTAAATGGAAAGGAGAAGATATTTCTAGAAATTTATAGACAACTGTATTCTCTTTGGTCTATCTCCTTTTTCATGACCAGACTCAGATTCTGGTAATGTAAGCTTTACCATTACAATGGTAATAAACAAACTCAAAAGAGGAGTAGCTCTCTTCCTAAGATCAGATATGCTTCCTGTTAGCATTGTAAGGGAGTATCTGTACTTCCATCAGATCACACTTCTCAGGCTTGGGCTGGCAGGGATGCATTGGCTGGGACATCACCGGGGCTCACTAATGATGCCATATCACGTGTCTCCTGCCTGCAGAGTTCTGACATTTGTTGCCAGGCCAAGAAATAAGTGACTGGTTTGCTGCAGTCTTGAAATACTTGCCTGGTCACAGGGGCTTAGGGTGCCTGCTGCAGCCTCTGGGGCCTAGGGAGCCGCTAGTGTTTTGCTTTGGGAACAAAGTAGGTTATTTGAATGAGAGCAGCAGAGAAAGCACAGCTTGATAGGCTTCTGCTTGCCTCCCCATGTAGCTGCAAGGTCCCTACTCTCACCTTCCCTGTTACAGCATCCGTGCATCTCAGACCTCCTGCTTTATATCTGACCCTACTTGCAAGGCTGGTTATGAGGGAGGCTTGTTTGCCCAGGGCTAGCCTTCCTTCTGGTGGACTGCTCCAAGTATGTGGCACTTGAATCAGTGGTGAAACAGAGCTTAATTTGAAACACCACTCACACATTTGGCAGGAGCTCAGTGTTTGGTTGACACAAGTTGACTTGGGATCAGTCTGTGGCAATTACACTAATGCTGGTGTACAGGAGCACAGGGAGGACAGACAAGGTGTCTCCTGTCTTTTAGGAACTAGGCATAAGTGCAGATTTTGTTCTCTCGCACAAGACTGGCATCAGCTATTGATGACATCACTTATAAAGGAGCAATGTGATGTGGGACTTCAGTGTTAGCTGGTGATTTTTGCTCTTGCGTTATGCTAGTATTTTGATTTGCATTCCTTCTTATCTTGCCCACTTTATTGAAAAATGTGATGGTGATGTGGTAGTTCAATGTCTTGAGATGGTTTTAAAGTGGATAAGCAAACCATTATGCCTCTGAGGTTGTGTAATTCCATGGATTTGTTTTACCTCCAGTGACTGACATGTAACATTTATTGTATCATTTAATATGTATGTAAGCTTTACAGGCTGGATGTTGTGTCAAAATGATGTGGGCACTTGGGTAAACATCTCTTTGAATCACCATCATTTTGGCACGCTCAGGGGCAAAGGTACTTGTGTTGCGTGTTTTAAACATCACAAAGTGTGTTGCTGTTTAGAGTCTTGTGATTAGGGTATCAATCTAATTCTCTCCAATGTAGCAAATGTTTGCTGATGGCTAACACTGTTACAAGGACTAAGGGGTTGAATTTCTTTGCCTGGCAATAATGTATTTTCTATTATGTCAATAGAATCTGTTCATTTTCAAGTAGTGTGCAATGCTCCTTTGAAGAATGTCTCTTTTTTCAGGTGGTTTCATAGTGACTGTACCCCGATATGTTTAGATGTCTCTCAATAGCAAAGATTGCTTTGTTATTGAATGTATTATTTATTAACAGTACCTTGTTGTCTTTTTCTAGTCGCATTTTACAAAATATACCACAAGCATCTCATGTGATTTTTATAAGGAAATCTTATTTATAATATTCATGCTAGCAGACAGAAACAAATCTCAATTTTATAGTAGTTCATGCCTTTTTTCATAGCTGAAGAGTCTTAATGAGCATGATCAGAAGGGACAAGCTCATTGTTTTGTTTAATTTTGATGGAACTTTTCAAAGGTAAATGTTATGCTATTTATAATTTGGATTTACTTATCTTAACAAATAAATATCTCAATTTTAAGAAATGAAAATATTACTCGTGGGACTTCTTTTTATTCTTCTTTTCCACATTCTCTAATTCAGTATTTCTAAACAATGAAGGTCATTTCCTCCTCCTCTTTATTTTTTCCTGTATAGTCTATTGTCACATCAAGATTTACGTCCCTTGTCCTCATCTGAAATTTCTGCCATGTTGGTCATTCTGTTTACTCAGTTCCTTCTCTTTTTAGCTTAGTTAGTGAAAGACAACTTTATTTGTAGTGTGTCTGAGAATTAACCTGGGGCTAAACTTTTACTTTCTCAGAACAACCCCCAGAAACAGCTTTGGGCTCACATCGAAATCCTAAGTAGATTAGAGCCATTTTGTCAAAGAGATTCCCATTCTACACTCAAATCAGTGTAACTGAACCCCACTTGCTTGGACTAGATGTCCCCATACTCAGTCTAATACTTGCATAAGATATTTTTACTATATTTCAACAAGCAAATAGTGATTCTAGATATCTGTACATCTAATTGACCAAGTTTAGATGTCTTTAGATTTTCAAGCCAGATTCTCCAAGTACAAATTTTCTGTGCACCAGCCTCTTTGAGGTAGGTAGAGTTTGACTTCAAGATCCTTTTGAGATTACAAAAATGCCCTGTCTCATTTGCACCCCTCCTTTAAAACCAATGGAGGATAAATGATGAAATGGTCTGGACCATTCCAGGGACAGCTGGAGTAGGGTTTCTCATTCAGGTAGATACAATCAATTGAGCATCTCTTTATCTTCATTTTTATAGCAAGAATTATCCGTAGAAAAGGTGGTCTTTGCTAAGAGAAGATGAGAAGACAAAAGCTACTTTGCCTTTAGCTGTTTATTAGCTATGATAGTTCTATTTCAAAAAAAAAAAAAAAAAAGCTAACTGAAGTTGTATGAGAAACAATTCAACTTCCAGTTGGAAAGGAGTCCCAGTGACTATGGTTATATTAGAAATCCTCACATAATGCTATAACTTACCTCGACTATGTAGCACTTTTACTTCCTTTCCCTAAATGCATTTTCATACCCAGTAAGTAAGAGTTCTTCACTTCTCTCATTTAGTATTTCTCTGTTTTCAGAATATGCCATCTCTCTCTAGGTCAATCACTAGATTTCTCCCCATGTAGAGAGACTGCCTGTTACGATGAGGGACAAATGTCAACAGGGGCTCAAAAGATGACATCTTCTTTTGTCCGAAGACTTCAGCCAGGTGAGTTGTCAGTGGGTGGCAGCTTCTGCATAAGGGCTCTCTGTTGTTTACTTGCTTGTTTAGTACACATTTGCAATACTGTCTTGGACAGTGGGAAATCTAGGTCAAACCTCCAGTTCCTGAAGCTACATTTCCCTTTCAGCTGGTGAAGTGTTACTTGAAAGCTTTATCTTGCAGCTACTGATTTTTTTCTTTTCCTTTTTTTTCCATTTTTTTGATTGTTTGTTTTTCTTTGTTTTGTTTTCCTTCCAGAATGGAATCATACCTTATCTATACCAGTGACAAAGCTATTTTTTCAGACCTGTGTCTCTTCTTCCTAGCCCTTTAACCTTGATAACCCCATTTTCATTCCTTGTATGAAAAAGTTCTGTGGAAAGGCAAAATGACTACAGTAACAGTACCTCAGACTCCCTCCATCAGGCTATAATAGGAGATGCTTGAATGTCATAGAGAAGATTGTAGCTGCTACAAGACAAGTTTGCCGAATTCAGGAAGCTTTCTTGGTATCTTACATCTCTTATGCCCAGAAGTCCAGCCCAATTTCACATTTCCAGATTGGAACAGCTAGGTGAGGGAGTTCTTTAAGGACTTTGACTTCTGAGTGTCTGTTTCCTTTACATACGTTCCCAGTTCACCTCTTCATGGCATTTTAGTGGAAGTGTTATGCAGTTTCTATTACTTGATCTAGATGTCTAGTACAAAATACACTCCAGAATGAAAAGACCATCTGTCAGTGAGAACTAAAGTGTAGGTATTATGATATTAATGCAGGTTAAAGATGTTCCCATCTGGTGTGATTCTGCCTAACTCTAACTCTGTTCAGAAGATATAGGAAGTTGTTACATCAGACTTTTGCACAGGGAGCTACCAGCTGGCTGGAGCACATTTGTTCAAGTTTGTTCAGTAATGAAGAGATTTTAGCCTCCATCAGGTAGTAGATGATGCATGGAATATGTTATCTTCCTAATGACCAGAAAGGTGTTTTGTATATAACAACTTCAAATAAAGTTTTTCAGGAGAAGACATTCACATGGGACTTAGGAAAGAGTTCTTTAGTGATTTTTGATACAAATTGCCTGCTTATACCCTCATAGTGTTTAACCTCATTATGTCAAATGGCTGCTGTCTGTCAACAAGGACAAATTCTTCCCAGTCTCACAGATGTTAAGTTAAAATATTTTTAACATATTTTGAAAAATGCTAGAAGAGAGAACTGGACTCTTGAAAACTGAATATGGTTGAGTGCTTGTCACAAGTCACCATGACTTTGTTTTGCTGTAGCTGGTTAGGGAATATTTCAAGTGTACTACAGCCACAGCAGGTTGTGTTATGAACATGTTGTTTAAACTGATACTTCATAAAGCATTTCTCTGTGTTGCCCATTCAGTGTGGTAGATAAATTTCCATCACGTCCGCAGCTTTTTCTCCATCTATCAAGCCAAAGGCCCTGAATCCTTTCCAGACTAAGACTCCTTAGCCTATTAGTTTTTCTTAATGAATGTCATCAGTAATCTTGATTATCTTTGTTGCCCTTCCCTGTGTTTGTTTCTGGTTCTACTTCTTATTTTGAGATGCAAGAATTAGATAATATCCATTGGATATTAAATTAAACGTGTCTTTCCACTCATCTGAGTGTTTGTCAAATCATCTTACTCATCTTTTTATTTATTTTTTTTCCCCCCGGCAATGTCAGATCTGCAAGTTTTGCTAGGATATCAATTTAAACTAAGTTTTTGTCTTTTTTGTTGTTTTGTTTGCTTCTTTGGTTGTTTTTGTTTGTTTTAATGTTAATGTCAATGTTAATGTTCTGTTTCATTTCTATGCACATCCTCTTTTGTTATGAGAAGGCTTAAGATAAAAGTAGATTTCTGACTAAAGAGAGATCAAAATTGAAACATTTGCTATTTGGATGTTTGTGGAAAGAAATTATTTTAGAAAGACACAATTGTTTTGTATCAATACATTTGCAGGGCTTATTTTCTAAAGAGGAGAAAGATTAAATTTCTTTACCATGAAAGATACTGTGAGATGGAGTTGTTGACTCTAGTTTACTCTGCTAAGGCCTACTTTTATTTTGTAGCATTTAACAGTAATCAGACTGTAATGTGTTTTAGTCTTTACCAAACCAACCTGATGCAGTTCTCAAAAATCTCCCTGTAGTATTTTCAATTCTTGATCTGTCAGTTCATCCACTTTGTATTTTTCCTTTATTATGTGCCCAGAAATAAGTGTAAAAAGTAGGATTTTTAAATCAATACCAGCAATGTAGATAACTTGCAAAATGTTAAAAAAAGAATAGCCAAGAGCATGTATATACTACCAAAGAAAATTCAGTATTGCAAAAAAGATGCTAGATAAATGTCAGCAGCATATACACACAGATTTCTTGGAAATTTGTAGTCATTATTTTGGATTAAAATTGGTGATACATATGTACTTGTTAAAATTAGTCTATAGCCATGTTATTATACAAAAAAGGTTTCGTAAGCCATAGAGGACTTTCACAAGATATACAACATTCTTTTACTGTGTTATGCAGGCTTACTACAAGAAAAACATTATAGATCATGAGGAATAGCTATTCAACTGCTTCAGAAATGATCTATCATAATACTAAAAATAAAGCGCAACAGTGTGTGCCAAATCATCATCAGTGTGTGTGGTGTTTAAATTTAAAAAGAAGAATTTTAAAATAAAACAAAACACTTAAAATCACGTGAATGTAACACTTTCCAGTAAAGAGATAAAACTCTGAAAATATGCATGGGAAAGACAACAGAAAGTTCAAAGCAGTTCTATCACAATCTCCTTTACAATCCCATGCAAGAGCTGAGCATTTTTATCTTGGGTTAATGTATTTTCCAGAGTTCCTTTTAGAATACAGATCACTCAAAAATTGTTTAATTCATATAATTAAAAAAAGCTTTAATTTGAAGCCTGGTACAGGTTGAACATGTATTTTTGGCAAAGGCAAATTAAAAAATCCAAAAAACCCATCTAATGTAGATGAGATGCCTTGCTCTCAGTTGGGTTTCTTCAAGTTCTCTGTCAACAAATCTACTATCCATTGCCATTGCAAACACTCACTGGCTACTGACAAATGCTCTACGAGAAAAGCCACCCTCGGTGACATACTAGACATGTCTGGGAACAGGCAAATGACAAAAACATGACAACAAAAGGAAATTGCGAGCGACAGTGGTATGGCCTTAGGTTCATGGATTGACATACCACTTTTGGCTTAGATTACATGTGGCCCGTCAAATGGGGTTTAGCTCTTGGAATTATTAACTGTCTGGATGAATTATTGTTAGAGATATCAGCCATCAGCAAAATTATCATTATGGCTCATAGAAAAAACACAAATGCAAAGTTTTTCATGTGGGACAGACTCCAGCAGACTGGAGCACAGCTTTTGTAGCAAAAGGGCCTGAGCTCCTGTGGTCAGCAGGTTGAATGTTAAGTCAACAGCATGTGCTTGTAATGATGAATGCCAACCTCATGGTGTGGTAAGGAGGATGAGAGAGGGGATTTTTCCATGTGAGGCAATTTTGAGTCTGCTTCTGGAGTATTGTGCCCAACGCTGGACCCCCTTGTATAACAGATACTTAAAAATTGGAGTGAATTCATGGCTGTGGGGTGGGAGCACAGGACACCCAAAGAGAGCAGGGGCAGCTTTGTTCATCCTGGGCAAGAGAAGTCTGTAGGGGCAGCTAATGGTGCTCTTCAGCTTCCTGCTGGGACAGCAAGGGGCAGGACAGCTAGATGCCTCTCAAAAGTACACAGCGAAAGGATGAAAGACAGCAACTACAGGTTGCAGAAAGGGAATCTGCTATTAGGTATAAGAAAAAAAAATCACGGTGACAATTGTCCAACACAGGGCCAGGCGCCCAGGCAGGCTATGGGGTTTCCACCCTTGGAGATGTTCACCCAGAATGTGAGCGGGCAAGGCCTGAGCAACCTGCTTGAACTTTGAAGATAGCACTGAGCTCCAGATATCCCTTCCAACCAGTGTTACGCGGTGAGCAGTAGAGCTGGCAATAATATTATTGTGTGACAAAGCAGGTCCCAGAGGGAAAAACCTAAAACTTTTATGGATGTAGGGTGCTACAGCAAGATGTGAAGCTCTGTTCCTGTGACATGGGACTGCCAAGAGAAGGACTAGTGTGTTCCATGAACTGCAGGAGACCAGAGCAACTATATTGTACTAATAGTGTTACAGCGGAGGGCAGAATGCCTTCCTGAATCGCTTTTCCATTCCAGCGGACTTGTGTAAGAGACTTCTTTTGATATTTTGGCCTACCAGTGTTGAAACAAACTGTGATAGGACTGCTGCTATTCCTTCAACAGTCTGTTGAAGACTGACAATGAACTGTCTGTTCAACAGCCTAGGGGACCTTGCTGTTTCCTTTTGCAAACCTAACTTTTGCAAACCTAACTGTTCTTTTGCTCAAGCTGGACACGGAGGAGTATGATCAGGTGGCTTACAGGTGTGTACCTCCTCCATGGGCAGTATGTGCTGGTAGGACAGTGCGTGAGGGTGGCTAGGACTGGGGGAAAGATGCTGCTTCCTCTGTGTTTCTGTGGGGTTGGGGCCTCAGTGGTTGAGGGCTCGTTCTCCGTTTGCCTGTCATTTTCTGTGCTCACTGCTCGCTTCCCACTCACTTCCCATGCTCTGGCCACAGGCTGCACATCCTCTCAGCTCCCCACTTATTTCCACCCAGATCCCATGGGTGCTGCTAAAACGGCTGATCTGCATTAAAGATATTTGACACGCCAAGGCAGATGCTACAGGGAAAATGACACAAGTAGCCTGAAGGAAGAAAACTGTTAAACTGTTTCATCAGTGTGTATTTTGATGGTATGAACTGTAGAAAGCTCAGGGCAACTGCACTACACATATACATACATATATAAATATATATATGTAACTGTTTATTCAGTGTACAAAGCAGAGATTCCTGTTTAGAAAAAAAAAAAAAAAAAAAAGGAAAAATTATCCAACTCAGTATAGACACAAGGGAAGTGGAAGGAGCTGAGGAGTAAAGTTACATGGACAAACATAATTCTTGTATTTTCTAATTCTGAAGTGCTTGGTTTCATGATTTAATGTGCTTTGAATGTAGTCTTTTTGGATATAACTTTGCGCATTTACTCAGACATATATTAGTAATTTTGAATACTTGTTAGGGAGGGAGGTATAATAAGTAGAAAGCAGGGGTAAATGTGTAACCTTAGCTTAATGTAATCCACTGACTGTTACTGTATAAAACACAGGTACCCAGCTGTAGGTAGGTTGTGAATCAAATCTGATTATTCATACTAAGGCTTAGCAGTATTTTATCTGCATGCACTCTGCTCTGACAGTCTGTACTCAGGTCTTCAGACTAAAACAGAAGAGAGAGCACACCAGCCACAAGCATATGAGGGTGTGAAGAAAGTGAGAGCAGATAAGACTAATTTTGATCTTCATTCTGGACTGTTTGTCCTCCTTTAGAACTGCTCAGCAGACTCATCAGCTCCCCCTCTCCTAGATTTAGCCTTATAGTGTTAGAACTTCACACAGAATCTTCAGGTGAAACTCAAATACAAATAATATTGTTTAATAATACTTACATAATATAATAATAGTGTAACATGAGATGCTCTTGTCCCTTTAATTTTCTTCCTTTGACACTTCTACTACTTCTTGAAGCAGCTTATCCATTAGAAGTACAGATGAACTTTCAGCATTGTACAGCATAGTGTATCAAAATCAGCATTAAGTGTGCTCCTCTTGCACACATTAGTGCCTTATATTTTAAAGCTCACTTCATGTTTGTCTCAGTGGTGTGTGGTCTTCTGATAAAAAGCAGCACTGGGAATGCCAGAAACTGCCAAAATTAAACATGACACCCTGGGAGGAAATCTGCCCCCTTCTCCCTCCAAATAGAATAAAGCCTAGCCACCAAAAGAAACCCAGCCCTTACTTATTTTTCAGAATATATTGCTCTTTATTTTATCTTGTAACAATAGCTGGTACTATATCCTGGGCTTAGAAACACAATTTAGTTCAGCTTCTTCACAGGCACTCAACAGATTAGGTGCCTCTTAATAGCACCTAATAGTAACTGGGACCAACACTCCAGCTGACTTTTGTAGTCTTACTGTATCTCTCCCAATCAATAGCTATCAGTAGAAATGAAATATATTGAAGTATTAGCTGTCAAGAAGCACCACCAGTAGCTGTTGTGATCCCATCCCCAAAGTAAAGTTATCAGATAGCCAGATCTGGGCTGAACTGACTTTATTTGATGGTTGTGTTATTGATCACAGCCATTGAAGTAGACTACTTCAAAGCTATGAAAGTGATGCTGGAGGCACACAGCTGTGGAAAGGATGGAAAGTCATGTGATGGTGCTGTTTCTGCTTGTCTTGCCAATGTGCTGTACATCTCAGAGGGTCTGGAGATTTCTCCTGAGGCCCCTTGAGAGTCCGCTGCTATTGCTGTGTGTTGTGGTTTAACCCGGCTGGCAGCTAAACACCACACAGCCGTTCGCTCACCCTCCCCCCTCCCTCTCTGGGATGGGGGAGAGAAACGGGAAAGTGAAGCCTGTGAGTTGAGATAAAGACAGTTTATTAAGACAGGAAAATAATAATAACAATAATAATAATAATAGTGATAATGGTAATAGTATTAACAATAATAATGTGTAAGAAAACAAGTGATGCACAATGCAATTGCTCACCACCCGCTGACCGATGCCCAGCCTATTCCCGAGCAGCCGGCCCCCCCACCCCGGCCAGCCACCCCTATATATTGTTTAGCATGACGTCAGATGGTATGGAATACCCCTTTGGCCAGTTTCGGTCAGCTGTCCTGGGTCTGTCCCCTCCCAGCTCCTGCTGCACCCCCAGCCTGCTCGCTGGCAGGACAGAGCAAGAAGCCGAAAAGTCCTTGGCCTGGTGTAAACACTGCTCTGCAACAATTAAAACATCAGCATGTTATCAGCGCTCTTCTCATCCTAATCCAAAACATAGCACCCTACCAGCTACTATGAGCTACTTAACTCTGTCCTAACTGGAACCAGGACACTGTGAAAGCCCAGGACACCTGATGCTTGTGAGCTCCTCCAGTGACTCTGAAATCAGCTGCACCTCAGCATTCACAGTGAAGTTCATTCTCTTTTGTGTTTGTATGTCTCACTGCAAAATCTCCAAAATCATTTCAGGCACCTGTCTGTATACGGTGTGCTAGAAATGGTTGTGAAAGAGAAAAGCAATACAGTTTCTGGTTTACCACTGCACTATGTCTGTGCTACACTGTGTGCTGCTCCTCTTCACCCTAACTCTCTGTAACCTTGTGTGGCAGCAGCCCTGAGTGAGTCAGGACTACAACCCACGTGTACCAGAGTGTGCTGTGCAGTGTAATAATGGGGAGAGAAAGAGGAGTGCAGAAAAACAATCCTACTAAAAGGTTGCTTTTGTAGATGATGACAATGTCATGCTTCTGACAAATATTGTTAACCATCCATAATCCAGATGGGTATTAGCGGCTGTATGAGCCTGTCATAAAACTTAATATTTATAAAAGCATGTGCAGTTCTGAGTGCATAGATCCCCTGGGCTTAATTTTGCAAACCATGCTGGCACCAAGCAGAGCTCAGAGCAGATGTATTTAGAAAGTGGAAACAAATATGCAACTTTTTCCACAAATGCCTGGCACAGGCGGACCACCTCTAGTATTTACTGACAGCAGTACAAACCCATTGAACAGAGCAGGATAGCTGATATAAAATACTCTATGCACAGTGGCAGAAGGAAGCCTTGTAAATAAAAACAGTTATCATATGGTATCATGGGTGGTGTCTCGTTGAACAAGTGTGTGTCCTCTGCCAGGACACCCCCAAAGCAGCATGTCTGACAGAGGTGTCACAGGCAGCCAGGACGGGGCCTGGAAGTATTGATGAAAATTTCTTTCAAATCAGGTGAAATCCCATGCACAGTAATTACAGTGCTGCCATGGGATCCTTCACCAAACCAGATAGTTTTTCTTGCTGCTCCCCCCATTTCAATGCCAGTGATCGTAGCATTTCAAATAAAGGCTATATACACAAAAGATAGCTTGGGAAGCCAGCTTGGGTAAGGCCCAGTGGTCTCAATGTGTGTTAATGAGTTGAGCCAGTAATATTTTTATTACAATGTTAGCCTTGAAAAGATTGCTGTCTCTCGTGTCTGCTGTTGAAGGTTGTCACTGACTCTCACTGTTGTTACTGCTGCATCAAAGAGACTGCAGCTCTGTAAGGAGGGGTGGCTCGAAGAGGTCAAGGAAAAAGGGATTTCCTGGCCATGGAAGTGTCCTGTCTGTGCATGGAGGAACCATCACTTTACTATGCATGATAACAGACTTGACTAACTTCTGTGACCAGGGTTATGACCACTTGAAAAGACGTAGTTTCTTCCATCTCTCCCATGTAATTCAAGAAGAGTCTCATAAGCAAGGTGCAAAGCCCTCAGCTGCAAAGGTATCACTTGATCATACTGGAGAAATAATTTATAGTCTCTGGAGCCAGCAGGTTAATATCTGGAGATTAAGGAAGACAAAGTTTATGGAGGTGGTTAAATAAACAATCCCCAGCATAAATTTGGTAGTAAAATTGGTTTGCTTATGTAGGCAGGGTTTGGGAAGGTATCTGTGCTGCAGATGAGACAGAGAGGCTGTTAATAATAAAGCATTCAGCCAGTTCAGAATATGAAGCTGGATGATTTTTGTATCTTTATTTTCTTTCTTTCTTTCTTTCTTTCTTTCTTTCTTTCTTTCTTTCTTTCTTTCTTTCTGCATGTCTCAAATAGCTGATTTTCTGAACTGAAGTAATCTTTGCTTGGTACAGGTTCAAGCCAGAAAAGAATTCATCTTTTTGCTGTTGAAATAATGGCCCACTAAGCACAGTGATAGCCTCTTGTTCGACTCATTCCATCAGCAATACTCTGGCAATATGGAAGCAATTAAAGCAAGGTCTTTAGATCTTTGCTTCTTTTCTTCTTCCTTTTGTTTGAATTTTTTTACTTTTTTTTTTTAATTGTATTAACAAATTGTCCTGCTATCATTTACACATTCTTTAGACTTACTAAGGAGCTAAAACAGGACCAACTACATTCTGTGTCAGTCTCCCTTCTGTGTTGAAAAGATTGGGTTTTCAAGGCTCTCACTTGGTTCCTGTCCCCAAAATGCATTTTGTGTATATTCTCAGATGTGTCTCTGTCTTGAAAATGCTGAACTTGAATCCAGTTAAAACTAAAAGTTTCACCAAACAAAACTTCAGGAAGAAAAACTGGATATGTTCCTTGTGTGGAGGAAAAGGTGGACCTCTTTTTGCACATTTCTTACGGAGCAGGGCATTTGCTATTTCATAACTTGCTAGGGTAATGTTTTCTTCTGCTTCTCATTAAGAAGTATGATGGTTGAAGTCTGTCTCAAGGTATAACACAATTAGAAGGAATGAGTTCATATTTTAATCCATTTCCAATAGTTCATAAGCTTTTTGCCATGCAATTAATGAAACAGAATAAGAACAAGATACTTCTGATTTCAGATTGATCGTGAACCATATAAAACCGATGTGCAAAGGCAAAAGTTCACTTCTGTGCTAAAGCAACTTGTGGACAGATGGTTTGGATTTAAAGAGTAGCAGGATTTCTGGAAAAATTACACAAGATTAATAAAAATGTAAGTTGAGTTCAAGCTCAGTTCACGAAAAATCTAAAGGCAAGAGAATTAGAAACTCTACTTCAGTTTGATTTGTAAAGAACAGAAATGGAACTGCCAAGAAACATATATTGAAAGATCTTGTTTCTCATTTATATTTCTGTTAAAATTTCTAGGAATTATACATATCCTTGTAGGCACTTAATATTGATGTTATGTTCAGATTATTATTTTTTAAACATTAGTATACATTTAACCTTCAGAGACAGACTTCCAGAGTAAGATTTAAATGTACTCAGTTACTATCAGAGTAGAGTTGGAGAAGCACATATGAAACAGAAATCATCAGTGGAGTTTAAAGTTGAAAGTTATTACTCTCTCTTAACTTATCCTTTTTCAGATGTGAGAAGCTGAGTAGTAAATACATGATCTTAACCTTTTTTTTTTTTTTTTAACAACAAAAATTAAAGTCTGGGTTTTCAGAAGGATCCAGTAGTGGTTTAACTAAGTTCTGCGCAGCTTCCAAATTCAGCCTGGGGCTTTTCTGGGACCTGGTTTTCAGCAGATATCTGTTTTACTCTTTTTAAGAATGCTCTTGGACTGGTTCTTCCACTAGAGCTCTCAAATAAATGATGCTTCCAAAATCACTAAAAAGCAGAAGAAAAAAAACAGCTGGCTTTGGGGGTGATGTTTTGTTTTGTTTTCCTGAAAAACAAAACAAAAAACAGATATCCTCTACAGAGCTCTTACATCATTCTGCAAGAGTTAGTACTTTACTAAATGCATGGGTCTCAGAGGGCAAATCCCACATAACTGGTTAATGTAACCATTATCCACAGCCATTGACACTGGCTGACATCTGAATGCCAGTGGGAAGTTTGTATAACACTTACAGGGCTATGCAAAAAGCTTTTTGTCTAAACACATGTGAGCTGTTTGGCAGCTGTGAAATGACTTGATGGTAGCAGTGGATGCCAGAATAAGAGATTCATTTCATTAGGTTGAGATGGGTCTCAGTGTAGCATGACAAAGTGGCTCCTGGTGTTTTGGGTTGTCCTCAGTGGATTCCCACACTGGAGAAATGAGGATGAGTTATGATCTGCTGTTTGTCTTTGCCAAAGACTTTATGGCTGCCTCTGTGCTAGTAAGCTCCATGGTGCCTGGGTTGGCTCCCAGACATAGGAACCTCATCACTCATACCAGTAAGCTGTCAGTACAATCCCGCGCCTTTACCAGCTGGGGCCCTCCCAAATGGTTGCCAGGCACAGTTTAGGAAATAGAGCAATCCATGGATCATTCCCCAAAACATTTTTCATGTTATGTCAGTCCCTTGTTTTGGGCAGGATTTTCTTCATATGGATGTGGGCAAGACCAGTGGGAAATCATTTGGTATAGTTGATTGGTATAGATGTAGTCTCTGGGCCCAAAAGGTTTTGGAAAATGGTAATGCTTTTAGTTTCTTCTTTGTGAGTGTGAAGAAAATTGTTGCCAGTAGTTATGGTAGGCATAAGCGAACCAAAAAGCATCTGCAAAACTCTCATACTTTTCGAGATCAGAGCATGGGAATTGGGTCACTTACAAAAAGAGATGAAGTAGTTTGGGACTTGTGTGAAGAAAAAGTGGTAGATTGGTTGGGCTTTTCTTATTATTGTTTCCATGCCTGACTTTTGACACTGACGTATTATGATGTGGAGTGCCACAATATCAGCCCTGAGGGCTCACACAAATTACGGGCTTTCTGTTCATGGACCTGAGACACAGTGAGGTGGCGCTCTGAGTCTGAGAGCAGATTAAACTGTGCAGTCACACACGCTGTCTCCAACTAGATGATTATACCTTCTACCTCAAAAGAATATAAAAATAAACAAAAATAAAAATAAAAATATTGCTAGCATTGTCTGTGGTATATGGTATATACCAGCAGGTATGTCAGTAGCAGTATTTGAGCTAAGATACACAAAGGTGTCTTTCTAAGTGCTGGGAGCACTTCTTGCACTTCTCCCCTAGACAGACATGATCTACAATGTGGGACATGGAGTGCAGTGCTCTAGTATGAATTGGGTCAATGCAGAGCTTACCCACTTCCTCCTGCCTTACATGCATCATCAAACCAGAGACTTTTAGTAGCTTTTAGACTTCCTGCTTCATCCTGCCAAGAGGGTCCCTGGGCAAAACATGGGACATTCAGCTATTTGCAAGACGCACATTAAGAGTGCGTAAACAAGCCATTAAGAAAGGAGTTGTCACAAGAAAGCAGCTCTTTCTGCAGCAATTAAGATGACCTCCACAGAGCAATTAGATATGAGAGGATTGCACTGGCATTCATCTACTATGACCTGATAGATGAAGGTAATCTCTTGCAGTGTGTACTTGTAGCTACAGCTGGTAGTCAGTTTTGGTGTAGGGGGGGTTACTCTTAGTTTCGTAGTCATGCTGTTCACACAGCAGCGGCCAGGAAGAAGCTCTTAGGATCTGTGTTTTTGCAGATGTGGAAATTATAGTTAGGGATTCTCTAAGAAAGGACATGGGTAAATCTGTAAAAGGAAAAACATGGCTAATAAACACTGTTCTGTCTGAGGCAGATGTGTTCAAGACTAACTGGAGGAACAGCATCAGCGAAATGTGTGAAGCCAGAGCAATGGATGAGCATGTTAACCTGTTTTGGAGAAGATCATGTTTTTGTCTAATCAGCAGCATGATTTTTATTAATTTATTTATTTATTTTCGTGAAATGCAGACTGAAAATATCAGGAGGATAAGTCTTTGGACAATATTCCAAATATGTCCTAGCTGGAGCAAAGCAATAATGCAGGGACCCACCCTTGGTGTCTTCCCTCTTCCTTCTCTACATCTAGCTGGTGTCAGCCCTGGCTCTAGTTTTGGTCAGCAACTGAGGCTGACTCAGGACTGGCTCAAGGGAGAGATCCTACTGTGATGGAGGTGGTCACCTAGTGACTGGCTTGGAAATGTCAAACAGTTGAGAACAACACATTTCAGTTTTGCTGAAATATTTTTTTTTTTGCAAAAAGAAAAATGAGGTGTAGCAGGATGTCTTATTCCCATGAGGAGCTCAAGAGAAAATCAGTGGAAATCTTTTTTTGCTTGATTTTAACTAGCTTTGAAAGAGTGAAGGAGGACCTATACTCATTTTCTCTCTTAAAGTCACCCTCCTGCAAAGCTGATGTCATCTGTCTCAATCTATCTGTAATTTAGCCTGCAGCTCATTTTTTATGTAGATAGATACAGCCTCTTTCATTTTTTGATTTACTATTTTCTTCTCTCTCCTTTTTTTAAAAAAAAAATAGTTGTTGTTTGTATCCACTTCAATCATAGCTTACCATTTAAAACAATTTTTTTCTCTTCTTTAAAAAAAAAAAAACAAAAAACAAACAACCAAAACAAAACAGAAAAACAACAGAATGACAGCTGTGGCATGCTGGTCTGAAGGCCGCAGGGAAGCAGAGGTCCTCAGCCCTGCTGCCGAGGTTGCAAACTCATGCTGCTGGCACCCAACATGGGGTAGGCAGCTGCTTGCTGGGGTCTCTAGTTCAGCTGGTAGCAGCTCTCCAGAAACTGCACCTGGTGGTGATGCCTTTGGGTTAGCACAATCTTGTGGCTGTCAGTCTTACCAATTATGCTTAACTGGTGAAGGTACGGAGCTGCACAGGAGGCCATGGATGCAGCAACGTGATCCAGATTTTGAACTAGAAACAGTTGATCCCATATTTTCTCATACTAACAGGTTGCCTTCTACAACTCTTCCACCATGCCTGGTTTTTAGGCTCCGAGTTATTTCTGATACTATGCATGTCCCAATTCATCCGGTGCAATTATTTCTCTCACTTCACTTTTCAAATGTTTTCGGTTTACTACTGTGCTTTTTCATTTACTTTTCCTGTATTTAATGCTTTCCAACACAAATATCTTATTAATTTTTATTTTATTTATCTAAGGATTTTTTTGGTCATTCATATTCCTATTTTATTTATCTCAATTTACATTAAGACCATTTTCCTGTTTGCAACATCCATATATTTGTAGCTTACCATGACTAGTCTGCTGTGAGTAGTACTAGAATGATTTATTTTGTGACCAGAACTGCAATTTGCCTCCTTCCAGTTCCTAAATTAGCTGCCATCTTTAATAAAGTCAAATATTTTACAGCACAAAAATAAAACATCTTCACATCTATTCACCTCTGGGTTATCCTCAGTCATTTCCCTGCAGCTGCTTTCCTGGCCGTGGAGCTCCCAAGGAAACACTGCCCCCCGATGTTGCAGACAGGACGAGTTTTGCTAGTCCAAATCCAAACTCGGCAGTTGTGCTCAGCCAGAATTTTTTTTTTTTTTTGGCTGTTTGGAGCACAGATGTTGAAACTGCCTGGGCATTTTCCAAAGCTGGCTCCTGCCGTGTGGCAGCCGACATTACCCTCACTGGAGCATAGGCAGAGCAGTGAAGATCTCCAGGGAGAAAACTGCTTTCTGGGGAGCACCTGTCCACATCAGCATCCTCTGCCAGTGAGAAGCACCTTACATGGGACTGGAGCAGGAGCAGAAAGAGGTGAACCGGAGCAGCCCTTCACTGCTCTCATCACATCCTTAAATGCAGCCATGCGACTGACAGGGATTTTTCTTCCTTTCAAAGGGCAATTAAGCCTTTGTTCTTTTGTTCTTGCTCATGTTAGCCTGGTAGAAGTGGAGAAAATAGTAGCAAAACAGTTATTTTTCTGTATATTCATTACATTCTCATGAAATCAAAGCTACTCACAGGCCCGAACTGCCTGTAGGTTACTGCAGGCTATTGCAAGGTTATTGTGCTCAGACTGACACCCTATCTCAGTATACAGCTCTCTCATGGGAGCAGTGCAACAGCACCTACACAGAGGTGCCTTTCTGCAGCACTTACTTAGAGAGTACTCCCCTCTAAAAGGTAGAGCTGAGAACGTGGGAGTGGACATTGAGCAGCCTCACGAAGAAAGTGGGAATTAAGGATCCCAGGGCTGCTTGATGGGGTTCCTGTGAATGTGAGTTCAATGCCATCCTCATGATGTATGTGTGTGGTAAGCATACCATCCTGGGAAAGAGGAGTTGTCTTTACTTGGATAGCATGCCTTACTCAGGGAAACATACTTTTATATATCCTAGTGCCTCCACAGGAGAAGGTGCTGCTTCTGGAAGAGCTGGTGGCCCTTGTGGTACTCCATCTGCGCTGTATTTCAGGGGCTGCTTAGTGCTTCAGAACAATTTAGAATGGAAAGTCATTATTGTTTTCCAGGCATTACTGGGAAGATGAGAGAAGCACCTGGTTCTTACTATATAACAAACAGGGATACATACTGCAGGCTGGGTGCCATAATTTCACACGCTTTGCTCTGCAGCTGAGAGACATCTTTTAATAGAATACATTTTTACAGCTCCCTGGAGTCCTGCTGTTCACTTCTTCGATTTGTTTTTGTCTCTCATTTCTCTCTCTTTTTCTTTTAATGTCTCAAGACCTACTTAAAAGAGAGAGGAGTTTTTGTTGGTTTCCTTTCTAAAACAAGCTGACAATCCTGTATACCAAGACATTCTCCTGCACAGGTGCTCTTACTCTTTAAGTCTCTTTTGGTTCATTATGTGTTGTTTGGGAGGAGGTCTGAAATAAGGTATGATAATCCCCTGACTCTCATCCCACAATACAGGTGTTGACACTGAGGCATTCACCAGCACATGTAGCCCACCCCTACTGGCAATGTTTTTCTGGGCTATCCAATGTCTGGGGTCCCTTTTCCTCCATTGTGCAGCAGTGTACAATGAAATAATTCCTGTAGCCATTCCAGGTGGCATTTTCAAGCCTTAGATTGTGTTCTGCAGGGAGGTGGGATCTTCCCCTCTCCTGTCACTGATGTTGAAAGTCTCTGTCTTGCATGTTTCTGCATGGCTAAACTAGCAGGCCCCTCTGCACACAAGCAAGGCCAGCCAACCCCAACATCCCTGCCTGTTTCTGCACTCCTTGGACAGAGGTAATTTTTGATTTGGCAAAGCATTAAATTTTCTAACTTAGAAATCTGTGAAGAAATTGGAGTGTCAGCAGGTAATTTTATAGCTCTTGGGTTTCTTTCTGTAGCTGTAAATAGCAGAAGAGGCAGACCAAGATTTGTCCCCTCTGAGGATTCTGAATGCTCAAGTGATAAAAGTCAAGGCTGTAAATCCTACCTGTATGTGTTATCAGCTAATACTGAAAAACAGATTAAACCAGTATGTTATAATTAAAACAGAAATCTAACAAGCAGAGCCCTGTGGACAAAATGTGGTATTGTACATTGACTAGGAATGCCTGCAGAAATTTTTACTTTTTATAACTTCAGTGACAGGATGACTTGTGAGTGATATTTATTAAAATAGTGATCTTCTAGATGCTCTGTCTCAGAACAATAAATCAACCAGTGTATCAATCTAACACATTTTTGAGAATTGACTGACAAGTTAAGAACTTGGGTACCTTCCTTTCCCTATAATGGAGAAATAAATATTCAGAGAGGTCTTGAAAAGGCTTGACTAATTTTAATGTATCGAACCAATTGCTTTTAGAGGTCACCTCCTCTGCATATGAAAACAGTTGGACTGTGCCACTGTGTTCATTTGACACATCATCTGTATCGTTTTCCTTTCGTGCCTGTAAACAGGAAAGTACCAAAAGCGCTGACCTGAGAGATGACAGTATCTGACGACCAAAGAGCAAGAACACGGCAGGCCCACACGGCCCTTTGAGGGAGGGGAGGCCGCTGTGGGGAAGAACAGCATCAGGAGGACCACAAGCAGCCCTTGTGCACACAGGAAACATGGTGGCCATGTAAATCTTAGGCATGATCCCTGTTGACTGCTCACCTACATCAGCTAGGAGCTGATGTCATGATCCTTCCTCGCCCTCCCCTGCACCCTAACCCTCACTGAGAGCTTTTCCCAAAGAGAAGACAAATCTCCTGACTAAATCCCACAAACCTTATTAGGATGAATGTTACTAATGTGTTACTAATGAGAAAATTATCCAGAGAAGGAAGATTATGTGTCGGGTTTGTCTGAGCCACAGTGAAAACCAAGGTCACAGCTGAAGTAAAAATATAGTCTCAGTTTACATGCCACCTTCATCAGCATGAAACACAGTAAACTCAGCAACTGAAAGCAAGCCAAACACCTGGTTATGGAGTGTGCTCTTCTGCTTTCCTGTGCTACCCTGTAGAGTAGATGCAGGAAGGCCTCACTAAGTAGTTGCTCCAGGGCCACAGAAATAGTCTTCACACATTTTGTCTCGGAAAGTGTGGTCATACGAGAGCAGATATTTTTAGTGGTGTCATCAGAGGTGGAGGCTGTGTGCAAGTATTGTGAGCAGCAATTCCAGCTCTGCTGGTTACACAGCAGCTCTGGTAGAGGAAAAGGATCAACTATAATTTTCTCTCTGGCCAGTCTCTTTGTAGCAGACATTACAGAATAGATCAGTGCTCTTATTCTCTCAGTGCCACAGTCTACACCCCACTTGAATTCCTGATTTGCTGCCTACTAAAAAGCTGAGTTTAAGCACTTTTTTTTTTTTTTTTTTTTTTTAACACCTTCAGGGCTCTGAACCTCTTGAATGTTCTCAAAAGCCTGTGTTGGGTTGGCTCCCTGCCTGTCCAGGACTTCTGCGTAAGGCACTAGGAACATCTGAGACCTCTGCCAGGGAAACTGGCAATGAGCACTGAAAGATCCTGCTGTCCTATTGTGATGCTTTGTTTAAAATTGGTCTGTAATGGCCTTCATCATGTGGAGATCTTCCCCTGGGAGCTGTATTAGAACATGATGCTCCCCAGCATCGTCCTGGTTGTACGATGGAGAAATGATACACAGTTGAGAGGCACTGCTCAGGCTGTGTCCTGTTCCCAGTGTTGTTATCCTTGGTGCCAATTTTAGCCTTTTACAGTGCTCAAAAAACAAACAAACAAAAAAACGGTTATGAAACCAACAGGAAGCCTGTGAGTTTACTATTTCCAATACTATAATGGGTAATTTTCCCTTCAGAAAGAAACCTGAAGGAAAGAATGGCTTAATTAAGGTATAGCAATTATTTGAGGCAATACCAGTTTTAGCCATGGAACCTCTGGAAGGCATCACAGTAGGAATTACATGATATATTATCATGTTATGGTCTCAGTCCTAGCTGGCGGGATGAAGGAACCATAAACCCTACCTTAGTATGGATGCAGATCTAGCTTGTGGTGAGCCAAGACCCAGTTTGGTTTTGCAGATCTGTGTGGCCATAGTCATATTTGTTGAGAAAACTGTTTCTGAGCTGTGAGAAAGTATGTGGGCTGAAGCCATACAAGATGAGATTGATGGTAATAAAGTATTAACAAGTGGTTTTTATTTTTATTGTTATTACATATATATATATTGTATTTTTAAAGATGGTCTGTCTATGAGAGTAACAATAATTCTTGGAAATACTTGCAGTGATGAAATAATTTCACTGATAATGTTGTGCACCTCATTTTAACTCTGAAGTTATCTGACTTCATGGATTTCTTGGTCATTGGATCTTCTGCCGCCTGCTAGGTTGAAGAAATCAGGATCACTGCCTGCCTACCTTTGTACTTATTTGCCTCTACAGAAATATATGCAGACCTATGATCGTTATTCTCCTACTGCCTGATGAAACTTAAATTTGAGCTCTTCAACAGTGTCTGCAGTATGTATTGTAGTCCTTTAACAGCTCAAGATAGCTTTTTCTCGGATTTTTAATTTTTCAAAAGTTTTCTTGAAACGTGGGCAGCAAAGCAGGTTGTAGTATTCCTAAATCATTTGTACCAGTACTAAATGCAGATTTAAGAAAGTATGAACCATCATTGTTTGGATTTTATCCTAACAGAAGGTTATATTTTAATTACATCAATTCATGAATAAGTTTTGATTTCCTTCCTTCTTCGTAGGGCTTATTAAATCATTTCATACACTGACAGCCTAATATTCTTATAGATCTCAACTGTCACATCAACTTTAATGGGTGTGTTTAGATTGCAGCGCTGTTCCACAGACTACGCCTAGGCTCAAAACATGATCAAAACCTTATTAAGTGAAAATGTAGTCAGTTACTCTAAGCAGGCTTCTTTTTGCTACCAGCTAACTGAGTCAGTTGAACAATAACTGTGGTTTGTGCAGTGCAACCACAGCAGCCACGCTAGTATGGGCAAAAATCACAAGGTGGAAAGCAGCCTGTGCTTCAGCACAAGCAATTTTATACTTTTATAGTATGTATGGGAAATTCTGTCCAATAACTTATAAAGATATTTTTATTTTGTTCTTTGGATTTTTCACATGGTGGATGTTTGGCTATTACTTTTGGCTAGTCAAACTGTTTTGCATGCTCTCCCCTTCCCATGCAATGTGATCCTCCATGTAAAACAGAATTTATGGTGCAATAGTCAGCTGTGTAAGTCTGTTGAGATAATCAAAAATGGGAAACTTTTTCAGCTGTCAAAAGCAGTTGACAACAATAGTCTAAATGGGTAAATTACAATTCTTTTGGTAATTGTTATTAGTTTAGCCTAGAGCAATGCAGATGTTTTGCTGTCATGAAAAACAGATACTTGGAGATGAGAACAATGGACTCAAATTAATTGTCATTTCAAGTGAAAAACATACTTGAGAAACATATCAAACATTTAGCTAATGTCACGGAACGAATAATGAAATCCCTTATTGCTACTACATATGCTGTAGATCTAATGTAATGATGTTATATTTTCTTCATCCTGTTACTACCTTTCTACTTGCTCTCCAAAAATGGCTTTTCATTGCTTTATGTTCTGATTAGCTGGTCATTTAACAGACCTGGAGGAGAGGACAAGCTAATCAGGTGGTGTAAACTCCAGCTTCCACCCTGAGCCACAATACTCCTACTTTGATCCCTTGCAGATCTCAGCAGGCAGCAGGACAGTAATGCTTCCAATTTCCTTTCCTTGTTAATCATGGCTGCAAGCATGGGATCTAATCTTTGTGGCAGTAATTCCATTTGAAGCAGGAAATTTTCCAAATTAGTAAGTTTCTTATGAAATCTCTCCTTTAGTGAGAGCATGGTATCAACGCTTAATGAATTGACATGTAGGGAGAACACATTTTATGTGTGACAAGGCTGAAGAAAATATGAATTGCTGGTTCAGATGGTTATAGCTGTGCGACAATTCCACTGATTCATGAGACAACCTCCAGCCAATAGGTCTTTGTTTCACACAGACAGGCTTGCGTAAGTTCATAAAGAATTAATCACTAATGATTTTACATTAAAACAAAACAAAACAAAAGAATAAAAAAAAAGTCTAGTAGTCAGTGGGAAATTACATTTACAGACACCCAGCATGCTTCCAAAGTTAAGTGAAGGGGGACTAGAGCCAGGGGACAAAAATACAGTCTGGCAACACTGTTTTCAGATTAAAAACATTTAGAAAAATATACTGGCTAAATATATTAATTTTCTTTTAGATTTTAAACAGAAATACAGACAGTTTGCTGCTTCCACCACCTAGACACATCTCAAAAGTCAGTTCCAAACCTGAATCTATAAAGGTTTTTACTGAGAACTGCTTGTTTACCTGGTTCATTTTTATTCATGAGTTTTCTGGTGTTTTTCTTGCAGAGGACTTTGATAATAAATATATAAAAATATATTCCCAGTTTAGTTCAAAAAAGGCCTTGAGAGTATGATGTAGTGTCAATCTACCATGACAGAGTGATTGTGCTGGTTCCATAAATATTTTGGGCTACCACTTCTCCATTTTTTTTTCTTTTTCCTTTTCTTTTTTTTCCTCTGCATTGTGAGATCCTACACCACATCCTTAGTGTTTCCCTGTGGAAAAACATGTTGAGAAGTCCTCCCCACCACAAGGGCAGTCAATGCTCTTTCGTATCCCAGTTTCTGATTTTTTTTTTTGGTGTTCCTAAGAGACAATTATAGCACTATAGTGCTTCTTTCTGTTAATATTCTTCAAAAGGTGCTGGGATAATTTCTTCTTTTTGTTACAAACTAGAGGGAAGTTACATGAATGGAAATATAAGAGCACTAGCTATGCTTTTCCCTCATCCTCTACTCCTGTCTGTATAGACCTCATTTAGAGTATTCTTACCAAGCTTTTCTGGTGGAAGGCTCCATTGCCATTGCAGTCCCACATTGTGTTCTTTTGGCAACATCAGTTAGTTTTTTGGCCACAGCTGAAACTCGGCTGTGGTATGAAATGCAGAAGAACTCATGTGACTAATTCACTTTTAACAATAGAGTTTGTATATAAGTCTTGCTTGGTCCTGGTGCCCAAGGTGCAAAAGAGAAATAACAGGGAAGATGAAACATGGTGAAATACAGATGAAATAACAGTAGGTGGGATCCATGCTTTGCTAATGTGTCCTTGGTACAGAGCCAGAGCTACACCGTGATACTGAATCAGTGAGTAAAAATAAAACCTAGATGCTACAACATCCTCATGATCAATGTGCTCCTTTGCAAGAGCCAGCTTTTTCTACAATAGAAGTAATGATTCAATTTCTCTAACACCAAACCATGAGCTGTCTACTAAACAAAATTAAGCCAAGGAAAGCGAGAAATCTAATTATCACACATATAAATCCTGTTTTCAATAGTCCAGATCTGGAATTTCAATTTTAAGTGCAAATAGCTGTAGGTCTAATTTAGTGATAACAAAAGCTACTTAAAAAACAAAAACAAATCAACAAAACAGAGCAGATGAGTCATGCTCCTTAGTGTATGAAGTTACATTTAATTTTATATTGAAATTATTGCATTATAATCACATCAAATTATTTTGCTTTAGCCAAAAAAATACAAGTCTTCTGTGCTATTTTATACAAGTTAGTAAGCAACAGTGGTTGGAAACCACAGAAATGTGAGAAATCATTTCCAGTTTTTGAAGCTTTCCTAGTGCTTATAACAGAGGTAATATAATGACTACTCCAGTTTGTTTTAAAACTTGGTCATGTTGCAACTGATTTCATAACTCAAAAGGTAAAAGGAAGGTTTCTGTAGGTCTCAAACATCTGAGTCACTAGATGCGTGTGGTATATATGGAACTTCTTACTGGAATGGGTTTAGTATGGGTGTAACAAGGCATGAGGTCTTTCATATCCATTGAGGACAAAAGCTCATTTTGTAATCATTTATTTTGTAATCAAAAGTATTCAATGCAGAGTTCAAAACCACTGTGTTGTACAGAAGCAGAATATTTCAGTTATGATACAAATAGGAGGCTTTGATGTAGGAAGAGAAACTTCAGTCAGTGCAAAGTAGCAGCTTCACAGTTTTAAAAATATGGTAATAGAATAATTGAACTGATGCGTTGCAAGCACTAACCCTCAAACTATGTTTCTGGAAGGCGGGCAGAGAAGTCAACGTATGTTTCACTGTGTGTTGCTGGTATTTAGGCAGATGGGTCTCTTTTGTGCTTACACAGGTCTAAGTTATTCATTGCTTAACGCACATCCCCTTTTCATTTTGATTTATCAATACTGATAGTTTATTATGCATGGTTACTTACAGAACTCAATTTGAAAAATTAAGACAATGAGAATTAAAGCAAAGTAATTCAGAAGGTGTCATGTCAGTTTTTTCCTTGAAGTAGTCTTCACCCATTGACCTTTTCTTTCCTCCTTAACTAGTGATTTTAACAAAAACCTAAAACTTCTTTTTATTCTTTGTGAAAAGTGGAGAATTGTGTCCAGAGAAGGAAAGCACTCAAATTAACTTGTCTCTTAGAGCTTACCAGTTTAGAAGATTAACTCTCTATTATGAGGTTTTGGCCCCACTTAAATGAATGCTGAAATCAATACTAAAATTGCATCCACTGAGTGTGATTAATACAAAACTAGAAAAGTGCATCAACAGTGGTGTTCCTCTTACATCGAAACATAGAAGGCTGAGGATGTTAATGCCCAGAGACAAGAAGTAAATGCAGTTCTTTCAAAATGCATGGGAGAAGATAATCTTCTGGGTGTATTATAAAGCAATCTATAATTGTCATTGGTTCAATTACAGGAAGCTTTGTGCTAATCCTCTTACTTCTTGTCCAGGAACTATTCATCCAAAATCTGTGAGGAATCACATTCAAAAAAGTGCAGTTCTTGTGTCACTAGCATTTCCTGGGCTGCTCATTATACAGTGTTTGAAAACCCCAGGAAAAAGAACATCGCTGAATATCCACAGGCATGTTTTACCACACCGCTGCTGCTGGAACTGTCTCAGCAAATGACAATTGTAACAAACAGAAGATGCACGACAGAAAGTGTCAGAACTAGAGCAAACCAAAGCTGGAGAAAGAATAAAGTCAGAGGGACAAGCAGGAATGGCAAATGCACGCATAGGTATTTAAGAAGCAAGTTTCTTTTCAAACAGAGACACTATAAACAGGACTGATATATGCCTGGCTTATACCACTGTCCCACATATTCCAGTCCAGCTCCAAGATCTAGTTTCTAGTTGCTGAATTTTCCTTTTTCTTAAACAAAAAAGCTGTGATCTGCAAATGGAAATATCTTCTACCCTTACAATGTTTTTCACCTACTCTGATATTGTCATGGGGAAAATAAGGTCTGAGTCCAGCCAAACAACATATGTTCAGCTAGCTCTTGCCCACCAGACAGTATTCAGGACTCTCTTGGAAGGGATTAGTTTTAATGAATTTTGCTACTTTCTGCAGTGATTTCATACTAATTGTTAGTTGCTTTCACTCATTTTTTTTCCCCTCTTTCTAATTGAAGTTCTCTGGCTTTTACTTTTAGCTATGACTTCTTACTCTGCCTTTTCTAAGCAGCATTAATAAGACTAAGAGGACATTGTCTGAGATGAATGCAACATCTAGAAGACTCCCTCCTTCTCCAGCATTCAGTTCTGAACTAATCCACTTATTGCTTCAAGGTTTAACTCCATTATATATGAATCTAATATAAAAAAATGTAATTATGGTTGAATTCATATCACTAAACCTCTCACTTTTTGGGAATATGATGTATAAAAGACTGTTGGCAGGTCTACATCTCTTTTTTTTTTTTAATTTAAAAGAAATATTGATAGAAATGTTGGGGAAATATGATTTTTATCAACAATATTACCTATAAAGGAACAGTGGTTTTGGAAGAGAGTGGAGAGCCAGAAAAATATGGTCTTAATTTCCCAGTAGGCAAAATGGATTTTATATGTGTGAAATTGATGAAGAATCACAAGTCAGAAGAAAGTGAATGACAAGTTCAGGAAAAAAAACTTTGTTCCATCTATATCAATCTGCTATATAATCCCAATCTATGTCATCTTCTTAATAAAAATTCTTGTAACAGCTGAATGGCAAATGAACTTTCTGAGATGGAGAAAATTGATTTGTCCTATACATATTTTGGACTAGATCCAAAAAGAGATTTGATCACTGCACTGAACTTGTGCTGGCCCCATTTACTCTCAGATAGCATACCTAGGGCTACTTACATGTGAATATTAAGTAGCTCTGAAGCACTTGGGTACCTTAGTTCACATTGCTAAGCAGTAAAAGCTTCTCTCAGTTTTTACTGTCATTACTCACATTCATCATGCAGTGCTCTGCCTCTTCCCAAATCCCCAGGGAGTTCCGGCGTGCTCCCAGCTGCTGCACTGCACAGAACCTGCCTGTGCTTTCCCCAGAGCAGCAGCAGCTGCCCTGGCAAAAACACTGCCACACACACTTACAGAAGAGATTTTGGCTCCGCTAAGTACAGGCAAGAATAACTATCCCAGGGGACACACAAGTAATAACACTCTGCTTGTTGCTGCTTTCAAGGCTTACCCACACTCATTTTCATCATCTCTCCAGGAAACAGTAGGAACCACAGATGTGAGATCAATACAGCAGGAAAATTCCAAACCAAAGCCAAAAGACCTTCCTCAGACCATATCAGCTGTCCCATCTCACTGCCTTGAGCATTAGCAGCTGGGTGTGGTAAGGTGGCAATGCCAGCAGCAGCAGGGAGGCAGGAGGGCATGAGAGAAGGGAGGGGATGGCTAAGTATAGACAAAGACAGGAATAGCATTGCCTCCCTCTCCCCTTGAAAAGTTGCAAAAACTTTGATATCACCTTGAAGAAAGTCTTCCAACCTTACAGAAGTAGCAGTCCCCAGGAAGATGGATGCAGCTAACAGGCTACTCACTTAGCTAAAGCAGCACAGCTGTCTAGCACCTCTTTGTAGCATGCATCAAAGTAATCCATTTTAATGACCCACCATCAGGCACTTCCCTAATAAGGATGAGAGAGGAAGGTATGCAAGGTGGGAAACAAATCACTACAGGTGCACAATGAGGATGTGAAGGACAGTAGCATAAGTTCACTTCTTATTGTTAATTGCCTTGCCAATAATGTCTATGTTTGAACCCTGCACAAAAAGAGCAGTTTATACAAATGTGCCTTCATCCATGAGAAATCTCAAAGAGCACTGGTCAGTGTAAGCTTTTGAAAAAACATGGCTAGTATTAGAAAAAGAACCTGAAGGCACCATCTGGTCCGTTCTCGTATGCCAAAGTCAGATCAAGTCTGACCTGAGCTATATCAAAATATGTGTAGGCAATTTTTCTTCTCCACAGTCACCTCTGTCAAATCTAGTCCAGTGGTTTACTGTCTTCATGATTAGAAAGCTTTTTTTTTTTTTTTTTTGTGTAATGACTAGCATAAATCTCCCTTACTCTAATGCAGGCCCATTACTTCTTAAAACTGATGAGCTCTAAACTTGGAGAACCAATTATCCTCATTTGCTGTAGTTGTCTTTTGTGTGTTTGAACACTGTCATTGCAGCTCCATTCAGTTGGCTCTTCTTTGACTGAACAGTCCTGATTCCTGCCTGGAACAATGCTGCATTTTAAAATACTTTTGTTGGCAGGGATCAGACTCCAAGAGACTTTCATGACTGAGATGCACCTTCCCCTCTGTTATCCTCAGTGAGTTCCAGTTATCTCTGTGGTTTGAATAATAGGTCCTGTTACTCCCTGTTTAAAAGGAGTACTCTCCTTTGCACTCTCATTTTATGTTATGTTATGTTGTATTATGTTATGCTATTTGTGTTTGCACTCACTAACTCTTTCTGAGCAATTTCTGGTCAGTTCTGCATGACATTTTTGACACTTCACACACAGGGCTGCGATTTCCTGCCTTCTGTAGGAGCACAAATGCAATGGAGACGCCTCAAGGCAAACTGGATTTCTGAATTTTAAAATTGCTGTCAATGTCCCCTTTCTAGGAGGTGCAATGTGAAACCAATGCCAGTAAACCCCATGTTATTTCTGTGGAAAATAGTCAGAGGAATTTTCACTACAAGTAGAGTCCATGGATAGATTTGTTTATTTTTGTATAAAAGGCCTCAGTTCACTTACAAATGAAGTTCAATCCCATTTTGTCAGTGTATTGCAGGGCAGTAAAATCTGAGCAGAGTGGCAGTAAATTCTCTCTAATATATGCATATTTATTTAGCTTTAAGTAGCTTCATGGTTCCTGGTTTCATAACCTCCTTTAGCTGCTTATTCTAATGGTTATAATTTTTTTTCTCTTGTTTAATCTAAATTTTCCCAACTGCAGTTTAAGCTCATTACTACTTGATCTATCTTCAGTACTAATGAGAAAATGTTTTACCCTGGTCCTCTTTAAAACACATTTTTGTCCATTAGGAAAATATTAATATCTCTTCTCAGTCTTTGCTCTCCTCTGCTGAAAATCCTCAGTTCTCGACATTGCTGGGCCTTTTCTAGGTCCTTTGTTTCTTTCTGTGAAGTCTTTAAATTGTGTTCCTTAAAACAAAGCACCCAGACTGTAAGTGCAGTTCCAGGCTGTAAGTGCAGTACTCCTGTTTGGGAGCCAGCCACCACCATGGAGAAGTATCTTGTCTCCTGGTCTATCAGCACTGCTCCTCCAGGCAGCACAGCAGAGCGCTCATGACTTGTGTGACAATGCCAACTTGCCTGGAGTTATCCACTGGGATAATAAGATCCTACTGTGTTACCATTTGCCATCTGCTGGCCAGGAACTGACTACAACATGACTGCTTTTGATATGAGTATTGGTTGTTTTGTTGTTTCACCAGTTTTAGATTTCTGAGGCTGAAAGAACGGATTTTGTCCAGCTGGAGCAGGTAAATCCACCTATCTTTAATCCCTTAAATAAAGGTGATCTGGGACCTGTGAAATATCCAGGGCAAGAATGCCACCTCTGTGCTCCTCCATGGGACATAAACGACATTGTGGTGACCCACTGGCTGGCTGGAGGAATTTCCTGAAGACCTGGTGTAGGACCCTTCAGGCAGTAGGAAGGGGGACAGGAAAGGTGAGAAGCAACTGAGGAAGCAGACCTGTGGTGACTACTATGGTGTGCATCATCAGAATGGTTGAATAGAATCACCTACCATGTCTTTCAAGACTGTCAAAATGACATGAGAGGCCATTACCAGGGCAGCCTGCAGCTGGGAGAGCTTTGCTTTGTCTCAAGAGCAGTAAAGTGGCATAAGAACCCAGCAGTTTTGCAATGCCACACTGTGGGCTACATTTCCATCTGGCATCACTCAGCTTTTATCTTCAGATATTTACAATGGCTGAAGATTTGGACAATGTATATACCTGTTCGTGCATGTACAAATGCTTTAAGTTCACATAAGATGTCTTAATAGTGATGCTTAAGGCCTCTCTTTTATAATACCCTCATTTCAAATGAATTCATCATCTTGTTGGATTGTTATCTTTACAGCAGTGGTTACTAAAAAGTGGCAGTATGCTAAACTGCTAAGAGATTCCATGGTGCTGTACCCTCTTGATATCCTGGCTCAGCCTTGGACTCCTGGCATATTATTTCTGTGTATAATTTACAACTCATCATGCTTTGGCCTTTGGGAAAGGACTGCCATTAAAACCAGAGAAGTAGCAATGCAATTTATTTATTTTCCATTCTTGGTAATGACTCACTTTTAGTTAATGAATTGGAAAAAGTACATGAAATTAATGGGGCGAGGTGTAGTCTAACTGTAAAGCAGGGAATGTGCTTCTGCTGGCCCTGTGATTTCTTCACAGGTAAAGGTCAGGGACTTGCTGACTCTGGGCAGATTATGCTTTGTAATTCTTGTTCCCAGCTGAAAAATAGCACCATCAGTCCCATGACCTGTGGGATTGGAAGAGATTTTCAAAGCAATTGGGTCTTTAACATCCATTGCACAATAACAAGTGCCTAATTCACATTTGTCCTTTAAAAAAATCTCTCCTAATTACTATCTTACTGCCTGGTAATCCAGGGATAAAGATTCTATTTATTAAAGGATAAGCAAACATTAGGAATCCTAACTCTACGAGCTGCTGGGCAGCCAAGGGTGTAGAGTTTTGGATGGGGACACCAGATCTGCTTCTATTTGCAGCTCTGCTAGCAGTGCTATAGGGCACTGAGCAAGCCACATTCCCTTCCTGCTGACAGCTAGGAGGTAGGCAACTGACAAAGTAACATCTGATGCCCATGTTGTGACCTCTCTGAGGTCAATAGGTAACAAATACATTCAAAATTTTTGCAGCCACTGTCATTAGTCATTTTCTTCAGCACAGTGGGATTGTACTGAATTTTGCAATCATTTTATCAGCTGTTGGCTTTGCTAAAGTTTACTGTGTCAATTCAGGTGTTTTAAAAATAAAACTTCTGAGTATTACTCATTTTGGCAATGGCTAAATAAAAGTAGAGGAAAAATAGGACGGTGCTCTTTAACAAACATTAGCCCCTTTAATAAAATTGAACCTACCTGTTCTACTTAGAATATGTGGTTAGCTTGGGAACATGGCTGCAGCTGTGACATGCAGAGTTAAGTCTCATAGGGGAAGTGATTGCCTCTTGTCACAGATGATCCAGTATGAATCTGGGAAGCAATGGGGCCAGCAGAGTGCCTGCCTGAACAAGAAGTAGTATGCTGTGAAGTCTATGTTTCTCTCACAAGATTTCATTATGCTGCTTCCCTGGCTTTATGGCTCTTCTTGAGTACAGATCCTAGTGGACAGGGATCTGTTTCATGAAAAAATGAAAAAGAAAAGAAGAAATTTCTTTGGGAGGCTTGGCTGAGAAATGAGACTCTTAGCAGACATAGCATGTTTTCCAGAAACAGCCCTGTGAGGCTGGTTTGAAGTACTTAAACAAGATTGCCTGTGGAAACTAATAGTGTACCTGAATCAAATAATAAAAATGGTTTGTTTTTTATCCGCCCTCTCCCTCCATCTTATCCTTATGAATACTTGTTTTGCAGGAACAACAGTGAAGGAGACTTATTGAAGTCTGAAGTGATTAAGAAATAAGAATATACCCATAACTGGGACACAAGTTGAAACAAAAACCCTTCCAGATTGGAAAAAAAATGGGGTGGAGACTCATCTATATCTGAAGGCAGAAAATGTCTTTACCAGAACCTTTAACCAGGTTTTGAAGTGCCCCTGTGACTGGTGATACTGTTTTCATTTGTGTGCTGTGTGCTGTATGTTACAGCCTTTTTAAAGGCTGCGGGGCCATGCCCTAGAAGTAGGGGTGGTGTGTGTTGTGGTTTAACCCAGCAGGCAGCTGAGCACCACATAGCTGTTCACTCACTCTCCCCATTCGCATGGGGCAGAAAATCAGAAGAAAAAAAAAGGTAAAAAATGTGGTTGAGATAAAGACAGTTTAATAGAACAGAAAAGGAACGGGATAATAATGACTACATTGATTAAAAAATATACAAAAAAAAGTGATGCACAATACAATTGGTCACCACCTGCCAACCAATGCCCATCCCATCCCCAGGCAGCTGCAGACACCCTCCAACCTGGCCAACTCCCCCCAGTTTTGTTGCTGAGCACGATGCGTGCTGGGATGTGATGTCCCTCTGGCCAGTTGGGACGCCTGTGCTGGCTGTGCCCCCTGCCAGCTCCTGGTGCACCCCTAGCCTCCCCACTGGCAGGGCAACACGAGGGGCTGAAAAGGCCTTGGCTGTGTGTAAGCCCTGCTCTGCAGCAGCTGAAACATCAGCACTGTTCTCATCACAAATCCAGAACATAGCACCGTAACAGCTACTAGGAAAAAAAATTAAATTTATCTCAGATGAAACCAGAATACTTTGCCTTACCTGCTGACTCTGAATTTTTCTCTGTTTTAAAAGTTAAGTTTCTAACATTTATTTGAATACATTTTGGCTTGAGTTTCAAAGCCTTTTGACCTTTTTTTGGAGAGCTTATTCCAGGGTAAGTTCAACATGAAACTCATTTAAAGTATGTCAGAGCCCCAAAGACAGTCTTCCCCCAGTCTGTCCTCCTCCCCTTCTTAAAGTGTTATTGTTCTGTTATTGTACTGTTTTCTAAGACATTAACTGATGAGAGAAAACACTGCTGAAACTCCATTTGTTGTCATTTAGCAATGTCTAATAAACAGGAGGTGAAAAAGAAGATGGTGTGAAATTTAGTGTGATAATTGCAAGTGGGAGTCTAATCTTGCTTCCTTTAAGTCAATGAGGAAGCTATGATTAACTTAACTTAGACCCAATACTATTTTTATTTACTCAATCGGCTTCTTCTAGATAGCTTTTCATGAAGCACTTCTGTGAAGAGCATTTAGAAACCTCTTAAGCTCTGTAGAAATTACTTTTCTGTTCCCTGGTGGCTCTGTTTTTGACAGAAGCCAGAAACAGACGTGGGAGCTGGCACTCAGAAGTTATGGGAAGAGCTGAATAACATCTATCCAAGGGTGACAGATTTTGGATAAGTTTTGCTTAAAGACACATCTTATCTAGATCCAAAGAGATCAGAATTTGAGGTCTGATCCACCTCCAAGGTCCTAAAAGAGGAGACTCTCTGAGAACAACCATGCCCTGCTGTTTGCATGGGGAAAAGTTTGACGTGTTTATCAGCAAAATGTCTTTTGTATGTCAAGGTTATTGCAGTACACAGAAGGAAATGAATCACATAAAACCTGCAGTCCTTCCTGCCCTTTCCAAACTACATTATGAGAATGTCTGGGCAGCAGAAAATATCTCAACTCCATTGTATTTTCAGAGGTCATAACATGTTCCTAACAGCCTAGCAAGATATTTTATCATTGACTCATTTATTATTTAACATTGATATTTTATCATTGTAATACTTTTCTTTAGACCTCACACCTGAAAAAGAAAGCATCCAAAAGTATGTGGTATCTGGAAATAAGAAATTACTGCCTGAAACTGGAAAATCCAGAAATAGAAATTAACATTAATTATGGCACTGATTAAATTATTAGGAAGGTATAGGCCATGTTAGCAATGAATGTGCAGAGAATTGTTTTTTAGAGAAACAGTTATATAGAATATTTTGAAATCTGTTTATCTTTACTTTTGTGTGGCTAGGGCAGGTTTTATGTCAGTCTAGACAGAAAACACAGACCTGCTTAGTATAGCAGAGATGTGATTTTCAAATATACCTCAGTCTTCACATAATAAGTTCTAAAGTTCAAAGCTGTGTAGCAACTGAGGGTCATTTCAGGCAATATAAAGGTGGTAAAGAAGCTTGCAACAAAAATGAATACGAGGTGAAGAGTGACAGGTGTCTGTACTGGTATATGTATATATAAACTGGACATTAGTGTAGCAGTAAGCAAAATTTTCCAGTAGTATCCCATTATGTTTTGAAGAAGTACCCAGAGGTCTTCCTTCACACATATTTTAATGTCTCCTTTCCACAGGCTGCTTTTTATTTTTTTTTAATTCCAGAATTTTAATATATGACACTTTCTATTTCCATTTTTCTCTGACACATGAGACTGAGAACTGTGTCAATAAAATATTTCAGGAAGGAATGGCCTCTTTGATTTAAATAAATTCATGTAGTTATAACCTGAGAGGGAAAAAATAGCATAAAAATTATCAGTATTCATGTGCTAGCAAACGTAGGTCTGGAAAAATGGTCTGGGCCTGAGGAGGTGGCTACAAAAAGGAGCTGTTGGAAACTGTCCCTTAGTCCTGGTTGAATGTACTGCAGCAACTTCCTAGCTTTGTCATTCCATTTTTGCTTTGAAAAAGTCCCAAACTGGTTATACTGTACCATGAGCAGAACATCTGCTTTAATATTACGTATCTTTTGGGGAGGGACTGTGTGTTACTCTCAGATTTTATTTATCTATTTATTTTTTGAAAATACCAACATTTTTGATGTTCTGCACTGGAAATAAAAAGCTGTTTGACTACTACTAAGCTTTCCCTGTTACTTACAATATGAACCTCTCATTATCTACCTTCCAGCTAAGTGTTGTTATTTTGTTTCCCCATCACATTCCACCATGAAATTGTTACATAATATTAATAGATGCTTTATATAACATTTCTGAAATACTAGAAAATGTGTATATTTAATAGTTGCCATCAGAGGCTTCAGTAGCTCTAATAAATAAGGATAATGGTGACCTGGTAAGATATATTCTTCAGTAAAGCTTCCAATTCCTCGCTGGTTTAACAAATTACAGTAGTGCAGATTTTGTGTTTGATGTACACTTTGAGTAAATTATCACATGTAAAAAGCCGTCCATCATCTCTCCTTCTAATACTACCTTTACATGGTATTGTCTTTTGAGAAGGGCCATTTATGTACTGATTTTGTATTCATAGAGAGCAAACTGGTTTGTGTCATGAAGCCCAAGAACGTCTTTTTAGCTGACAAATATATTGATATTTGCAACAGAAAATATGTGAATGTGAGCTTGAGATTTGACACCAAATTCATGTCATTTGCAGTTAATCCTTCCATTGTAGTAATTTATTCAGAACAAGTGAAAAAGTTATTGCAAACATCCCTGAAAGCAGAATAAATAGAAAAATATCTGGAAGTTGAAAGTGTAGAATTAAAACTCAGATCCTTGATTATCATTTTGTCATCAGCCATCTGAGAGGGATCCTCAAGCCACCTATTACTGTAGAGTTCCTTCAAGATCCCAGTGACCAGTCAGCTACTTCTGCCTAGGATAAATCTGTGGCATTCTTAGTTATTTATTCATTTTCAATAATTTTCAGTTCGCATTTTTTTCCCTGTTTAGCTATTCATCTGAAACAAATTGGTATTTCTGAATAATTTGTTTGGATTCCTGTTGCAGCTGCTGCTGTTTAGAATAGTTAATTTTCCCGTATGAGCAATGCAAGACTTCTTATTGATCACATCAGTATGGATCAATAATTGTCAGATCTCTTTTTCTGGTGATGCATTTATTAGTATACACTTCTATTAGCCATGTAGCTACTATTTGTATGTATTGCCAGTGCTACGCATCATAAGGAAACCAGATTTAATAAAAGCTGGAGGGCCCTCATTATGTCAGACTGAAGTAATTTTCTGTGTTTACGTCACAGGCCTATACTTCTGAATGCCTGGACTCTCCAATGTGCTCTGGGCTCTATCTCAGTGCATAGATGAGGATGAGAAAGGTTCATGTGTTTCTGATGCTAGTGGATAGCTTGGCATTATGGAGTGGGTGTTGGTAAAATATTCTCCTGCATTTTCTTGCAACTTCATTGGAAATAAACAATTTTTAGTATTGTTGAGCATGGATACCTCAACAGGGAACTTTCTGTGCCTTACAATTTTCTCACAATAAAACCAATATTATCTAGTCAGTGAGATTAAGTATGAGTTTTCTTTATCCATCCAGTTTGGGAATAATCCAACTGTCATCATTTCTGTAGGTAAAAATGGGATACAAAACACTAATAAATATACATTTAGGATGTATATTTATGCAATATATATTTAAACAACAGTATAATTTTAATACTCTTAGATACATTGAAATTCCAATGAGTTGTGATAAGGTACTTAAGTAGGTATTAAATGTTTTGACAAAAAGGGTCTCCTTGAGATTTCAATGTTTTCCAGTTTTGCTGTGTAGTGAAATGAAGAATTTTGGAAGCTTTCCATTAAAAAAAAAAAAAAAGAGAAAAAAGAAAAAGATTATTTAATCTTTGTTTCAGATTACTCAGGGGCTTGAACTTCAAACTTCCACATTGCAGTAACAATGTGCAGAAAAGGGATGACCAGCTAGCTCCAGGATTCTTTATGCAGGAGGGCAAAACTACTCTCTTGGTTCTTGAGGCACTGGTTTTGTACCCTTCTATTAGCTGACCTGGGCAGGGCAGCCTGGCTTTGCTTTTTTCTAGCCAGCCTCACCTCCATTTGTCCTCTCTTCTCTGATCCTTCTGTGGATCCAGGCCACTACTTTCTCCACAGTCTGTCTGTGAAGAGAGGGTGCACAAGGCACTAGGATTCAGCTGTGCTGCCCTTCCTCTCCTTCTCTTTAAGGATACTCTTACTACCTTGAGCAGGAGGGGAGCAGGGCTGGTGCTTGGGGCCCATGGCTTGGTGGGGCTCAGACGATGCTGTGCTGGTGGAAGGGTGCCCAGGCCCAACTGGCCGTGGAGCAGGGTCTGCAGTCATGGTCATGGTCATAAAAGTCATCTGACCTTCAAGAGGTCAGATCTGGCAAGCAGGGGGAACAGATGGTTTGGGCAATAGGAAGAGATTGGTATTACCCATTGCCACTGTCCCCTCAAACACCATTGGGCTGGTGGTGTCCAGAGGTTTAATGGCACTATACCTAGCAATGAGACATTTCTTGATATTAATCTCTTGAAAAAAACATATCTATCATGATATCCCAGAAAATGGCCAAGGAATGATGCCACTGATTATACGAAATTGGCTGAGAACCTGAGTGTTTGCCTTTCTCATTTTTTATGTGAAATACTATTTTGTTCTTACTTTGTTGGCAGGCTTTTGACCAACTTTGTTTAGCATATAAGCAGTATCAGTTAATGAATTCACACATAAGGGAGAAGCTTAGCATCTTGCTCTTCTCCATCCGTTCAGGAAATGATTGATTTTATACAAAAGTTTTAGGCTCTATTTGCTTAAACAGTTTTCCTGTTTTGGAACCCTCTGAGTCCCTTGGTCTTTGGTCTATTTGCCGTGGGCTTTTGTGCCAACAGCAGTTTGCTGGATTACGTCTTTTCTTGTCTGCCTGGAAACCAGAGTCCACCATGGGGATACTGCAAACTGCTCTTCCACATGTTTGATAGTCCATCTTGGAGAGCTGAGCTGACACTTGCTGGGTATCACTGCTGTCTTAGTCTGGCAATTGGCTTGTTGGTGCTAATACAGTTTGAGCAAGAAGCACCTGTGGAAAGGAGCAGTGCACCTTTTCACCTGTGTGGTGAAGACATTCCTTTCTCTCATGGAAAGCTGCCTGACTTAGGGACATTAATTTCTCTAGCAGTCAAACACTGTGACGCTTTGATATTTGATTTGGCCAGAAGGAAATGGAGCTCTCAGGGTAAACTAGTAGGGCATCAGATCCCAGTAGGTATGATTAAAAAACAAACAAAGAAACAGAAAAAACAGGGTGTGAGAGGATGACAGTAGCACACCATCCAAGATATCACTGAAGAGTTGAACAATGAAGGTGGGGGTACCCATATGATAATAGGATTTGTATTTTTTGCATCCTTATCCACTGCTGGCATGTCAGCTGCTCCATACGAATTACCTTGCAACATAGTAAATTGTTTGTCTATTTATTTTTCCTGAATTTTTTATTTTCTTAGACAAGCTGATGCCAAATTGTACATGAACTTGATAAATACATGTCAAGATGACTCTTATTTAATATTTGTGGTTTTTTTTTTTTCTATGTACTTGAGTGGGCTATATAATTTATTCGCGAGGTGTTTTTAATTTACTTATGAGCTTCTTTGTCAATTGTCTGAGCCAGATGCTATTTTCACATTTTATATCTGTGTTGACTTAATCTTTTCTTTGGGGAAGAAATTACCGTACATAACGACAATTACTGTAGCATGCCTCTTTACATGAATATCTCAAATCCTTTCTATTTCCTTGTATCACACACTTCTTCTAGGCCTTTTATTTTGTATTTTCGCACCTAGTGTATGGTCCCTGTTTTGTATTACTTAGCTGTCCAAGTATTATTTGTCTATTTTGACCTCTCTTCCTGTGGATGAATGTGTTCTCTTCATTCATGTTCTCTCTCACGTCTTGCTTGTGAGGGGTTGTCTGCTGCCTTTTTGCTCTCATTCTCATCTTCTAATTTTTATTTTGTAACTCAGCCTTTAACTGGCTTATTTGGGGGAACGCTTGAGAGAAGCAAGCTTGAAGCTAATTTTCATCTGAATGCAGTTACAGATCTGGCATAAGTTAATTACCCTTGTCTACTCCATTCACACTCATGCATTTTCAAAAGGCCTTGGCTATTTATACAGTGACACCTATTGCTTGTTCTGAAAAGGACTTTTTCAGTTTTCAAGACTAATATCATTTTTTTTTTTTTTAAACCAGTGTATGTTGAACGCTAGGACTTTGCTGACATCTAATTTTCTTTGTGTGGAAACTTGCTGACCTGGATGACTCATCAGCCTGCTGGCTTTACTCTTATTTACTACTTCTGGGTAAAAAGTTCAAGCTGGGTTATGAGCCCAGTTCCTGTAATTTTTTTTGAGGAGGAAGAGTGGTGTTGGAGTCCTTTGAAAAATTCCTATCTGGCTTTAGTTCCCTAAATTCCTAAATGGATTGGCCAAAGTAATTTTTCAACAGCTGTTGGGATTTGTGGATGAAAAGATTTGAAAAAAGTTGTCGTCACACAGGTTCCTGTACCATCACACTTGGGAGAAGCTGCAATTGAGAGCTCATCTGGCTGCTTCTGCTCTTCCCTCTTTTTCTTTATTCTTATTTTACTTTACTTTATTTTACTTTATTTTACTTTATTTTATTTTATTTTATTTTATTTTATTTTATTTTATTTTATTTTATTTTATTTTATTTTATTTTATTTTATTTTATTTTATTTTATTTTATTTCCCAGTGTAAATACCTTATATTTGGAATAATTTTGGCCAATTTTCTGGACTACAAAAATGCAATCCTTTGAAACTGATTTCTGAGTCACGTGGGTGGAAAGCTTCTACATTTCTCTGTCTTCTAAATCTGATTTCCGGTACCCTTCCACCTTAATGCCAATGTTCAATGAAATCTAATGCTCATTTATTTAATATCACTTTTATTGGGAGCATTCTTGCCAACTCTAGTTCATTGTGGTTTTACCAAGAGGGGCAGCATGTAGGCTGCTAGACAAGGTGATGAGCTGGTGCCTGGGACCTTTGCTCTCCTCTCTCACTGGCCCATGGTGCAGCCTTGCCCTCTTCATCTTTGTTTCTGTTCTCTCCCTTTGTCTGGTCTGTCTGTTTAGACAATAAACTTTTTTGTTTGTTTGTTTTGTTTTGGTGTGTGTGTGTGTTTTAATGTTTTTTCATGTTTCAGTTTTACAGTACCTCCATCACTTACAATCACAGATGGAGCCCCAAGGTGTAGTTGTAATGCTAATCGTTAAGAATAATTCTATGATTCTGTGAATAAACTGGTTTCAGCTGTTTTGAATGACTGTTTCTTCTTCTGAAGAGGATAATCCCCAGAAATAAGTAGCAAGCACTGCATATAATGACTCCAATTCTACAGTTGTTTTTTTTTTTTTTCTTTTTTCCTAACATGAAGCAAATCTCTCTGAGACTTTTAGGAGGCAAAATTTTTTGTTCACCCCATCTGTTTTACAGTCTGTTCAACTCCCTACTCCATCCAGTTGAGGTCTGAGGAGGACATTTTCAAAAGCTCACCTCCTCAGTTCCTGTTATGGTCAAGAGCAGGTCAGAGCTGGGGAGTAATTGCTTGAGTTGCCCTCAGAGAGGGATCCTGTTATGATGGGGGGAGCCATAAGAGTTTGCCTCCCTAAACTAGTTGTAGCTTCATGATATCACTTCTTAAGAACTTTCTTCAGAGTCTGTACAGGTGTTTTGTTGTCTTTTTATTAACAGGCAATCCCTAATGGGAAACATGATTACAGAGACAAGTTACAGTTGAAACCAGTGTTCACCCTCTTTCACAGCTGATCTAAGACTTGCAGAGCAGTTCTCTCTTACGTTTCATTGCTGCTTGTGTGATATTCGCAGACTGCCCATAGCCATGCTGCACGTGAACAGGAGTTGCAGTCATTAGTTATAATATTCTGATATGGCGTGTGTAGCAGTGATGGCCTTTGCTCACAGTGCCTTTACGACTACACAAGGTGAGGTTTTGAGCTGCCTTGTTCACCTATGCTTATCTAAATCCTTTGGAGAGCCTGAGACAGTGCTCTAAAGATGATAGAAAAACGCGCAATTCCCTCACTGGGCTTGTGCTAAGGCTCTCTTTAAGTGAGATTGAGATCGAGGGATTTCATAAACCTCCAATGCCTCTTGCTTCTGTGCAGACTGAGCAGTACATTGGCCAATCTTGTACAGGTCTGTGCAGGCCTTTTCAGTTCCACGTGCACCCTTTCCTGTCTTCAGGAAGCCTGTGTCACCTGCAGCATGAGGAGGCGGCAGCAGCAGCATTGGTTTTCAACACGTGTCCACCCCAGCTCAGCACTAGGCTCAATTTGTCTTTCCTTCTCGTCACCTGGGTCGATCTAATGCTCAGCGAACCTTAGCCCGAAATGAATCAGCAGTGCAGCCAGAGCCCTGCTGGGGGGGGGGGGGGGGGGGAGGGGCAGGACACAGCTGTGTAGGGATGTACTGTTCAAATCTGTCCTGGAAGATCAAAATGAGTTGGAGGCAGTGTCCTGGATTAGTTTGTCAAGTGACATGGCTACAGGACCTTTCTAAGTGTACTTGTTCCTTTTCTATCAGCATGTCACAGCTGGTTTAATTTTTCTTGCCCTTCATACAATAATGCCTAAAGACTCTTGTTCAGAGAATCTGAACTACCAATATGACTGTCATTTTTAGGTGCAGGAGATGAAAATATTCGTTCTTTCTAATTGCTTTATGTATTTCCATTTGAGCTTATAGGATGAGAACAAGGCCCTGCCTATGGATTTTAGGATAATGTCTGATGTTAAAATTCATCTCCATTTTACAAGAGTGCAAATCTGAGGGCTCTGTTAATTTGCTCTACATAAAAGAAGGGCAGGACACTAAAATTGTATATACTAAATTTGCCAGAACACCAAGAGTATTAAAGAATGAAGAACTGAGTTTTTGCTTTGTCAGTGGAATAATAGTAATAATAACAATGTGTTTTTTTGTTTGTTTGTTTGCTTTTTGGTCTAAGAAAAACAATAATAAAAAAGTTATTGTTTATAGTTGTCCAAAATATTTTTGTTCTGTCTCCTAATGTTTTGCTTAATTATAATTACTGAAATACTTTGAAGACTAAACTTAGGCATATCTTGAAACAAAATATTTTGTCAAGGAGTCTGAAAAAGGACACATTGAATTTCTCTCCTTTCTCTCCCATCCGTGCCCATTGCTCCAGAGTAAAAGTCTTTCTTGGCTAAAAGCATTTGTTGGATTTGACAATGGCTGCAGTTGAAAAAATTCTGACAAATGTCACGCAGCCTTTCCCCTGGGATCATGGAGCAATATATATGGTCCCTGTCATACCAGTAAGAAAAGAATAATAAAGGGATTTTTTAATCTGATTATTTGTCCTTCTGTCTCTGACACATGCTCTTCCTGTTGTACAGTAATTTTTTTTAAACACTGAATTTTCAGCCACAGATCAAACTGTCTCCCTGGTACCTTTAAGATGCTCCTATTGCTGTCCATTTGAACCAGGAACAAGAACACAACTGCCCTGGTTTGGGGTTTGGGCCCTGATTTTTCTCAGTTTTACTGCAAACCATGCTGATGTGTACAGCAACTTGTTCTATGGCTGACTCATCTTTGTGGAGTCATTTTTGTGTCAGTGTGGTGTGGTACAGAGGGCAATGAATTCATGTCCCTGTATGTAGCCTGTATCTTAAAAAAACAGATGTTCTTTAAACCCATGGGACCTGCTTCCAGAGCTTCATTTCAGCTCAGCTGCCTTACCCATGCTCTCCTCTGTACCTTTCCAGAAAACCTGTTCTTTTGGCAAGAGGTGTCCGGGGTATAAATAGAGGCACGTGCTCACCAAATGTCTCCATTTGCCATGGCTTCCAGTTCCCTATATACGAGCCTGCATTCTTATACACAGGCTTGCTTATACCAAACCAAAAATGAACCTCTACAGACTTCTTAATTTCTATTTTTTTCTTCTCCATGGGAGATGCAGCTGCTACATCTTCTGGGAATCTGCTGTGGAAGAATAAACACTTATTTCTGACATTCAGATCAACAACTGGTATGATCCCTGCTCTCAAAATCCCCTTAAAAGTCTTAAATTAGATCTGCCTTCACCAAAACACTATTGAACTCATAAAAGTAAAGACAATGGTGTCCACTAATGATTTCTATATTTCTTCATTCTCTCTTTGGCTGGAGGGGGATATGGGCCACCAGCATCACAAAGAGAAACTTCAGTGCTTTCTGTTGGGAGAATATTTAGTTACGGTGGTAACTAAAGTAGCCCCCCTTCTTTTTAAAGAAAGTAAAAAGAAAGTAAAAAGAAAGGCTGCTGGGGTGAGTGGTGGAAGGAGAAACCCCTTATGGCTAGGCATGCTGGGTCCATAATCCCTTCTGTGCCAGTGGAGCAAAGAAAAGGAGAACATCAGTATCCTCCTCAAATAAGGAAGGAACATCTCGGGGTGGTGTGCTACTTGGTCTGATTTACTTGTCCTCCCACAGTGATACTTGGAGCTACGATTGAGAGCATCATAGCTGAAATCGAAACTCAGTCTAGAGATTAGGGTTGCTGAAAATTTATAAGGGCAGAGTCTTGAATTTTAAACATCATAGCACTTTGCTTTGGAAAATGTATATGCTCCTTTGACTGCATTATTACCACAATACTGTATGAATGTCCCTTGAAGTTTGACTAATAGCTCTTTTAATTTTGCAGTACTATTGATATAAGCAATAAAGATCAATCTGTAGTGCTTTAGTGGAGTTTTTCTATGTATGTTGTAAACTTGACCATTTCAGTAAGGTCAGACATAGCTTCTTTTCCTCTTTCTAAAGTTTCCTGGTAGATTTTTGGAGTTATTTTTGTCTGATTAGTCTGGTTAGTTTGTGGTGTGGGGACTTGCAGGTCTCTCTCTTGTAATCTTTTGCAGGCTTGTCTGAAATGTCCTAGTGCATTTATTGTGAGATCTTGGTACAAATAATTTAGGAGGTGCTCTGTTGCAATCCATTTGTAATAGAAAAATAAATGATTTTCTTCCAATATATTTAAGAGAATGTGCTACTTGTTTTTGTTTCTGCAGAATTTACTGACACCAAGGCTTTCATGGAAGCTCGTTGCTCCCCAAGGGGTTGTGCAAATATGTTTTATTTCCACGCACAAGATTTTTCTCAATTGAAACCAAACATTTCATGTTGTGCTTTCTCTTGGAAGAGAGCAGAAAGCAATGCTAGAGGATACCACTTAAATACTTCAGCATGAGTGCATCAGGTGTTGTGATCCTACTCGGTCTTCTGTAAAAGCCATTTGTATGATTTCAGGGTACCATGTATGGGGCAAGTCTATTGGTTTCCTCTCCTGCTTCCTGCAGAAAATTTGATCTGTATGGGGATAGGACCTGTCTATCTGGAGCTTTCTCTTCCCAGTGGAGGCTGATGCACAAGGACATGTTGGAAGTGATGAAAATGGTGGGATCTTCTTGTGGTACTACCTGGAATATGATGATCACACCAGTGAAACAACCCTGGAAAGGGCTGTGTCCAGCCAGTCCCTTCCCTGTTCCATCATTCCAGGTCTCCAGGGCAGGGCAATGTATGAAGGCTGTTTTTCTCTGGCCTGACCAGGACTGATTCTGCAAGACCGAAGATTAGTCTACTGCAGATACTGCAGCACTCCGAAAGTAGTGGCCATAGCTTTGGTAGCATTTTGCGTCATGTTCCATGAGAAGTGTGATGCTACAGAGTTTGCCTTACTGACTGAACATGCAAAGTAGTTTATTCCAGAGCAAGTATTTCTAGTTCTATATGATTCCAAATGACGGTAGCTTAAAAACATCCTAAAGTTCAGCCAAAGTTTTCTTGAATGTCTTAAAAGCCCTGAGAAGGAATCATTTACTTCATCCTTAATTGCATCCTGGCTGACAACTGTCAAACCCCTGGGTCTTGTATAGGAGAGAAGGAGAAAGGGAGATCTCAAACACAGACAGCGCTCACATCTGGGATTTGACTCTGGGACCAGATTTTTCAATAAAAGACCAAACCAGCACCTTTAATGCAAGTACAAAATAAGGACTTTGAGAAGAACTAGAGGCTTGGATAAGTTGATCGTCAAATATAAGGAACTGTCCTAAAAGCCTTTGTTCATTTCTGCACTACAGACCATTTCACGCATATCTTGTCAGTGCAGGGACGGTGAGGCAAATTCATATCCTGGTATTGCTAGCCTGGTGCAGAGCTGTACTGCTCCAGCCTCACATCACAGCTGGTATAGTCAGAATTTTAGAACCATTTTGAACTTAAGAATTCAGGAAATTGCAGATAAGTTTGTTTGAAAGGACTTTCTCTGCAGTTTAGCTGCCATTAATAACAGCAGCTTCTTTTCCTAAGCAAAGATCCATGTTAAAAATGTCTACTTTTAGTCAATGTCTAAATTCATAGTCAAAGGCTAGACCTTGACAGCTTGTGGTCTTGTGGTCCCTTGAAGTAAACAAGTGCTCATGAAATGCTTAAATGCATACTTTGGAAAGCTTAGATGGATTCGAATCCAGGAGACTGTAGCTGCTCTGTAGGAAACGTTACAGCCTCTTGTCAGGCTCCAAACAACTCAGTGACACACTGCACACTCCTTCTGAGCTGCAGCTTTACTTCAAGCATGTTCTCAGGCAACAGCAAAATGCCGGAAGTGACACCCAGCAGGCAAGTGGAGAGAATGTGAAGGGTAGAAGCGCTACCCTTTCATCTACTAGTTGACAGACACAAAACTTCATTTCGAAACTCAGAGGAGACTATCCAGGTTTAAGACTTCCTTCAAACACAGTTTGGGCTAGTTAGCTGGCTGAATTGTGGTTGCACTACCAGCTGCTCAACTTTAGACACTTTCTATATGAAAACAGATACAACAAAATGGCCTGGAATAGACCTTGGTGTCTGGACTGTCTCCAGGAGAACCTCAGAATGGATGTCTGTACCCATTGGAGTCAAACAATAAACACCGTCTATGTCACATGGGCAAAAAAATTTGCACTTTTGCCTATTGTCTTGTGCTGAAACTTCCTTGGAAGCTTTGAGACAAATTCTTGCACCCTGTAGGATGATAATAAGAGGCAGCAATTATGGGGAATAGTCTCAGTTTCAAGTAAAAACAGTGCACAGGCATACATCAGTGAACACTACTGCAGCATCATATTTACCTTCTTTGTTTATAGTGGACTTCATTTAACTGGAAGGAAAAATATCCGTGAGCATTTACTAGTGGAACAAATCAAGGTTGCTTTCTTGACACCAGTAAATATGATGATATTCACTGATTGATTGTCTATTTTAACTGCTCTGTTATTGTATGTGTACTGATAGGGATTGACGTATTGACAGACTTATCTCACACAACAGTTTTCTCTGAAGTGCTTTAATAATTTTGTTTCAATAAACTTACTTAGCATGTTAATCATTACTGTACAACACAAGTCACACCCCTCAACACAAGTCACACTCCTTTAGCTCAAGAGATGTTAAATAGGAAGATATGCTTTTTAAATGCAAAATAAAATCAGAGAGGGCAAAGAGGCGTTAAGATAGCTAGTCTGATTTTCTCTGACAGTGCAAGATCATTTCCTGAAAAAAGACATTGTGTATGCATGTGTATATGTGTATTTACATTTGAATATGAAATATATGCATTTCTTCTTTCTGTGGAGAATCCCCTTTCCATAGAGAAACCCTTTTAAAAATGAACATTGACAAGAGGTTGGCCCATAAAAGAGAATCTACTGTTATTTATGTTGCTAATGGCTGTCAACGTAAGCAGTGAAAGAGAATGAATACATTAAAAATTAATTATTCAGCAGCACCTGCTGGTGTCCTCAGAAACACTGCAGCATATTTCTGGTAAATGTTTCTTCATCGCCCTAAATTTTTTGGTACCTAACCAGTCAGTGAGAAGATTATGATACAAGGAAAGGAAAAAAAATATATTTTCTTTTAATAGCCGTCAATTCTTTTTTTTATTAGGATATATCCCTCCCTAATGGAGCTCTGCCTCTCTAGGGAGCAGCAAACCAACCACAGAGGATGTTGGTCCCATCTGTGCAGTAACAATTAGAAGCATTTTAACTCTGTGTGCAGAGGGATGAAATTACATTATTCATGAAGTGATCCCTTGCAGCTATTTGGCGTTACCTCAGTTTGCCTCCTGGATTTGGTTCTCACTCCCTTGCAGTAAGTGGCAGCTATTAGCAGCTCCATGGCCTCCCCCGGTTGCCTTAGCTCATGCCCTAGAGTCAAGGAAGCACCACCAGTTTTAGCAACAACATGGAGCTTTAAAAATCACTTGTGTTCCATAGGTCAGTAAGTTACCTACTCTCATTCCCTTGTGGACAAAATTTCCATTGACTCCACTGAGAACAAGTAAGGCTGTTATCCCATTAGGAGCTTTTCTGCATTATTAGAGTGCTTCTAGTATGGCCAATTTGCCAGGCTGATTTAAATTCTGGTTTGGGTATTGCTGGAGCTATTTTTGATGCAGCATTTTTAATCTGATCTCCACGCACACAGTAGCAACCGTATACATGTGGTATGTTTAAGACTTGGAAGTATCTGTTTTTAATGAAAAGACATTAAATTTTGCCCTTCTTTTCCCCTGCTGACTAGAAGCAGCAGGTTCCTCCAAATTTGCTAGTTGTAATTTCTGGTCAACCTCAGAACCACTTCTTTCCTCTAGGACACCAGAAATTACAAAAATGCCTGTCTCTTTCCTGGGAGTGGGTGGGTTGTAATTTCTATTTAGCATCAGCTCCTGGAACTGCCCTTTTCTAAGGAACAACAAAGCCAACATGGGGCATCGTTGTCCCCTCCTTTACCAGGACAGCCTCAGTGGAGAAAGGAGAAAACAGATCACAGAAAAGGGAAGGCTGTAAGTCATTTACTATGAAAGTAGAGCCACTTTACTATTAAGTGACATTAACTGTAAATGTGGATATTTGTTATTGTTGTTGTTTATTTTCACTGATCATAAGAGTTTGTTATTATAGCAGCTACTAACCTACTGTGTTATGTTCACTGGTGAGCTGCTCAGCACTAATTCTTTCAAAGTCTGAGCGTATGGGGAGATGTGCTTTCTCACGGTATGCTCCGCACACTCAAGCATAGCTGTGAAAAGAAAGCATCTCAGAATCTCATCAAAAAATAAGAAAGAGCTAAAGGATGCATTTTGGCTCACACAGCAATGTGAAGACATGCATGAAAGCAGGTACTTCTCTCACAGCTTTCTGTTGGTTGCCAAAATAGAGGGTTGGGCTGACGACATATGTGGAGCTTTGGCTCCATGTACCTACCAAGTAGATAGAAGAACCAAGCTGTCATGGCAAGAGACCTCTTCTTTGCTCATTTAGTATTGGTCCTTCTTTCCTGCTCTGTAAAGAAAGCAGAAAAAATTAGGGTTTCTGCTTCCAGTTCACATCTGTGGTATGAGTTGCCCCTTACCCCAGCCAGGGTACAAGGTACCAGGAATCTTAAGAAAGTACCCAATTGTCAATTATGGCTTGTAAACTGCTCACTCCACTCTCCCTAAATCTCTAAATCAGTTGATCTCTGAAAAGGGCTACCCTATCAGCATAAAGTCCACATCAATTTGTATGGGATCTAGCAGGATTATCCTCAGTAGAAGGATGTGTGTATGGTGCTATATATAATGTGATGTCCCTGTTCTACAGATATAAAAATGAGTGAAATAATGCCAGTGAAAAATATTTCTTTTTTGCTGATGGCTCGAGGAAAAAGAAAAATAAAAAAAAAAAAAAGAGAGACAATAAGCCTGTAAAGTGCTGTACCTTCGAGAAAAGTAGTAGGATGAGTGCTAGCTCTAGCTTTCAGCCATGCTTGCATTAATCCCATGTTGACAGAGTTTGCCTGTGTTTGACCTTGGAAAAGCTGGCAGTCATAAAACAAGAATAGAAACCATTCAGAGATAATAGGAAAAAAAATCTATGGTACAGAGCCCATGTTATGACCTTGGTGACTTTTCTGAAAACAGAAAATTTCTACTTATCTGAGTTGTTTTCTTAAAGAATTCCAGACGTCTAGCACAAAATGATTGGAGTTGATGCTCTTGAAGGTCTTTTCGAAACTAAATGATTCTTTGATTCTATGAAACAATGAAGATACTTGTTAAAGTCCATTCTGAAATCACTTAAGTCCTACCCTAAGTTGTTTTTCCCATTGAATCCCAGCCAGACAATGAGACTAGATTGATTTCTTCTCATGCAAGTGTCTAAGCTGTTAGAGAGCACTGCTTCCTGAGAAATGACTGAAAGCAGGGGCCACTAACTATTACTCTTTCAGCCTGCTGCAAAACTCAGCCATCTCTCTCTGTACCCTCTTGTTTCAGGTTGTCATTAGGAATGAATTGTGCTGACAAGGGCATCCTCATTATGATGAACTAAAGTTTATCCACAAAGAAATGCAATTCATTCAGCAGAGACTGAAAGCAAATCACGTCCAATGACTACATGACTAAAATGGAAAAGTTAAAAGGAAGGAAACAACTGTAAAGGTAATAGGGCTTCCAATGAAATATTGTGAGGAAAAAAACCTATATTGTTGATGCATATCAAACTCTATGAATCAGAAGAAGAAATACAAAGACCTGAGTATAAATATTGCAGTGAAAATGTTCTGAGTGTTTTTCCCATTCTGTCTTTTCTGCAGCTGCCAGGCCCCTGTGGGATGAGATCTAAGCACTCGCTGAGTTTAAACTAATATGGGGGGGGGGGGGGGGGGGGGGGGGAGAGATATGGAGCACTCATTGCTCTCTCTGAGTTGCACAACAAAATAAACATGTGAAGGAAAGATGTGTTAGCTTGGGGAAAAAAAGAATCCCACTGGTCCAATTCTGCCAGGCCTTAGGACAGTTGAGACCACAGGTGCCATTTTGGGAGGGAATTATATTAGAATGGAAGAACTCTTTCTTTTTCCATCTTGACAGTGCAGCTTTTCCTGTTTTCCTTTTGGCTCCCCAGTGCAGTTAGTGAGGCTCCAGGTTAGGTGCCAGGATGCAAGTATGAGGGGGAGTTTGAGAAGATGTGGATGACTAGAGGGCTACCAGCATGGACCAGCTTCCCCCCAGCCAGTGCTCAACCTCTGCTCTCTGCTGTTTTGTCATACAGAGGGCAAACATTCCTCTGAGATTTATCATCCTGCTAATTAAGCAGCAGCTGCGGCCCTCCATGTAATTTCATCTGCTGGTGGCATGCACGCTGTTTGGAGAGCTGTGAATTCCCTAGTCATCAAGTTTCTATGGGTGTGAATTTGCTCCCTTTGATGCTAGAGCACTATATAACAAACTGTCAAAGCTCAGGCTCATTTTACCTTAGCATTCTTGTGAACCTTAATTGCATATCTGATTTTTTTTGCTTAAGACAAATAAGTAAGTACAGTCCAGGGGCTGAAATATCAGCTTCTGCATAAACACAGATCATGTAGTTACAAATTATTTTATTGATAGTGATACATCTCCAGAATTAGTTTTTGGAAGGTGCATGTGCAAGACTATAGGTAATATTTAGACTATAGTTAGCAAGCTGGTTTTGTTTGCTCGGTATTTAAACACTTCAAACTGAATACGTTATTAGGTTTAGTATATGTCAAGTATTTTGTTTTACCTATTGTCATTTCCTTTTCCTTTGTCATTTAGTATATTAAGCTAAACTCAATGCTGTCACTGTTGTCCTTCTCTTTGATGAAAAATGTTCAAATCAGAATGACATTTTTTCTAAACCAAATGCTGTGGAACACAAGACAATGAAGGCAGAGATAACCAAGTTAGCTCTGAATGAATATAGTCACATCAATATGATAATTTTTCTGAGGTAAGTGGCTGAGACACCCATGTAGTTAGCTCAGGCACATGTTAACCAATGCTAGTACTCCCGTACCTAAACAGACAACACTGCTGGGATCAGGCTTGCAAAGCACCATCACACATATCTGTCCATCACCCTAAAAGATACTGAAAAACTGGAGAGGGTTTCATAAATCTATGCCAAAGTGACTACTGGGCTTGAAAATCTGCATTATACAGAGAAATTTAGAAATTCAATCAATTTAGCTCAACAGAGAGAGAGAATGAGGGCATAAGTTGATTGTACTCTTAATCAAATAGACTTTTCTTTAGATAAAATTGTGGAGAAATTAGGGTCCAGGTAAAAGGGTGGGGGAAGGGATTCACCTTTCCAAATGTAGATTTCCAAGTGTAGAAACATACCTGAGGCTATATATCTTGGAATTCAGATATAGCGACACTATACAGGTGATAAATATACATCTAGTACATACACCTCCATGCCTGAACAAGATTCCCTTTTAACCAATGAGAGAACAAGAAATAACTTGTCTAGGTCACTATTTAGCTGATCTAAAATAGGTCAACTGAACTGTGCTTTGGCAATGCCTGTTTTTTTCCACTGTCTATAAAGAGTCTATCTCAGGCATAGGTGTCTAGAAATGAGAGAAGAAAATTCTGCTCACAATGTACATTTTGAAACAATATGGGTCACTGTGACCTGGAGCATGTTGCAAAGGGAAGGGGACAGATTTTTTATACTGTTTGCTATCTATAAAACAAGACTGGCTACATTTTTTTTTTTTTTTTTTTGAGATATGGTGTCTTCCTCAGCCTAAGCCCTATACAAGAATTATTAGGTAGGGCATCTTGGATGGTGACATATAGTTGTTACTATTAAAGCTATTGAAGTAATTTCAAATAATTTCTTTGCCAAAAAAATGAAATAACTTCATTGATGATAGTAAAACTCTGGAAGGTTTTATGGAAGCCTTGATTTCTATGTGCAATATGCTAATTAGAAACTGAATGTGCTAATTTGTCAGTATACCAAATTCAAACTAGTCAGCTTCACTTTGGTGTCCTCACACACAGACATAAGTCAGTATGTTAAAAGTAAATTTTTTTTGAGCATATTCTGGTTTTAAAACATAAATGATACTACCAAAAGATGAAAAGAGACATTAAGTTTTAAATACTGTTTATCTTCACTAAGCACAAATGAATGCAGTTTTATCAACTAACATGAAAATAAATTCTAAGCAAGTAGAGACATGCCAATAAAAATGTCTCAGTTGCTAAATCCTAACCAACTGATAAACTTATTGTCTTGCTAGAAAAGAAACAGTAATAATAAAAAAAGTTATATTTTCTATTAAGCTTCTTTTTATGGCTTGCAGTCAATTTATATATCTGTATGTAATTCCCTGGAATACAGAGGCAAAAATGTACTGCCTAAATGTTCAATTCACTTTGGGAAAGCTGACAATGATTCTTGATCAATAACAACTCACTGTTTTGACTAAGTGTGAATGTCACAACTGAAATTGGCTGGTAAAGCCTGTGAGGAGTTTCGGTCCATATGTTGCCTTCCACAAATGCACTTTTCTTTTGAGGTGCAGGAAAAAAAGGTAATTTTCTTTTACAACCATCAGCTAAAGGGTGTAGGAGTTGAACTAACTGGCAACAGGTTTAAATGCTTACTAAATTTTAAAATTATTTCTCAAGCAAAGACCATTTGTCAAATGAAAGGTCTTCCTCAGTCCTTCTCATAGTCCACTCATCACACTCAGCTGTGCTGGCAGTTGCTGCTGGGGGCAACTGGGGAAATGATCAGGTCTGGCAAGTGGAATATTTCAGTAAGTGTAGGAGGAGTCTCAGGTTTGTTTAGCTGAACAAGCACACAATGAATTTGCCTTTTTCCTCTTACTAAAAAAAAAAAAAAAAGTAAATTAAAAAATGCAATTGTCTTTACTAAAAAGTCTGTACCATGCAACAGACTGTACTTTGCAATTAGCACAGCTGCTAAGGAGCACCTGGAGTTTCCAACCAGACTCATTTTACAATCCAGGTGCAGGTGTCTGCAGGATACATGCACTCCATTAAAATGTTGGATGCAAACACTTGCTGAGAATGAGCCAAGCAACCCCCTATGCACAGCACATGTTTACAGCCATCAAGCTGGGATCCAAGATGCCTTAGCACCAGGGACATGTACCCTTCTCAGTACAGTGTTAGGTGTCTAGAGTTCGAAGGGGCTATGGTGAGAAGTCAGAAATGCCACAGGCCCCAAGTTCCACGTCAGTCCACACCCCTGTCCAGCCCCGCCCCCCCCCCCCCCCCCCCCCCCCCCCCCCCTTGTTTTCTTTCTTTTATGGAAATGGGGGATGTCTGTGGCTGTAATGTAGAGCAGCAACTGCAGAAAAATGGAGTGGCAGAAGAGTCAGAGAAGTTGTACAGCCCAAATCCTGCTTCCTCTCTGAGGCAGTCTGAGCCTATAGTAGATGGCATGGAGGGATTACGATCTCTTGCTAAGCATTGCTAGCAGATACAGCATGGATAGTCTAGACAATTTTAGATGGGGAACTTGTATGTCCTTCTAGCTACCTGGTCTGGTTTGAGCCAACACAGGTATTGAAAAGTTCCAGTTACTTTGTATTTACAGTGAAATAATTTCCAAAGAGATGATTGAAGTGACATGACCTGAGTGGTTTCACAGTGCAGATCACCTTTTCTCTGTGGTAGAGAATGGTGTCAGACACAGTTTTATAAGGGCTCAAGCCATAAAATGTCCAGGCAAAGGAATTAGAGCAGTGCTCAAGTTGGCCAAACACAGTCTGCCAGTTTATGTTACTGTGGCTTTATATGTATAATTACATCATTAAATGGTGCTGCATAACATACATGAGTAACTGCAGCAGCATCTTCAACGCTTCAACAGATGGCTTTCCGATCTCTCAGACAGAGGCAACTGGAGGTAATGATCCAATCCCAAAATATGAATGAGCATATTCAGGTGGCTGAATACACACTTTGTCAGCACAGCTGGGTGTTAGTCTCCTACATGGACTGAGGGCTTGAACTTCACTGAACAAAATAATTGCTTGTTCTGACTCACACATTTGTTCTCATCTAAAAAAGTTGCTCAGGATGTGTGGCAAGGATTTGGTTTCCCTCAACCAAACTCAGAGGAACTCATTTGGAATACTGCATATATAGTTCAATCCAGGGCTAGTGCCTGTGAATTAAAGGTGGAAGTAGAAGGTAAAGAGGACCTAGTAATGAAACAAAACACTTGAGTTTGTTTTGATCCATCCAAAGGGTGTTAATTAGATGCATGATTAACAATAATTGATGAGGATTCACTAATCCTTTTTTTTTTTTTTTTCCCTCAGAAATCACATTTCTTGCAAGCATCAGAGCATGTATATTTTTGGAGAAGGACATTTGAAAAAACTAAAATATGTTATTTTGGAAAGCACAAGGAGTTAGACTTGTAACACCACCATCTGGTGCACTCTGGTCCTGCCAGCGGGGAGTCCTACCTGCCACAAAACATAGGAAGATATAGCCTTTGGTACATTTCCAGGCATGTTGCCTCATGCTATTGCCACCAAGAGGCTGCAGCAGAGAAAAACACGAGTTGCTTAGAAGCTCTCTACAGATCCTTAAAAGGGAGCTCTTCTGAGGGGTTATCTGAGCCCTCAGATTTCCCATGTGGTACACAGCATGAGAGAGAAACACAGTACTCTGGTGCAAAGTGAATTCTAAGTGCCACAGTTATATACCAAGTGTAGATACTATTTTATTAAATGAAAAAACAAACCTAAACGTCAACATGTATGGGTACCCAGCACAAGTTCTCACTCTGGTCTTTCCAAGCACCATAAGAGGAAGGTGGAATTAGTAAATGGGTTTAGCAGATCCCTTTTGATGTTCCCTGTAATAGCAAGACACATGATCTAGTATCACAAGATATTTATTGGAGGTTAGGGAGCCACTGTGTCTCAGACTATGAACTCTTAGGTTTGAGTTATTAGAGGGTCATACTAGGCAATGTTATTTTACCTTCTGGTGATCAATCCTCCAACAGTGCTCTGAACCTTGTTTATAGCATAAAAAGTAAATGACTTCTGCTTAAACCTTTTGGTTAACATGACAAGTAGAAGTATTAATCATAATGATAAAAACCAAGGTTTCTGTACAAAAACCTTGGTGATAATTGTCATTTGTCAGAGAAATAAACTTTTAACTAAACCTTTGTCTCCATTGCTTGTCTTCCACCACTGTGTAAACACATCTGATAGTATTAATTTCACTCAGTATGTCTAAGCACATAGGTTTTCTTTGTGGCATCATAAATATGGATGGTCTCCAAGGGAGATTTATGAGCTAATAGGTTCCATATGTCCAAACTACAGCCTGGCTTCCGCATAACTGTTAATGGGAACATACTTCCCTTCAGCTTCACACCCAAGCCGCTCATACAATATAGTGACAACGCAGAAGAGGGAGGAAGATAGTGACTGAGGCTCACAATCCAGCATAGCAGACAGCCCTTTCTATCAAAGTCTGAGAAAATGCGCACATGCAACCTGGGATGCCAAATAGGCCCACATGTTGCAAATGTTGTGTCTTCATTGAAAATGTTTTGGGTCTAACATCCTGACTTCACTTCAAGGAACATGAAAGCATTTGCTAACAAGGAATGCTGGAACAGCTTGGAAAACTCTTGGAATTTCTTTCTCATGTAGATCATCTATGCAAGGTTTCATAGCAATTTTTTTTTTTTAATGGACATTTGTCACAATTATCAACAATTTGAACTTAACACTCACGCTTAGGAAAAGCATTTTGACAATGTGGGTTCTCCCTATGGATCAATCTGATAGTTTAAAAGGTTGTCTAATTTATTGGAGATAAATGAATTTTGTAATGGCTTTCCAAGCAATAAATCTAAAGGTATAAATGCTTTGTTTTAGTCACTTTTGAATAAGCCACAAACAATTTGGCCTCTGTGTCTTCCTATCAGAAATTGTTTTGAACCTGTAGCTGCTCATTTGAATTTGTGAGAACAAGAAGTTTGGGGTATTGCCAAATCTCAGCTATACAGATCAATATTACACATTTGGTGCTGTTGTGTAGAATTATTTTTTCCAGTTTGTGGACTGCTTTATTACTGTGATGAATGCAGTGTGAGACTCATGGATGAAGGAAAGTCAAATAGTTGCCAACTATTTCTTCTGAAGCATTTGTGCAACTTGGAAGGTAATGTGACTGGTGCACACATCATGCAGTGGAACATATTCCTTGTTATAGGCTTGCAAGGCCACTGACTTTTTTTTTTTTTTTTTAAAGAGTTGATGCTGTTTAAAGTCCATATTTGAAAATATTACCAAAAGTTACCTTGTGTTGCATCTGACATAAGCCATTTTATGCAGAAAGAACATGATAGCAAGCCTTAGTCCATTCTGTGAAAGCATAGGGTGAGCTGTGTGCTTAAGGTAGGATTTCAAAATGTAGCTACAATGGGAAGCTGAAGTTCAGTAGGGCTTGGGTGTCAAATTCCAGAAGGTTCCTTTGAAATTCAAACTCCAGTAATTTGGCAAGAGGTAATAAGCTTCTGTTTACTTTATTACTGAGTCTTAGCAGAGCTTGTCTCACTAGGAAGGCCCCATTTTGGGACAGAAGCAAGTGTATGCCTAATTGCACATGAGTAGCCATTTTCACTTCATTATTTAAGAACATGCGAAAGAGCTTTCCCAACATGAATACTTTCTTGAAGTTTGCTTTGGGACTTGTTGGCAAGTGTGCAAAATATTGTTTAACTTTTGGAAGTGTCATAAGGCTTATTTAATGAAGAACAACCACCTGCAGTGTTAGGAGAAACTGCACAGGTATTGTAGATTCTATTTTCTATATAATCAAAGTATACTGTATAAATTGCAGGTTTTCTGTATATTTTACTTTTTTGTTAATTTTGCTTTTTGTGATCAGATCTTTAGAAATAATTCTGCCCAGAATGCCACTGCCAGGTGATTTTTAATTTCCCTTTTCAAAATCATTAGGATCAGAACAGTCTGAATTTTTTAGTTACAAAAGGAAGAAAAATGCAGTGGAATAGATGAAGAGAGAACAACTGTCCACTTACTTCTTGTTATACAAGAAACAGAGTGCACCAGACAGGCTCATGGTGATGCTCCTGTGAGACTTCTTGGAGTTTAGATACAGATGCTCTGAAATACTCAGTATTTACCAAAATGCAGATGCCTGCACTCCTTCAGTGCTGTGGGAGTCCAGTGTACTTGTACATTTTTTTTTATCTTCACAGAGCACTGTCATAATTTACCAGTTTATGAGGGGAGATATATCTAACACTCTAAAAGCCTTGAGACATTACTGTAATAGTGGAGGGATAAATACTTTACAAGAGGTAGTGCTGTAATAGATTGCTCTATTAGAAATCTGTGAAGTGTGTTGTCCAATGACGTTAGTTGCCTGTCTCCACTGAAGCTGAACTGATGGTCTGGGTCCTTTATCTCCATATTTTCAATCACTATGGAAGCATAAAGTTGCAGCACATTGTCAGATTCTGGGCATTACACCACTGTCACAGAGGTGTCCCCATTGGGTGTTCTGTGCAAGAAAAAATGGCAAAAATGTGATTTTCTATACAGTTGTTTGGCTAGCTTCACATACTGTGAACACGTCACTGCACATTGATAGGAGCCAGGATAATTGGATGGGGTGATTAAGAATTAAAGTCATCAAGTTAGAGAACAAGAAAATCAATGTGCAACGTTCAGCACGAGACAGATCATGCAGGGGGAGCCAGAATTTGACCCATCTCTTCCTAATTTAAATGAAATGTGTGGGTTGTACGTTTGTCTGTGTTATATCCAGATGTAATGATACCAAACCAGATCAGCATAGATTTAAGCTAAAGATCTAGTTCCTTATTCATCTGGCACAAAAGTGAGTATTCAAACAGTTGCAAGTTCTTAAATTCACACATTAAAAAAAAAAAAAAAGCCTGATTGTCTTACTCATAAAGGAAGCGAGAAGTAACACATCCCTGATTTGCCTTTCCTTCAGAGCAGATGCTCCTTCTGGTTTATGTACTGAATTATTCGTATCACAGTGATTTGACATGAATCACTGTGAATGCAATGTCATAGGAACTCTGGCATTCTCGATATGCCCTGTCTTAAATGGATGCTGCAGGAAGTATAGATTTGTCACTGTGATTGTTTTAGATGAGGTAGCATTTACCATTTTTACAAATTATTGTTTGCATTTTTGTAATGATTGCTATTTATTTTAACACACAACAAATAAGTAGAGTTCAGGGTTTCTTAGCCACCCATGTTTTGCTGGTGTGAGGCTGTTCTGTTGTTCTGTCTGCATGGATGCTAAAGTAAAGAGGTCTTTGTGAAAGTGAACATTCGTGCTAGAAATGCTGCAAGCTTTACAGAAAAAAAAACACAGAAAAATAATGTAATTTTGGCCTGTGATTGATATCCTCCTATCTGAATGCTCCAGAAGTTTGAAACTATACTTGCTAAAGGTCCTGCAGTGGCCAGAATCTTATATAATTTCCATATATAAAATTGTCATGCATTTAAAATCAGGTGGAAAGGGGATATTTTTAGGATTAGATGAAAGTGCTTAAATGTCTCATACAGATGTTGTAGCACTTACTGCAATGGGGAGTTGATAAAAATCAATAATTACAGTTTTGAGGATAAGAGCTCTCTTCTCCAACAGCTGTGGAAAGCTTCCACTTCATTTTTGCTGTGTTACTCAAGACCACAATGTTGCAAAATCAAGTTTGTTTGGAAGTAATTCTATTTTCTTCTTTCTGTCTTCCTTTCTGTTTTGTGTCTCTATCTCAGCGGCATGGCTGAATAATTTCAAAGTGTAAATCCTGTTTTGGAGATATGAGAGGCTGACTTTTCAAACTTTAGGTGCTGAAAAGCTTGAGGTGCTCAAACAAACCCTAGTAGCAAAGGATAAGGGGTCAGAACTGGGGGATGTGAGGCAGTGCTAGTCCTTGAGGTGTACCTGTGCTTCAGAGCAGCAAAGCATTTAACTGTGGCTAGCACAGTTAACTCACCATCCTTCAGCTTAATTCACTCTGATTTTAAATCATGGTCGTGGGGTTTGCTTAATATAATTTTTTCTTTGAGGACAATGTTATTTCCTATTCGGCAGTCCCTTGCGAAGGCACCAGTGCCTTAATGTGCATGTATTAGGCATGCAGCTGCTGCACACTTCCCATTGGGAACAGTGCTTTATAATTTATGGATGTGTTTTTTGAAGTAATAACTCAAAATTACATTCTGTTTTATTTAATCTTTTTTAATTGGCATCTCAGAGGCTTTGCAGGAGTCTGGCTGCAGATTTTCCACTTTCTATTGGATTATTCTTTTTTCTTTTTTTTTCTTTTTCTTTTTTTATTTTTCTTTTTACTATTAACTACTGCATGCAGAGAAAAGTACACTCTCTGACAACAGTCCCTGCATGAAGATTCTTAATTAAATTGTACGCAGCATGTTGTAGAAATTGCACAGTTTCGGAGTCACGAGGTGCACGTATAATTTGGCATTTTACATGACAGCTTTGCATTTCAGCAGGATTCCAAGACACCTTCTTTGCCTCCAACATAAAATATTGTTAGAGGAAATGATCCAAAATGTGCATATACTTTGCTTCTCTTAAGTTTTAATTGCTTATCTTTCTTAAAGGTTTTTAAATAAGCCACTTACTGTTGATGTTAGTATATATATAAGCCACTTACTGTTGATGTTAGTATATACATCACATTTATTCATGCATACAAAATAGATTTAGGATATGGATACATTTCAAAGTCACAAATACATACATCCATTGATACGTGACTCCAGCTGCTTTATTTAGCAGTTTAATTTTTAAAAAAAAGGAGAAAAAATAAAAGAAAAAGAAAAAAAACACAACAGAACTTTCAAATGGAAATGGGGAGAAAAAAAAAAGAAAAAGAAAAAAAACACAACAGAACTTTCAAATGGAAATGGGGAGAAAAAAAAAAGAAAAAGAAAAAAAACACAACAGAACTTTCAAATGGAAATGGGAAGAAAAATGTGAGCAATAATTCCCATTCATCAGATACACTTTGGATTTCTAACCAGTTCTATCCATGGTGCTTTATACCCATAGTACCTTCATTCCTTCTACATGCATGCACATATATATATGCATGCATGCCAGAGAAACACAGAGTGCTGACAAAGGAGAAAGGAGGTTTTAGGACTATTCCTCACCCTAGAATATAATACCTGCAGGCTCCTTCTTTTTCAGAATAATTGCAGGATAGCAGCTGACTTCATCACTTTCATTTTTGTATGAAAATACTGAATTAGCTCCTGGATCCTGTGCCTTTACATGTACTTAGCTAGTCTTCAGGGATGATTGCTTTTTCCTGTCTGAAAGCAGCTCTAAGTTATGCTGTTACTCTTTGATCTCTCTTTGACGTAGTGTCTACAACCCTGGTACCAATTAGGAGATGTTTTCAGGGATGGCAGGGGAAGGCCACCAGCTCCCATGACGTGGCTGCCTTCCCTCTGGATTTCTCATTCTTCTCTTTTCCGAGAGCAACATTTTCAGACCCACAATAAGAAGCAACCCCACAGCCCACCAAGCCTCATCCGAAGGAGCTGAGTAGCCTGCAGTCATCAATGGGAAAATGCGTGCGATGGGGATATTTACTGGGCTGCAGGAGAGCAGCTTGCAAAGAATGGGTGTGCAAATGTCTCTTCTCACATGTTTCTCTCCCGTGTCCCTGACACGCCTGTAGCAGTCCCATTGAGAGAAATCATATCACAGTTTCTGAAGTCTTTTTTCACATTTGTGCCCACACCATCCAGTAGGACATTGGGAGGGAAAATTAACAGTGACTCTTATCTGGGGCATGCTGTGCTGGCACAGGGGAGCTTTCCTTTTCCTTTCTCTCATCTGAGTGACGTTTGCAGGCAGGCATATGGGTCTGACGCCTCCTTCAGGGGCTCTGGTGGATGGGAAATGACTCCTGCTAAGATGCAGCAGACCTGCCGCTCTGCATTCAGGTGAGCCTTCCCAGCGGCTCTGCTCTGAGAGGAAGCCTGATTCCAAGGCAGCATGGGGAGCAAAGAAAACAGCAACATGATCTGTCATAACGCTATGCAATTCTCAGCAGAGTACAGCCTGTAATACAGATTTGCTTTTAAGGATCTGCCTGTGAATTCAGGCCTTGTAGGGACCTGGCTGAGGTCCTTGCAAAGTAAGGACGCTACAGTGTTACTTACCCATAGCTCATCTACTGTAGTGTAGGCTACTGTCTGTATCTGCAGACGTCTCCCCTGTGGTGTGACCTGCGGGGCATTCTGCTAGGAGATGTCCCAGCAAAGCCATGACCTGCAGCTGGATTAAAAATTAAAAAAAAAAAAAATCTTTAGTAAACAAATAGTAACAAAAGTAATTTTCATAGTCAGGCTGTGGCCTCTCACTATGTCTGGTAACTTCTGCAGACTGGATGGTTTCCTAAACTGACTTGCAAAGTGGAAGCTCAGCCCAGCTTTGAGTGAAGATGTTGGCTCATGTCTGTCCTACCAGTCCATCTATCCCTGCGCTTCTCGTGGTCACTCATTATTCAGTAAGATCAGACAGTGACAGATGCGTGTTTTTACAGATAGAAGCTATTACCCTATGACATTTGTGTGCTTACAAGATTAAACAAATGTTACATGAAGCACAAAGCAATCATATAATGCCAATTCCTACCTCTAATACATACAGATAACTGTAAACTGGAAAAATCTAACAGTTTTTGGTGTCTACTCCGGTGACTGACAGGCATTCACTTAGGAAATTTCTCTGTTGGTCCTGCATACTAGGCATAACAGAGATACCCATTATTTATCTCTATGGAGAAGATTTCATGCCAGTCTAGGACATCTGGATGCAACTTGAAGTACTCAGATACCCTACGGGGAATCTGAAATAAAACCCTGCCAGGCAATCAGCCAACTACTATTTGCAATAGGCTCAATATAAAACAGAAACAAATTTTCTCTGTTTTATTTTCCTCAGAAGGGAGTACATTCCCCAGCCTTCAATATCCGGGTCTCTGACCAATCACTAATCTGGCATAGATATTTGATGGAGAAAAGCAAGTTTGCAACACTTGCAGGATAGTTCTCTAGGCTGTGCACCTCTTTCCCGCTTGTGTACTGAGAAAACCTTGTCCTACATCTAAAAAACAACCTCCTTGCCATCATTATAATAGCTTAATTTTGAATCAAAGGTCTCTATTAAAAATCACTGTGATCCAGATATGCCTGTTCCTACTTCCCTGCAGTGAGCTCTTCACAAAAAAAAAAAAAAAAAGAAAAAAAAAAGCTACTAGGATCTTTATAAATTCAAGTAATCTATAAGAACAGCTCTCTTCATTATTTCTGCAACAAAGTTTTCTCTGCAGTATAAGGGTGCATAGGAGGTAATTCTTGCAGGGAGGTAAAGAAAACCCTTGTAATCTCAGGAGCATGCTAGAAAACTCCAATAAATGCTTTCAGCACAAGATTTATTTATTTGGCCATTTTCAATTATTGCAAAGAATAGGACAGAAATACATCTATTGTAACCAAAGAGGAGCAAAATAGCAGATTTGCTGTCTCCCTATCTTGATATGAACATCTGGCTCCTTAACTCTCTGTCTTCATTTGTGGTGGTTGTGTTTTGATATAACTTATAACTCAGGAGTTGGACTCGATGATCCTTATGGGTCCCTTCCAACTCAGGATATTCTATGATTGATTCTACGAACTTTGTTTATCTTGAGCAATTTTTAAGCACGGTCCTTCTCGAATCCCAAGGAGCTGGCCTGGATCTTTTGCTTGCATAAATCCATGTTAACACATGTAGCTAGCAACAGAGTAAAGCCTGTATCTGATGCTGATCCAACCATGGGTTGGTTTTTCTTTTTGTTTGTTTGTTTGTTTACTTTGTGTTTTTTTCCTTAGGTAATCAGTGTGAGGGAAGCATGTGAGTGCTTTGGTTTTCAAGCTAGCATTACCTTGGTAAGGTGGACATCCTTACTACACAGCATGCATTTGTTTTGGTTTGGGCTATGGGGCTAGAGGCTCTGGGCTGCTTTCTAATTCACTGTTTTCCCTGTGTATTAACAAGTTGATATTGATGATTTGAGTGGGGTCCCTCTGGATGCTGTGCACAGAGAGGCTGATTCATTCCACATAAGAACCTGACCTAAGCAAGTGGCCTTGTGGAAAGGGAAGGAGACTTATCTTCCCATCAGTCAAAGAGGAGGAAGTTTCCCCAGTCAAAAACATTAAAGAACCTGCAACCTCACTTGAGGCTTAACCTCACAACTGATATTCATTCAAATACACTCCAATTTAGATTTGAGATTAATTTGAGCCACTTGTTCATTAAAATAGTAGTTAATTAATTTCGCTGGTAGCTATATTCATTTCTCAGCAGAATAATAAGATATCTCTTTCCTACTAAATCAAACCTACATGCAGTATATCAAAATGAATAAGACCGTCTATTTAATTTCCCAGGCATTAAATAATTAAAGCTTCCTTCCAGGGGATGACAGTGTGCTGTTGCCACTGGTGAACAGATATGACAGAGATATACTTTCTTAAGGGAAACATGCAGAGGCTGAAATATCTCCTATCTGTGTTTGCCCTGGCTTATCTCCATACTTTGCATTTATTACTAATGAATGCTACTAATTAACTATGTTAAAATACCTCTCAAAGGAATGCCACGTATCTGAAGTGTGATATTGTCAAGTGCATCATTTCAGGATACGTGAAGCTACTGTTTGTCAGTCTTCCAGATAAAGCCCACGTGCAATGCACTGTGCTGGAAAGCGGCATGAGGAGCACTGTGGCAGGAGATGCCCCAGCCAGGGAATGTCCTGTAGTAACACTCCTGTTGCAATATGCTCACACAGGGCAAAGCCACCCCAAAAAGTACTCCTTTGTCATGTTAGTCTTGCCATGAGAAGTGAAAAAGGCTCCTGTCAAAGTCGGTGTAAACAAAGGGGACAGGTATTAGCTTCATCCTATTCTCTGTGTTGACCAAGCTGCAGGAGAATCTGGCACTTTGAGCTGTCCTGACCATGGCAGGGCTCAGGTTGGCTCTGTGTTTGCCAGCATGATGCTGACTAAATGGACTGGGGAGAAAACCAGAAGACTTTACCTGCCTTCCTGGAGCCCATCCTTGGGTATTGTCTTTCCTATCAGGAAATAAATTGGCTGAAATCTTAAAATGCAGTAGTGACATTTTTTTAAAATCTGAGGTGCTTGTGGTGTTTTGGCAAAAGCCTGGAAAGAAGGAAAACTACAGCTGGTTTCGTTTTTTCAGGATTGACTCCTCTAATTCATGTCACAAACCACCCATGACTGGGAGAAGTCTATGGGGACCTGAAGTTCAGTTAAGCAGTGTAAACTAGAAAGAGGAGAGCGGAAGAGAAAATTAAGTTTTAGAAAACACTGGAAATAACATGAGAGCTCTACCATGCAGTGTGGTGATGTTTATGTAGCTACCTGGAAGAAACTAAAGTGTCCTGATGTTTCTCCTCAGGATACAAGAGAGATACATCAAGATTTGTTCAGGAAAGAGAAGTTACCTCAGGGGAAGTCATGACACACCATCTACTGAGATGGAGATAAAAGGTGGAAGGCAGGATGTGTTTTGAGGACTGTAGTCATGATAAAAGGCCTGTGAAGCTGACCTGCAGGCTTTTGTTTTTTTTCCTGCGGAGACTTGTTTTCATTTGCTCTGTTCATGGCCAGAAGACCCCCGGTCTGATCAGCTGAGGGATGAATTCAGGCACTATTTGACATACCACTGGTTCTCATACGAATGGTCTGCATCTGGCCCTTCAGCTCAATTAACTTTTTTTTTCTTTTTTTTTTTTTTTTTTCCTCTGAAATGTTTAGCTTGGCACAATGAAGATTCAGTGTAACTAAGTGGGAGGACATAAGGAGGGGGAACAATGGTGTGTGTGTGTATTTTCCTGTAGGATTCAGCAAGTGGTGCAGGGTTAATGACCTGTTTCTCCTTAGGACAATTTGTGAACATATCATCCTGTCCCACGACAGAGCTATAACTGCAATCAAACAGCTCTTAATGATCTTCTTTATTGAGATTTTTGTGGTAGTTTATGGATTGCATAGCAGGGTATGCTTTCCCCTTCACTTAAGCAGTGTACTTGTGATTTATTAAAAAGTAATAAATGATAATTCTGCAAGTATCCGGTAAAAGTTCTGAAGGGAGAGGACAATATGATCCTATTGGTACCTATTCAGCAAAGCTGACACAACAGGGGTTGGGCAGGAGAAGATGTTCTTAGAAGTTGCTACTTAGAATATTATGTTCCAAAGAAGATAAAAAGCTGGGGAAAAATAGCTTCTCTGGCTGTGATGATGCCCAGGAATTTTATTGGTTTCTTTTGTTGTAAAGAGAGAGATCTAGATAGAGGAGTATTACGAAGATACGTCAAAGTTTTCCCACTTGAGATGTTGCAGCTTCAGAAATTCCCCAGGCTGGTAATTCATGTCTGATTAATTGGGTTCTAAATTGCTTTAATCAATACTTAGTGAAGTTGGCCAGCACAGCCAACAAGCTTTTATTCATTCTAGCAGCAAGAAGCAGGCACTGTTCCCAGCTACTCTGCCTCTATATATGAAGCCTTTGCCACAGAATGGCTGCACAACAGCTGTGCATTGAATCCCACTGTGAGACTGGAGGTCTCAGGCTCCACCAAATGAACAGCTTCAAAATGCAATTTGGGTATGTCTGTTATGACTTCAGATTACCATGCTATGATACCCCGGTCATGCGTGAGTGAAGGTTGATCATTAGATTTGTACCAACACATTTTCCTCTTTGTCATCATGGTTATTAATCTTATATATAATTCCTTGATATACTTACAGACATTTTCTTTTAATCTAGGTGAACAGTCTGTAAAGTAACCATCTTAATCTGTTGCATGTATTTAAATCCATTATCTGATGACTTTCTGATACCAGTGTGGAAGAAAATAGGATTGGATCACCACAATTAGTGGCAAAATGTCTCAGTGACATTCATATGAATTATTCAGCTTACTTCACAATCCATAAAGTTACAAACATTTTATTATATGAGAAAACCAATGCATTAGAGACTATGGAAAAGATGAGTTATATGTGAAATGTGAAGCTTTATTAATATCATTGCTTTCCATCAACATTCTTTAAAGTCCATCCTGACTTTTTAAGAAATCATAATACTTCATCTTTCCTCATCCTTCCCTCATGAGAATTACTTGAGCAGTACATCTTAATACACAATAAAATAGGTTTGCCAAATAAAGGGTAAGCATTAGCTTTCCTGGTCAAGTTTCAGCTTCCATTGCATGTATATTTTTCATTTTTGTCTGAAGGTAGACAGTCTTATGTATCATTGCACTCCAGGGGAAGAGGGTTGGTTTTTTTTTATTAAATGGTTCATAGTCTTGCCAGTATCAGAATGACCCAACACTTCATTTACATCTCTATTATGTTGATAATATTGTGCAATGCAGTGGCTGTGGTAATACGATTTGTCAGTGTTTTTATGTGTTTACATGGCATGCCAATGGCAAAATCTCTTGCTGAGTGATTTTCTTTTGATACAAAAGATTAATTTGGGGACAGCTGTATCTAACCAGCGTTAGGTTAAACCAGAGTGCTGTTGTATTCGATACTCCACTGCAGGATATTGATAAGGCTTTTATTCATTGTATTTCTTACTAGCAGTAGAAGAAATTAAAATTTTCTACATAGTTGAACATATATTTTTAAGGGTGATGTGGCTTAGCAAGTCTCCATCAGCCACCTGAGCTCCCACAATTAGCAGTGTGTTCTTCCAGTATAATTTAAAAAAATCAAAAGCATTAGTTCAAGCTGTCTTTATTCTTGTGACCATATACTGACTGTGATTAACCATTTTGGCTCAGGAAGCCAACAGTATTCTGGGCTGTATCAAAAAAAAGTGCAGCTAACAGGTTGAGGGACGTGATTCGTGATTGTCCCTCTCTATCCTGTTATTGTGAGACCCCATCTGGAGTACTGCATCGAGCTATGGGGCCTACAACTTAAGAAAGACATAGATCTGCTAAAGTGGGTCCAGAGGAGGGCCACAAAGATGTTCAGAGGGCTGGAGCACCTCTCCTTGAAGACAGCCTGAGAGAGTTGGGGTTGTACAGCCTGGAGAAGAGAAGGCTCCAAGGACACCTCGCTGCAGCCTTCCAGTACCTAAAGAGGGGAGACAGGAAAGCTGGGGAGGGACTCTTTGTCAGGGAGTGTAGTGATAGGACAAAGGGGAATGACTTTAAACTAAAAGAGGGTATAAACTAAAGGAGAGTAGATTTAGAATTAGAAAAATCTTCACTTCTAAATCATTTAGATTTAGAAATTCTTCACTCAGAGGGAGGTGAGGCATCAAAACAGGCTGCCCAGAGAAGCTGTGGATGCCCCCTCCCCAGAGGTTTACAAGGCCAGGCAGGATGGAGCTTTGGGCAACCTGATCTAGCAGGAGGTGTCCCTGCCTAAGTTGGGGGGGATGGAACGAGATGGTCTTTAAGGTCCCTTCCAACTCAAACCATTCCATAATTCTGTGATTTACTTTAAAATGCTGCTTTTTTTTTTCAAGTAAAGAGTCTAGGTTTCAGTCTCTAACACATCAAAGTCTAAGATAACTCTTTACTTCTGATATATACAAGGAGAAACACAAAGAAACTTTGTCTCCACCAATGAAAAATTCCAGTTGCTTTTAGGAAGTTTGTTATGTCCCTTCACAATCAGGAGACTCAGCCGCTGTGCATGTGGCATCGCAACCACCCCACAGCAGCTGATTACTTTGCCAGTCTGTATTGTTCTCACACCTGAACACACAATAAAAAAGATGAAGGTAGATTTACACAGGTGTTTATAGAAAGTGTACATCTAAATATATAAAGCATCAGCATATTACCAACTGAAATATTTTTAGCTTAATTAAAATCCTTCTTGGTTTGAGCTTTCATGACTTCTGTAATTCTTTTGCTGTTGTCTTGCATATTTTTCTATCTTGTACTTCTATCTGATATTACTATTCCTTCCCCTCTTCTGTCCATGCCATTTATAATGAAAGAGAATATGACAAGCCCAGATCAAGGGTGGGAAGAATCAGAAAAGAGCACAACTCCTGCAGAAGGTTGAACATCCTCAGCTTTCACAACCATTCCTTTCACAACGTTAAATCTAGTCTCTGCTGGGAATAAACATATCAGCTCTTTTCTAAATATAAATGAATAAACACCACAGTTTAGGAGAGAAAATAACAGTCAGGCAGGAAGCTATGGTGGCAGGGAGACTTCAGGTACTTCAGGTAGTAGAAGTAAAATATTGAAAGAATTTGCTGTTATAATTAAAAACCACTGAGAAAAGAAAGCTACTCAGTGAATCCTAGTTTCCAGACTCACCAGAGCATACCTGCACAGTGATTCACTGTGCAACACATTGTGTCCAGTGGAGACACTATGGTAAATTTTGGCTTAGATTATAGCAGTTGAATGCTTTTTCCTAAATCTCTGTGCCCTGTGGTTTCTCACAGAAAATGACTCTTTCAGCAGTACATCAAGCAGCTAAAATGGTTCATAACAGCCCACATCAATGGCAGCTATTAACACATTATTCTTTACTTTTCTCCTTCAGTACTTCATATAGTAAATGGCACAGCTGTTGACTTCATGCAGACAGCAGTGTTAGAGAAATGGACGTGCTTCAAGACAGTCTCAATGCAAGTTGTTGTGTTGTGCTTTTTTTCCTAACCACAGGATGTTAGACTCAGATTGCTGAGGTACAGTGTCCTGATAGGAAAGCTCCACACTTCAGATGTCAAAATAAGCACCTCCATGCAAGTAAATGATTAGATGACATGCCAGAGGTATGAATCTCAGTGAGTATCAATTTGTTTGACTCAGGAGCTTAAAATGTATCAGTGCAGCTATGCTCCCTTAAAAAGTTTTTGTCAGTATTATTTTAGGTCCTATATCTTATCTAGTCAGAAATTGAAAGAGCCTCATAAATAGTAGGTGGTAGGAAGAGTGAGGCACTTAGCAACTGAAGCAGATATCAGAAAAAAGAAGGGATCAGGGGTGTTGGGAATGCCCTTAGATTTATAGGATTTCAAAGGAAATCAAACGGATCACAGGAGAGCAAGCAGTCAGAGCTTCAGACTCCCCATAAGTTATTCCTGTTTTAGGGCCTTAATTGGATCCAGAATGTAGTCCTGAAGAAAACAAGGAAAAATCTGCCTTGATATTTTTGCAATGTAAGCAAGTTAATGTTTTCTTGACAGTAGGCTCTTGGCTTATCCAGTTCATTTCCAGTTTTCTTAGTACTTGCAGCTGCTGAGGATTATTGCAGATGCTGTAACAAACTGATAAGCATTGTGGCTGAAGCCCCCAGTGAAGAAGTTCAGTTTGCTTAGCTTGTTCACTGAAGATATATCTGTTGCCTATAGCAGCTGCATCCTAACACACTAATTGCATTCAGGGTTTAATTGCACTGAGACTCCTGAATTGTAAGTCAGGTGGGGAGAATGATAAATGTAAAAATATGGAGGATCATATAGATATGCAGAATATGTCTACAATTTCTTAGGGTCATGGACTTTGCACAGCATAAGAAACAGAGCACATGAATTCAAAGGCCATTTCAAAACATAAGAGCTTTGCTTCTGAGAATTCATTGACTTTGAAGCAATAAAAAGCCATTTAAGATTTTGGTTATTCAGTAGGCATTGTTTTTGAGAAAAGAAGTATTTTTGTTCTGGTTTTGGTTTTTTGAACAAGAGTAGCCATGCACAGAAACTCATATCTGAAGCTAAAGATGATACAATTCTTTTTTCTTGACATTTTTCCCTTACAGAAAATTCAGCTTTCGAACAGTTCAGCCAAGCTGCACTTCAGAATATAAATAGGTCTTTATCACAAAACAAGTCCGTCCCTCTCCTGCCAGCTTCTTAATTTCCTGTGGTAGCAAAAGCCTTTCCATACAGGGTTCTTCCTGGCTGGTTTTCAATTAGTCTTCTCTGGCTACCCAACTCTTTGTGCAATGGAGAGGAAGAGTCCTTCAGTCCTCAATGAGTAAAAAAAACACTCCATAAAATAAAACAGCCAAGGTTTAGTCTTCTGAAAAAAATCAGAGAAGGCAGTCATTAACCAAGGTCAAACTTGAAGAGTACTTTGTATGTTGAAAAATGCCAAAGCACTGTTATCCCCTCACTAATCGAAGACAGAGTAAAATATCTGATTAACAGTGAACAGCAGTGTTGCATGAAAGTTTACTACAGGAAGTCAAGAAGAAGAAGGGGAATGTTCTGAACTGAAAACACAAGGGAAAATCTGATATCTTGTGTCTTATTGGCTATGTGGGAATTAAGGTCTCTTTGCAACCTGAAGAAGATTTTATGATTTCAGAATTCTAATCTATGTCTGCTTTTTGTTGTTGGTTTTCTCTTCTATTCTGAGACACAAAATTTCTTCATGGGGTTATTTTCTGTTCTTCAGAAGAAAAGAAAGCAACTATTGAATATCCTGTTCTCTGTCATGCTAAAACTCTTTCTGGTCTTCCTTCCAGATACCTTTATATTCATAGAACACTTGGGGGTGTTGTTTGACAAGAAGTTCAACATGAGCTGGCAATGTGCACTTGCAGCCCGGAAAGCCAACTTATCCGGGGCTGCATCAAAAGCAGCGTGGCCAGCAGGTTGAGGGAGGTGATTGTCCCCTTCTGTTCTGTTCTCATGAGACCCCACCTGGAGCACTGTGTTCAGCTCTGGGGCCCCCAGCACAAGAAAGACATGGACCTGCTGGAGCGAGTCCAGAGGAGGGCTATGAGGATGATCAGAGGGCTGGAGCACCTCTCCTGTGAGGACAGGCTGAGGGAGCTGGGATTGTTCAGCCTGGAGAAGAGAAGGCCCCAGAGAGAGCTTATAATGACCTTCCAGTACCTAAAGGGTGCCTACAGGAAAGCTGGGGAGGGACTCTTTGTCAGGGAGTGTAGTGATAGGACAAGAAAGAATGGTTTTAAATTAAAAGTGGGTAGATTTAGATTAGATATAAGGAAGAAATTCTTTACTATGAGGGTGGTGAGGCACTGGAACAGGCTGCCCAGAGAAGCTGAGAAGCTGAGGATGCCCTATCCCTGGAAGTGTTCAAGGCCAGGCTGGATGGGGCTTTGGGCAACCTGGTCTGGTGGGAGGTGTCCCTGCCCATGGCAGGGAGTGGTGGTGTTGTAATTAGATGGTTTTTAAAGACCCTTTGAATCTAAACTGTTATGTGATTCTATGATACTATTTCTGGTCTTCCTTCCAGATACCCTTAAATTCAGTTCCATTCTCTGTAAAACACAGGCAAAAACATAGAGCTGGCTTGGCCATCATGTGGGGAAAAATACAGCATATGTACACAAGCTCATTTGACAGGCTGCAGTGGTGTCACTTATGTATTTTCTATTCCAATTTAGCCTTACTCATACCTGAAGGAGTGCCACACACCTAGTGAGATGAAGAAATAAAGGCACAGAGAAACAACAATGAAAGACCCACAGAGATGCATTAGATTAACTTTTTATATTTGCCAGTAGTCTGGAAAATTATGAAGATGTTGCTTTTCCTAGGAGCACAGATAGAAACTTCAATTTGAAAAAGCAGTTCAATGGATACGTCATCTTGTTCTTTATGACATATATGCAACAGCAGAGAAACATACATATGATGGCAGAGAAACTTCCCTCAATAGGGAAGTAAACTGCAAGATAATAGAGATTTGCAAGTACATTGCTTTTCTACATATTTACGGCACCCACAGCTCAGCAAAGCTTTCCATAATTCATGATCACTTGTTTCCTTTCCTTGTTAAACTACATGCCTCTGTATCGTACCCTTAGGACACAATCTTTTGACTTCAGTCTGTTTATTCACCATATACAACAAAATATGTAAGAGACCTTCCGAAGGAGGGGTATTGGTAGGAAATGCTGTGATCTCTCCTACCTCAGTTGTGATGTGGCTGCTTCACGCAGAGAGGTCAAGGTCCTAATCACTGATAGCAGTAAGCTCACCTTGCTTCTTCAGGGACATTGCTCGCAGAGATTGCCAAACACAGAGGAAAATCAGTGACTTTCTGGTAACAATACTCTAGTTTGTCTGGATCTGTTGCAACATCTAAAACCAGACAGCAGACTTTCCCAGAGTTTTATATAGATGTATATTTCTCCTCTGTCTGTTTCCCAGGTCACAGCACTGGGAACTACCCCCTCCCACCTCTGCAGGAGAAGAGCAGGAAGAAAAGATCTGGCATCCTATTTGGGGTCATATAATCAGGCATCACATGTCTGTCTCATTATGTGACCTGATACAGGGACTTTCCCTTGATATTTTCAGTTGTTTATGGAAATAATCTCCTCTTCTAGTTGAGACAATCCTATGCACTTCAACACACTTTAGTTAAATTGAAATAGGTTTTTTATTATTATTATTTTTTAAAGTTATAATATTCCAATTTAAGGATTGAGAGAGGATGAATATTTCCCTTTAGCTGGTGTCTGTATTTTCCTGCTTTACTGAACTGTCACTACTCATTTGAATTTTAGCTTCTGGCCACTGAATATTTTTACTACCTGTGTTCCTTTAAAGAACTTTTAAAATTAGCTGTTCACTGCCCAGGTTCACGCAGACCGTGTCTGAGGACACCTGTTCTGGAGTACTAGGCCTCCTACATCTATTAGCTTGTGAGATGGTAAGTGAGTGTGTAGGAGGACAGAAGAGGCATAGTTAGAAATGAGTCAGAAGCCCCCACGGTCCTCCAGCCATACCTGACTGCCTCCCACTGCCTCTCCGTGTAGAACTAAGTCATGAACACAGACTTCCAGAGGTCAAAAATAGTATGTACGTCTATGTCTCCAACACGCATTTCAGCTTTCAGCACAAGATATTCTTGTATTTAAAGAACAAGCTGTCATGGCCCATTCAAGTTCTGTGAATTTAAAGTGGAATGGAGCAGAAGGAGGACAGACCCACCATGTGCTCCAGACTTGAGCCTGTGGCTTTGTTCTGGGAAACTTCCATAGATGTAGTATTGAAGATAGGCCTGACTCTTAGAGAAGTTGGATCCAGAAGTAGAATACAGAGTGTTCATTAAAATCAGGTTTGATTTGTCTGGGCTTCTCTGTTTTAATGCTGATCTGTCTTACCTGTCTTCTGTGTGACAAATGGCAGCAAGATTTCCTTGCCACCAGCTTTGAACCTAATAGTTCAGTGGTTGAACCGCTGAATAATTTACCTGATGAATTTCATACTGTTTTTGAAAGACTTATCTCTGAAAGTTGTTTTTTACTTTCCATATAGCTCTGCCAGATAAGTTCTAGAGGAGTTCTTGACAAATTTATTGGAAGTAAAAGCAATTACTGTTAGCAAACAGCCTTCAAAGAAACATACATTCCTCCATTTTAGTCTTGCCTGGGTTGTATGTCTAAAATTATAACGTATTTTCACCGGAGAAGAGCCTACAATGTTACACCAGTCAGTGGACTGTAGCAGGATACTGCCAGCCAAGAAAATGTATTTTTTAAAAAGTGGACAACTCTGGCTCTTCTGAAGATAATTGCCTTGGCTGTTTGAGACAAGTGATGCAGCTCTTCTGGGAAGAAATATGTATTAAATGAAATGCCAGTCAGAACACTTCAAGAGTGATCCTTCCTTCCATGGAATCATTGCTTTTCATCTTACATTAAGGGTTTTTAAACCTGTCTTAATAAAGGAGGTACCTCACAGAATCATTGCATGTTTCCCTCTGAATGAATGAAATGTAATGCATCCACGGAGAGAAACTTACCATCTCCATCTCCACAGAACCAGGTCAATGTTTCCATCCTAGTAAGACAGATGGTTTCCACAGCAGAGGATTTTTTTTATTTTTTTTTGATGGTGGTGAAGAAAAGAAGTGTAAACATATAAAGCTTTCAACAACACTGAAAAAATCCTCCACCTGGGAGCAGCAGTGTGGGAAAGATGGAAAACCTTTTATTTTGTTTCCAATCAATGTGACATCTCCCACATGTCCTGATACTTCATTTACTCCTGTTTTGGAATGAAACAAATAGTGGGATTTCCAAGGCAATCCTTCTTGCTTTTTATATTCGTATCCACCTTCTAATGTGTGGAAGTGTAAGTTTCTCTGTCCCTTTCATATCTCTTCTGATTCCTCCCCTTATAAACTGGTGTCGTTCTCCTTCTCCTCTGCCAATCCACAATTAACTTAATGAGCAGTATCTGACTTAACAGACAGTGCTCTCCGTCCTGGGAACATGTACAGAATGTGCAACAACTCTGATGTCCCAATAAATTACAAACATGCATATATGAATATAGTGTCATGTGGGGGAATCAGAGACCATGGTGCATAGCACTCACCTGTCTTTAGGATGACATATATGCCTTACCTTGCTAAACATGTGAAGCAGATGGACTGGGGGATGCAAAAGTCTACTGAGAGAATGGTCAGGCACATCCAAAGGTAAACATTTGCACGCCTGCGAAACACTGACGACAGAAACTTCCGTGAGATACATCAGTGCCTAAAATGGAACTTCTTCACCTAAATCACCTAATGTAAAGATCCCACTCTAGAGTCTTACCCCAAATCCTTTAGCAATATCATGGTAAGCATGGGAGCAGAATTCAGTTTTCTGGGACCCAGGAAAGGTAACTTGTCCATATTTTTTACCTACTTTGTTACCTTCTTTAGTGTCAGTTTGGCTTTGTTCACACAGTGACAGGGAGCCTTTATTTCACACTTTCACTTCAGGATTAAAGCCATTCAGTTACGCACATAAATTAATTGAATCCAGAACAGATCTTTAATCTACAGATTTAATGCAGGATTTCCTCATATCCTAATGACTTCTGGAAAGGAATATCATTTATTTTAAGAATCTGTAGTAATTAACATACAAGCAGCATTCCTAATTGCTTCAGAAGCCAAGAACAAGATGGTGATATCACGTTGTGTCAAGAGACAGCAGAATGATTTCTGAGAAAAATTATTTTTCTTTACAGTTCTTATAGGTGTTTGGCTTTTCCCCCCTGTGTCTCTTGTAGCAAAACAGGTAATAATACCAAGCTTGTTACAAGATGCTTCATCTTCTCAGAAGTGCTGAAAGGATGCGGGCACAGGCAGTGCTTACTTTCACCTTGAGAAAGTGATGTTGTTGGTGTTTTAGGCCTTGGATTTTTGATGGCTTTCCTAGGTGGGACCTTTCACTCTCTCTCCTAACGACTATAAATTTACCACCTTTCATGAAGGCACAATGGACTGCTAAACCTGTTTACTGCAGGACATAGCTGATAGTAGGATTTGGGAACTTAATGCTTCTGTTTTTGTCTTTCCGGGGCCATACACCTGACTTCCATGGCAGCTGATCATGCTTTTGTGAAAGCATTGCTGTTCATTATATTTAATCTCTGAGACATCAGCTGACTTTTAAAGGAATGTACTTCTGTTAGGAAATTGAATATGCCACTAGTTTTCCACTCTTCTGCTATGGCAGGTTGTAGAGAGTCAGATTTCTGTACCTCTTGCATGCAGATCACCAAAAAAGACAACACAAGCTATGGGTTGGTGCTCAGCTGGTGCTCAAGCCAGAGATAATGGAATATCTTATTCTTACCCGGAGAAGTGGAAGACTAGGACACAGTCCTGATAACAAGTTTTCCACAAAATTTTCAAGGCAATGTATTTGCAGGAAGCTGATTAAAAATTTCAACAAGCAATCTTGTAAGAAATCTCCTGAAAGGTAAAGTTATATTCCTTTAGCCCTGGAGCAGAAATAATACAATGTGAATCCGTGAAAGCTCACAACCCTGCAGTGCACCCTGAATGTCTCATTTTTAAATAAAGTAATAATAGAAACAAAATCTACGTTCATACACATGGCTAAGACAAGATCTCTTCTAGGAAGAGTGTTCTACTGTTGTCTGCAAAGAATTAATTTCCAGTAAAAGGAAGTGAAAGCAGACACAGTAACACTGCTGGGGCTTCTACTTAACGAATTTTACACTCTTTGACCCTAGCAATGCCGCTTCTTCACCCTGGTGATCTGCAAATTAAAACAAACTTGCAACAGAGCAGCAGAGCTAATGAAGCCAGATTTCCTAGATTGGTGTGCTACATCCTCTCTTCCTCCACTGCTGCAACCACCTCAGCTAATCATCCCTGTTCCCTCTGAGTCCTCACTCTACTTAACATTTGTGCTTTATGTATGCCAGTTATTCCTTCTGCTCCATGGGAGGAAATCCCCTGTTATCAGCAGATATCATTCAACAATATCCAAGAACATCAAGGAAAGATCAGAATATTTTCACTGACTTCACAGACAGGAGGAGGTAGGTTAAATCTGTCAAAACAAATTTATAAGAGATGATTGGGTGTGCATTGCTTGTGCCTTTTCTTTGTCAAATTGGACACTTAAAAACAAAAAACAAAAACAACAACAGAAAACAAGCCAAACACAAGAAAGCATTTGTGACACACCCAGGTTAGTTACAAATGCTCATTAGCAGACAGCTGGAAAGACATACACTTAATAAATTAGGGACCTGCCATCATGAAATACCTTTATGTGCCACGACCTTGCCCCAGTGCCTGTCTACAAAGCAAGCTGGTATTTGCAGGATTTATAACTAGAAGTCTTGTGGCATGAGACACCATCCAGATTACATTGCACAATTTTTTTTTGGTCACAAATATTTTCCAGAAACATGAGTGAGGACTTCATATTGCTCTTAGTGACTGGCTGTTTGTGTCTTGTCAAGGTAATGTACCATTTATAAGTAACCTCGTGTCCATATGAGGTATGGCTGTATGTTCTTCTTGGGAGTAAATGAACTATAAAGGGTAAAGTATAAAGAGGCTTCTCTGCATTGTTCAAACGTTTCCTCATCCAGTGGGAAGGCCTTGCTATAATTACCTGACCCAGCATAGTTTTCTGTGACACAGACGTCCCTTTTTGGATTGTTCCCCAAGTTCCTCTATGATCAGCAAAGAGAAATTAGCTTTTCTAGGGTACAGTTCATCTCAGACGGTTGTTCACTTCTAAATTAAGGGAGCCACATCCTGAAATGCCTCTGTCTTGACATGGACAAAGTGAGCCAAGTGACCACATCAGAACCCCTCTGTACATACCTAGTAGACTAGCTATCCGTTATCTCAGAGGGAGCTTAGCGAGCAAGCTCATAGGTCCATGAGGGTGGGCACTAAAGTTGGGTAAGATTAATCCCAGTGCAAATGGTTCCTTGTTCCTGGTTTTCAGAAGCGTTTGCAAACCTTTGTTGTCTACTTTTCATATATGCTTTGGTTTATTTTTGCCTTGGCCTGGCTTTACCTAAAAAGGATATTTAAGTAACTGATTTATGCCAAATAAATCCGTCCTCTCCAGGACACTGAAATACCTGGGGCACTGAGATCCTAACAAACACGTATCTTCTGTGTAAGGTTTTCCAAGGTAACTAAGAGCATGCTGGTTGTGACTTATCTTAGGCTGCACTAACCAGGGTGACATTTGGAGACAAGTATCTGAGGCAGCTGCTTGAAGGTGCTGCTTTGATTGGCTCAAGCAGCCCCTGTTGTCCTTGAGAACTCATGCTTACAACTCTGCCACCCCTTCCATGAGGGGATCTGGATGCATTTTGGGAACCAAGGAGGAGAGTTAGGGACAGGAGTCCTCCAATCCATGGCAACATGCATAGTTTGGGACACCACATGCAGAGGAAAATCATCCCCCAATGACAGGCTGTGACCACTCTTTCAGGTACGAGGTCGCAGGTGAGCAACCCAGCATCTGGGTTTAGGGTGCAGTGCACAACACATACTGGCAAGAAGACTATGATAGGACTATCTTTTGTGTTTCCAAAGACTGAACTCTGCAAAGCATTACAAATATAACAAGAAGTTATAAGTAGTTTCAGATTCCTTTTTTCCCTCTCTCTTCTTGAGAGAGGAAACAAATAATCTCCACTTGATTATTTTGTCAGTATTTTATTCTGTCTTACTGGATCAATACTACAACTTGTTCAAATACACATAGCCATCTGTATGCAGGAGTCAGAAAAAGGGAAGAGAGCTAAGACTGCAAAGCTCTCACACTGATGCCATCAATACAAGCTTTTACCTCCCAAATAAAACTTCCAAATTCAACTTTATTGGTCTGTGAAAAGATGTAATATGTTGCTATTAACTCACTGCTTTGAAGAGAATAATACCTGGTCCTTCTGTAATGTCTTTTGACTCTAGATCACAAAGGAGGTCATTACCAATATCTTGTTTCACCTCTGCTGGACAAACAGTGGCAAGGCCATTGTCACCCAGCCATTGCGGAGTCAAGGGCTGAACTCAGGAGTCCTGAGCATTAGTCCAGTACACATCCCACTGCCTAGAAAATGCCAGTATGCTGTCTAGATGAAATTTGCTATTATTCTCCTTAGGGATCACACAGAAGAGAAGTTGAATAAATTCTTTAAATGCTCAGTGGACTTCTTGCTAAAATCTTAAGTGTCTCCAAGCAGCATTTCTTTCTTTGCAGGAGACAGACAAACATGATGGAGAAATCTCTTCAACTTCTTTTACACACATACTGGATGTCTCACAGCACAAAAAATGATGTCCAGTGTTGACGTGGAAATCTGCTGTGTGAGCAGTCAGGGAATATTTCTGAGGGGAAAATACATATCCCAGAGAATCAATAAACTTTGATGTGGGGAGTAGCCATAGCAAGACAACATGTTTGCAGAAGCCCAGCCTCTGCAATTTTTGCTTGTGGGGTCAAGTGGAAGAAAATTGTCATTCACTTCTGCTCTCATTAGCTGAGTTCAAGCTTTCTGAGAGAAGTGTTTCTCAAAGGCAGGTAGCTCAGGAAAAGCTGATGGCGTGCAGAGTACTGGACAATCAGCAGCATGCTATATGTATATTTATGCTTCTGGATGCTGGATGGAATAATTCAGTGGCCTGATCCTTATTTGGGTTTCATTCATCAATGGTGTCAATCAAAGGTATTAGTCCAGTGCAAGTTAGTTGAGAAGGAAGCTTTGCACAAGTACAGGTCTGCAATTAGGCATTCTTTTAGAAGTAATAAAATATAATAGATTCAATCTCATCTGATGAAAAGATGTGCTAAAATCCATGGTACGTCACTAGTGTCACTAACATCACTAACTTTATCCCTCAAAGTTACCCCAGTACATGGCTCTTCTCCTGGTCCCTGTACTAAAGCAGTGTGGGCCAGGTGATAAATCCGAAAGCCTATATGTATTGTGAGGGAAGCTGTGCTGTGAATTAAATGCAGTGTTGAGACACACAGAGGAACAGACAGCACCTGGCTGCCCTTGCACCTATGGAGCCAGCACACCTCTCTGTGCTGAGATGGCTCCTCGAAGTGACCACACATCGAACAGCTGTGATGAGAAGGTTCCCGGGAGAATGGCTGTCAATGAAAAGGTGATTTATCCTCTTTCCAGATCCTGGATGGAGGGAGGCCACTGGATGGAGGCAGGCCTCAGTTAAGTAATAAAAGCACGTTAACAATGTCAAAGACAGAAAGAATCATTGACAAAAATAATGAAATGTCTTTTTAGAATGGCAATTCTAATCCAAATAGTAGGGGGATGGATTTTATAGGGAGAAATTTAATATTAACACCCCAAAAATTGAGGCAGTCAGTAGATTACTTAAGCTTGCCAGAATCCCTTTCCCTCATTCAAACAGCAGATGGAGCAGAAATTGAGATACGTTAGTTCTACTGCTCAAACATGGAAATCAAAAAAAAAACCACCTAACTGTAAACAAAGAATTTCAAACCCTTTGTCCAAAACAGGCAGTTGGGGTTGTCCTATAGAGTTGAAATATGCTTTTTCCCTCTGCAATTTGCTTTGAAATTTGTAATGCTGTCTCAAATTAAAATATTGAGTTTCTGCTATGCTTTGGGAAGAATGTAGTGTTTACGCCTCTGGGGGTCCTGAAGAAAAATTGCTTGGGTAGGCTTTACATTATTTTGCATTAACTGGGGCTGATGTGATTGTATCAACACAACAGAAATATGACCCACCAAAAGTATACTAACTTTGGAATAACTTCTCTCAACTTATTTTTTTTTTCTTTCAATTTTATACTTAACAAGTCCCTATGTTTCACTGCAAATGCCTCTAAAACTTTGTGTGCAGCTTCAGAGTCCACCTTGGAAGTTAGCTCAGGGTAAGCTATTGAGCTATACATTCACAGCCTGGCTGAGTCAACGTTAGCTTATCCAAACAGGCAAGCCTGCAGCCAGAGCTCTGATTAGACACCACAAATGACTGGCTTCCTTTCAATGCTCCATCAGGCCACTGAGCCTGGGGTCCCAAATCTCCCACCCTGGTCCAGACACCAGGGTAGCAGAAGCTCAAAGAGCGTTTCATGCCCATATTGTGACCTTATCAGGAAACTGAATCTCCCAAAAAAACTAGCTCATCACCTGTAAAACCTTCTCTTCACTCACTTTGTTACTAGTCCGTACTGCTGCAGCCAAATTACAGTCAAACCTTGTAGACCAAACACAAGCGTCACAGGTATATTTCCCCTGAGTAAGATAATACATGTACACTACTGCTGGGTACCACAGTGATCATCTCTGCAAGCCTGACTCTGAAGCATTGGTGCTTGCACAAATATATGTTTCAGTAGCAGTCTTTGTACATTTTAAAAGAAATCTTTGTTCAAAATAATCAGTTATGGGCATATGTAATATGTTTTTATATGTTTTAGATGCGTATACAATTATTCACCATAAGGTTCCTGGTCTCCTTAAAAAAACTTTGATATAACCTCATCATAGCGTTATCAATGGTTTCATTAACACAATCATACTTCTGCACTGCAGGGTTATTTATTTTGTTAGGCCCTGAAATTGGTTTCTCTCATAGTTGTATTCCTGTAGTCATGAATAACCAGCCACTCAAAATGTCTGTCTATAGGCCTGGGGCTGCTTGCTTCAACCTGTGCCTGCACTCTCTAAATCTCTCCTACCATCTCATCAGAGTTTGCTCTACACATTCTTATTTTAGGGTCATTGATATTTCAGTCTGCATGCTAATAGTCATTTAGAAGAATTTATATAAACCTTTGGTAACCGTTACTAATACTACTTAGCTGCGTCAGTATCACAAGGATATTATCAAAATTGCTTTACAACTTTATGTAATGTACAGCCATGCTTCTGAAGTGGCTGATAAGGTAGAAAGCTCCTGCCAACCTACCACCTGCTTTTCTGCAGATGCTAGCTGGCTTTTGTGTTGCAATGTTTTGCTTCTCCTACATCCATTCACTCACTCACGCTGGAGAAGTGAGCTCACAGAATGGCTGGGTTAGGCTTTGAGTGTCCGCACTTCTTTTCGTTCACATCAGTCATTTTGGATGGCCTCATTTTGCCTACTTATTTTTGCACTGTTTATTCTGCTTTCAATTTTTCACACCACAATTTTTTTTCCTTCTTTTTCCCCATTTTCTCTCATTTCTGAGTAGCTATCCTGATTACTATTACAGTAATTTGGTTCAGAAACTGTGGTGTCCCTGCTGACTATTTGTGTAACTGGGATATTCATTTTTCAAGACTGGCATCCTCAGTGTTCTCTCACATAGGCTATGTTTTTGTTTCTGCACAAGGTAAAATAAAGGTTGCAACGAGCAGTTGAAAGTTCAACTGTGAGATGTGGGCATGCTGCCAAGATTTCCTGTTCAGGAATCAATAGATATATATATAATATATTATTCCATTTAGTTTACTTTGTAATCAGTCTGAATAGGCATGTATGTATTTCTTCCAGGGTCCATGATCTATTAGATGAGAATCATTAAAATATTATACCCATGCAGAAAAGAGTCTGCAGTGTTTCTGCGGAAAAAAAAAAAATGCTGCGGGAGGATGAGGCTATATAAAAATTATAAGCTGAAGATATTGTTTTGATTAATATTAAAATCTGTTAGCCCCTTCCCTGAATATAAATTTTCATTTTCTTTTGACAAGCTTCAATGGTCAGGTCATCTGCTTTTGTAAATGATCTGATTGCAGACAAGCACTTATTCATGTGAGCCAACCCCCCAGAGCCCTGCTCCTTATAACCATAGCCTTGCTCAGAAATTCATAGTTATTATTAGAGACTGATGGTATCCTGAAAAAAACCACACACATGGTCCAAGGGCTGCCAGACCCAAACTCACTGTCAGCTCAGGATGGCTGGTTTCGATCAGTGTCTGCGACACAGAGAGGAGCTGCATGAGCTGTTTCATGGATGGGGCAGAGTTGAGACATCCATTTAGCTGCCCTGAGGGCACCAGGGGGCA